>NC_092814.1:355327652-355667652 GCF_023375885.2 Dermacentor andersoni
GGGGCGACCAGTTTTCATATATATATATATATATATATATATATATATATATATATATATATATATATATATATACATTGTCAAGAGCATTCACGAGTAGACGGGGAAAAGACGAAACCGTATGTTACAATATTTACAGGCGGCTGCTCCCGCACAATGGCTGACAGCATCTCACGCGGCATGTCCCGTCTTCTTTGTCTTCGCGGAGCGGACCGGTCCTCTAAGGGCATGTTCATACACGATGCCTCGTAACATCACTCCCGGTGGACTGAGCGCCGTCACGGCGCCTTCTAAAATCGGTCAGCACTGCGGGTGATGTAGGGTTTTAGCCACGACACATGGGCAACATCACTAGTAGACGCAAAAGAAGAAGGCAGGTGATGTGGGAACGGAGTGATGAGGTGGTCAACGCCATTGAGCTTGCGGAGAACTTTGTAGGGTCCGGTGTAGCGAGGGAGGAGCTTCTCGCACAGGCCTTGGCATCGAGACGGCGTCCAGAGTAGGACCGGAGATTCATGAGGGTACTCGAATTCGCGGTGCCGGTTATCATAGCGCTCTTCTTGGGAAGCCTGCGAAGCACATTGTCCAGAGTGAGCAATCTGGCGAGCTAGTCTGGCTCGAGATATGACGTCCTGAAGATGTGCGGTGGGTACGGGAGATGAGCTGGAAGGAGCGTCTCGAAGGGCAACGCACGGTTGAGGCAGTACAGGAAAAAGAACGGCGACTAGCCAGCGGTGTCACGCCGGGTCGAGTTGTAGGCAAAATTGACGTAGGGTAGGGTGGCGTCGCAATCACTAGGATGAGTAGAGACGTGCATAGCATATCCGTGAGAGTAGGCGCTCGGTAAGGCCGTTGGTCTGTGGTTGGTAGGCTGTCGTAAGACGCTGTCGTAATGCCGACGAGAAAGCGCTCCGATGGAATGTCGACAGGTTGAAGCAAGCCAGCCTGTGGAAGAGCAGGACGTTTGCGCCGTCGACAGCGCTCGCAGGCAGCAACGTATCGGCGCACAGAACGATATCAGCCAGGCCAAAAGAAGTCACGTGACTCATGGGCTTTTGTGAGGACCCGATTCGAGAAATCTAGACGGTTGTGCAGGTTCCTATGTTCAAGAATTGGTGCTGGTTAAGGTGGTACAGGTAAAAGGCCGAGTCATTTAGAATCCTCCAAACTGAGCACTTGGAAATTGGTACCTGGGCGGCCACATCTCGCACGCTAGCATGATGGTTTGAGGATATAAATGCTAAAAAATCGGCGCGTAGGCTAAGACGCAAAGATAGAGTCCTCCGACGCTGCTTTTGGAAGCTGCCGGCCGGTCTGTTTCAGGTTTTCATAATTTCTGATGATAGTCGATGCGCTTGGTCTGCCGTCACGCTGATATATATTTAGAGCCTTCCTCTTGCTGCTATTTGCAGCTCCCAAGGCAACGATCATGTTTTCTTTCTGCTCATTAGAGAAATACATGTCGACTAGGATGAAATAAAACGTACCTTTAAACCTTTGAACTGACGTTGTTAATTTGCTTTTGTGGGGATAAGTTTTGTGGCAAAAAAAAAAACCATCCGTGCACCTTATCTATGCTTAGACGACAACTATCACAGCTTGTTTCCAACTAACACGAAACGCGACGTGTTACTTCAGCCGGGACGCGGCAGCTCGATCACGATGTTTTCCTTTATTTCCTTTATTTCGTTCTGGCTAACTCAGAAGGAGCTTTTTCGCGGACACTGCTTTATGATGCCGGTGGGAACGCGGTCACGTTGCTTTTTTCATATTTCGCGGGGTTTATTTATCAGACGGAAAAAATTTGCGCTCAATTAGTACGTCGCTGAAACTACCACAGTTAGATGTCCCTTGGCAAGCGCCCACAAACGCCTCATTGACACTTTGATAATTAGGATAGTATGTCTCGAGATAGATAATTAATTACAGTGACCTAATTAAATCTCAGTAACGAAAAAATTACTGGCAGCTACTCCAGTGTACTAGAAGCAATATGCACTATATTTTCTTCGAGTAACGCATTGCTCTTTTTTTAAAATTTTGGTGAATAATATTTCATTGGGACGCCCTATATATATTTATGACCTCTCCATACAAGTTGCAATGTTTCCATCCATAATAAATATTATAAATTATTAGCATTTTTTTTCATGAGTCTAGCATTGTTTACTGGAAAGAAGCAATACTGAGACGCATATCATTCACGTGCATTTCACACGCCGTTTATAAAAGACTCTCCTGAAAGGGTAACTGAAGTCTATAGGTTTTTTCCAGGGTCAAAAAAGCACGCAACGCAGTTTCAAGCGAGGTGAACATAAAGCAACATATTCATTCTTAGGCTGAGGCGATGCATACCTTGAGAAATAATTTTTAATTGGCTACCCCCTTCTCTTTCAAAAATATAATAAACTTTGTCCTTTGTGTATATTTAATATATTGTGTATGTGCATTGTGTTTACAGTGGAAATTTACAACAATGTTGAAGTGAGAAAATACGGATGAGGCAGCTGCCGCAAATGCTTCTAATGCGCATGTCCTCCTTTTGTCAGAATTTGCAGAAATAAAGCGAAAGTATGAATTAAAAGCCGTGCAAGTCCGCGCCGACAATGATGCAGTAAGCTATTAGCCACAATAAAATTTAAATGAGAAGGTCCAGACAACTCAACTCTGGCAATGACATTTTAGGTGTGTGTGTGTGGGGGGGGGGGGTAGTCTTCGGCATCACCGGGGGGGGGGGGGGGGGGGAGGTCTGCCGGAAAACTCCGGAGGGGGCTCGAGCCATGGCGCCCCCCTTGTAGTCGGCGCCTATGGCGTTCATAGTTCAGGCTGTCCGCACGGCCAATCAGATGGGCGTATTATCGAGTGAAGGCGACACCCAGGAATGCTCTAAAGCATACTTGCTTCGCTCGGCCTGACTTTAGCAGGGATGCCAGAATCTATTTCCCGCAGGTGCCTGTACCGCTCGTGGTCTGGTAGAGCCCAGTAAGCTACTGTGCAATTTCGCATGGGCGAAGTGTTTGTTGACATCGTTCCGTGACTACGGTATCTTTACTTCGATGGCTTTAGAAACAGCCGTTCCTTCTTCCGCATGAGCTGGCTCGTTGCCGGCCAAGCTACAGTGCCCAGGTACCCGTTGGAAGGTAACTTAGTGACCAATCCTCTGGAAATAATCAATGATTTCCAGTGCTGATTTTGCGTCCGAAATTGTCCATTCACGCGGTGTCAGACAGGAGGCAAAGTGGGCAGCTTCAACAGCAGCCCAACAAATTTGGCTGCTGTCGAAGACGACTTGTAGTCCAATTTGTACAGCCGGGAGTTGCTGAACTGAGAGATCACCAAGGCCGCAGTCGAAGCGCATGAAGTCACAGACCAGTCTGCGTAAATGTGCCAAGAGAATCAGATTCGAAATGCACTGCAAGAGGCTATGTTCACCTTTAGGTCTTCTGCAAAGTACACAGAACACGAAGGTGAATTGGAAAGCATTCAATCGAATCGCTGACGAGAAAATTTATTCAGGATCTGAGGGAGCCGAGGCGGATCCAAAAGGAAATCCAGCGCCGCATCGATAGGTTACAATCGCAAAGTGGAAATCCTTTTGCGAGTCCTCGGATCCTCGTAAACCTCTGTCCCATATATGGAGAACTCTGCGTGGCCTACAATCGTCTCAGCAACAGCGTCAGCCTTTTAAATCTCTTGTCTTGCATCAAATCATAAGAAGCCAACAAACAAAGACACCGAGGACAACATACGGGAAATTACTTGTCCTTAGTAAGTGAATTAGAGAAATGATAATTGAATGCAAATGAAAGTGGTTGAAGAAACAACTTGCCGCAGGTGGGGAACGATCCCACGTCTTCGCATTGAACGTGCGATGCTCTACCAACTGCGCTACCGCGGCTCCGTTTTGCCACCTAACCCACAACTAACCCACTTTTCCACAACCCACAACCTTTCCCACAACTAACCTCACAAACCTTAGCTGCGGATATGGAACAACATTCCTGCCGCAGGCGCAACGAGTACGTGATCTTTTTCGGTGAAGGCAAGTGGTCAATAAACCCACAGGTGCCACCTAAAGGCATCAATGTTGCCGTATTCGGGACCATGCCTCCTTTACCTCCTCACTCCTTGCTCAATGCTCCTCCATGTACAGTTTCATGCAGTCTCTATTGCTAAAGTGGTTTTATGTCTAAGTTTTCCAAAGACTACCTCCCAAATTTCCGTATCTGCCCCCAAGGTTCGGCAGGCACTGCTTCTGGATTCACTGACTTTGATATTGAAATAAGTAATTTGTTTATTGTTCTTGTTTTTCATACAGGCAAGATCTCGTATTTTTATCGCCATGTTGGAGGTTACGATCGACAGCACTGCTGTATATCCGCGGAAAATGATGTATTTAACTTGCTTCAACTTTCACACGCTTCAGTTTCAGAATATCTACAAATTGAGTGTCTCATGTGCAAAGCGAGCGCCCAATTTCGCAGCTGCCTTGGCGAAACAAGAAATTTCATGTTCAGAATGGGGTTCTACCAGAATTCAGCACTATGCTTTGCGTTGTTCGACAATCACGTTGATATTTCGATGGAACAATCCAGAAATGAATAACTTTCAGATACCCTGCACGCAGATGAACTATTCACATGTGAAACGTTAAAAAGAACGGCTGAAGTGAAGCGGGAGCACTCGACGAAATATTTAAAGAAAATATGCTGAGAGAGGAACAGAATCAACAACGATAAAATGGTCTACAACACGAGAAGGCAATTAGGCACGCAGGCGGATCTAGATTTATTTATTTAATTTATTCGATGGGCATACGACAGCCCCTTTTTGTCTTTATTATCTATTTAGGCATGTGAACACTGATCTCTAGTAATATTGTAATACCTACTACAATGTTTGATCCGTGTGATTAAGTACACTTTACCGTTAAGTTGTAAACACACATGCACAACTTAGTTTCTCTTTTAATCATTCAGATGAACAGCAACGCAATGGTCATGTACAGGTAGACAAAAAAGCCTCGACTATCTATCAAATTAAGGTGTTCCCCTAATATTTTTACTTCCACTAGCCGTACAGATTCTAGAGCACTGCACAGACTGCTTTTTTTCATAGCCCCAGCCTGGCCCAGTCCGGGTCCGGTGCGCGGACCGACTGTGAACACTCCCAGGGTACGGGCTCGGACCCTGGGAGTGTTCACATCAGGATGAACAGGTTGTACCACATCCGCCGCCAAGGTTTGTGAGTGGTGGCGCTGGCTAACCGGCGCCGCACTAGCTAAATTGGTAGCGCATAGCACGCGCAATGCGAAGACGTGGGATCATTGCCCACGTGCGGCAAGTTGTTTTTTCATCCATTTTCATCATTTCCATTGTATTTATCAGTTCTTCAATTCAATTAGTAAGTACAAGGAATTTCCTCTGTGTTGTCCTCAGTGTCTTGGTCTCTCTCTCTCTCTCTCTCTCTCTCTCTATATATATATATATATATATATATATATATATATATATATATATATATATATATATTACCGAGAAAAATCACGGCGACCAGTGGTTCCAGACGCGCACATATCCGCCCACTTTCTTGGCTGCACTACCTCCAGATCGGCCCACGTTAAGAAGCAGGTCGTCGCAAAAAAAAAAGTTGAAATGTGGTGGGAACTCGCTAAGACAGACTGTTCTTAAATCAAAAGCGTCGTCATGCCACCACCACGATATTATCGTCGTCGCCGCCGTCTTGCTTCTGTCGTCAGACACAGGCTCGTGTCACACGCACATGATTGCTTACTTACACACACGCGTTGGACAATCTGGTAACTGTTTCAAGAACTCTAAACAATGTTGCATGGATAACCAGGTACCTTCGAAATGCTCCGCATAACACCGATTCCCACAGCGCATGGTATCTGCAATATCTTGTCATAATTTTTGCTTATAATGTCGTTTTAACAGGTCGCACGTTCTTTCGACATCAAAGCATTACGCAACGCGTACAAAGCGTTGCGCATGTCGCCGGAAGCGTTGGCCACACAAGACAGCTCGGGACATCGCCCTTCTCGAGTGCGTATAGAATAGGGGCTGCGCGAGCACCGGATCGGTGCGTACAGGCGCGCCCCAGGTTCAAGCGCCAACAACTCCATCAATGCAGGCGCTGGGGCGAAAGCGTGTGCGCTCCAGCGGGGACGATGCGTTGCGAGACGACGCGCCGCGCGGGGCGGGCGCCCGCTACTCGCCGAACGGGTCGCAGTCGCCGACCCGCGGGTCACGAGGCACGGAGCTACCGCTCGATCGGCTGCGCATTGAGTCGACTGTTCAGGAGCGCCAGCCGATGCCGCCCCAGCCTCGCCATGCATGGTGGGGGTCCTTCGTAGCAGCGCCATCTGTAGCGCAACGAATGCATAAAAGATGCGGCCGCTGCTCGCGATCGCGGCAGTGCCACGCTCCGGCGATGGCTGGCAAGCGCTCGAACGGTGCGCCACGGCGCTGCCTGTCAAACCTGGCCACTATTTCTTTCGGTTCGGTACGTCGCAAGTGAGGCGCTACCGCGTCCTTTTCTGGAAAGCCGGGATGTGCGGGTTGTTTTTTTCTGCTGCCCGCAAGACCAACCCCACCTCGACGGACCCACCCGAGGTCGTGTGGGCCAAGTGGAGCGGAAGGGCGCTGGCGAGCGTGCATATATATACATTGTTTTGTCAGTGCTGCCGATGAAGTGTCGGAGAGGCGTTGCTCAAAGTTTTTTTTTTTTTTTTTGCATCTGCCCCGCTCGGTCTCTGCAGAACAGGGTTGTTGCTGCGCACGCGGAGCAGGAATGAATCCTCCGTAAAACGAGCGGACATATTTCACAGACTCAAAAGTAGCGTTAGGTGAGCCGTAGGTGGCAAGCGACGCAGGCCGTCAGCTAAACTGCAGAGGCAAACATTTGGCGTTCTGCTGAAGCGTAACGTGTCGTACCAGTTCATTGCTTGCTCGCTCTCAGAGGCGCACGCACGCACTGATGAAGGCTTTTGAATGCCAAAGCATTATATGCCCCATTACGCGAAAATCTGTTGTCGTAGGCGTCGCCACCGAGCGATGGTGCCAAAGGTCGCAATTTAGCCCGAAATGCTAAGCATCGATTGCGATAACAAATTCGTGTCCATCTATACGATGCAAGAGTAATAGATTTATCGGCCGTATCAACTTCTAAACGTTCGCTTACTAACTAAATTAACAAGCGCGGTGTCACGCGCACACAATCAAACATGGACACATCTCACTCAATGACCGCGCACACTCGCTGTCAAAACGCTGGAGTGAGAGAGCGCAGCCAGCAGTAGCGAGCGAATTGGCCTTCGTGCTGCTTCTGGCTTCTACGCGAACTAAGAGACGAGAACACCGCGCAGACGAAGCTATCAGCACTCGGCGCACGCTGTCCCCATTGCAGATCGCTTTCAAGATACGGCCCGCGCGGCCGCGGGCCATACGCATCTATCGCCGGAGTAGAGCGCCCTCCTCTCCCCGGTGCCTTGCGCACCGGGGAAGACGGCGTGCTTCCTGCCTGCTTTCCTCCCTTGCGTGAGCGAGATTGAGCCGCCATCATCGACTCACTCTCGCACACTTTCACTCGCACATACAGCATACGGCACGCGATGCGATGTTACCATCCTTTGACTTTAATATGGAACATCTCGGCGACGGCAGGAAATGCGCGTGGACTGTCCACATAAATGTTATCACATTAAAACGGCCGACGGTGCAAAGAGGAAGACAAATCAGCAATGCTCGGCTTAACATCAAATTTTTCAGGGAGGTTCCTGTGAAACGAAAATTTAGTAAATTTCGGCCTGGGTGGGAATCGAACGCGGGCCTAAGGGGTGCGAGACGAGCACGCTTCCCCAACGCCACGGCGGCTCCACGGCTCTGGTTGACTAAAGATATTGCTAGTGAGTGCGTCATTGCACATGCCACGTCGCAGCCATCGGGCGGACTAAAGGTGTGGCCTAGTGCGTGCATCATTGAGCACCTGACGGCGCAGGCAATGGGCAGGAGGTGGTGTCACGTCATGAGTGTATAAAATGAGTGTAAAAATAAAGAAAATCATAAATGTCCAATTGAACGCCACTGAACGGTCCTGCGAGTTATTTACTCCTCAAGGGCAAGCGAGTGGGTTAAGACGCTTGGCGCGTTTTGATGTTTTGATTTGGCTTTACCGAGGCGCATTTGAAACGCAGGCGAGAGCTTGCGCGGACGAGGAACGCGTGGGGAAAAAAGGGCACAGTTTCGCCAGAAAGGCGAAACATCGATTGTGATAGCAAATTAGCAGACAGCCATACGAAGTAAGGACATAACTTTTATCGGCCGTATCAACTTGCAAACATTCGCTCAATTGCTAATTAAATTAACAAGCATGGTGTCAGCGCACACAGCAAACATGAATACATCGCACTCGATAACCGCGGACCGTCTCTGTCGAAACGCTGGCGTGAGCAAACGCGGCAGCAGCAGCAAGGGAAGTGACCTTCATGCAGTCTATCGCTTCAACGTAAACTGAGCGCCTAGAAAACACAGCACGCACAAAGCTACGGGCCGCCGACGCACCTAGACTGTGCCCCCAACGCAGATTGCTCTCAAGATGACGCCTCGCGACCACGCGCAGTCACTACATACGCATTTGCAGTAATTTGCAGCCGGGGTTGTGCCGCTTACGCTTGGGCGTCGCATTCACCAATGCATACAGGTTTTTGATTGGAATGACTGATAGCGCCGACTGTAATGCCTGCGGTGCCGAGGAAACTATAGAACATCTACTGTGCTACTGCCCATCTTTTCAAAACGAAAGACATGACCTCTGCACAGCTCTCAATCAGCTAGATAGAACACCGTTCACCTTGAAGATCTTGGGACCATGGCCTCGCATATCGCAGCTACAAAAGGCCACAAAAGCTCTGCTGCGATATTTGAAGGCTACTGGATTGAGTCAGCGTCTGTGATCCGGACTGAGTGACCGAACGATATACCCAGTAGACTTTCTCTTCTTCTTTTAATCTTTTCCGTCCCCTTTTCCCTTTCCCCAGTGTAGGGTAGCCAACCGGGCTCAAACCTGGTTAACCTTCCTACCTTCCCTTTGTCATTTGCTCTCGCTCTCTTGCAGCCGGGGTAGAGCATCTTACTAAGACAACAGCATACTGCAAATATCCGCCGAAAGGCAGTCCCGGCTGAGCTAGTAACCTGCCGCGGTAGCTTAGCGGCTATGGAGTGCTGCTTGGTACGTGGTCGCGGGATCAAATCCCAGCCGCGGCGGCTGCATTTCGGAAGGAGGGAAATGCAAGAACGCCCGTTTCGCGTGCATTGGGGGAACGTCAAAGGTCCCCTGGTGCTCAAAATTAAACTGGAGTCCCTCATTACGACGTGTCTCACAATAAAATCGTGGTTTTGGTATGTAAAACCGCAAAATTCATTCATTTTGATAAGTGCAAAGCGCGAACACAGCCTGCATTGCACTTTTGCTGTTGCAGAACTGTCGCAGGCAGCTGAGATTTACGAGATAGCCAACAACCATTAAGCGGAGTCACGTGTTTCGGCCAGTTTAATCACTGTCGTTGCCTGCCTAAAGACTGCTCCTTATCGAACAGTTGGATGTGATCGAAAGAGAGGCCGAATTTTGTTGTAATTTCTAGGCCCTATGTGGGGGAAAACACACCGGTACAACTATAGTACGTCCACACGAAATCCCGGTCCTCAATCGCATCCCGTGAGGACTCCTTCATAAGAGCGTCAAAACCTATTCCACACAAGAATGGAGAAGAGGGCCCAGAGGAGCGTCTTAAAACAAATGCACAAAATTATCTCCCGTGCGACAAGCCTTGAGGAGATATCGGAACGCCACGGGGAACCGCAATCACGCAAGCTTGAAAACTATATGGCGCCGTTTATAGTGAACAACAATTATGATTCCTAACCGGCAATCGCCCTGATCGGGACGCATGTCACTGCGGCCAGTCGTGTGAGGGCTTGACAAACAAACTGCACAATGCGCAAGTTCACTGTTTATACCGATTCGCTGAAACCCAGAGTTGGCAGTTTGGTTACGTCGAGACGCTCTATAAAACGTTAGCTTTAGGTCGGCAAAATAAACGGAACTCACTCAGACAAACTCACAAATTATATTTTTTCCTTAGGCGTCCATCGGACTCGCCTTCATCAAAATTCCACTGCGTCGGTCTCACTCGTACTCGGACTCACGAAAATTCTATTCAAGCACGGCTCACGTACTTTCATTGAGACTCGACAGAATTCTATCTCAGTTTGGCCTCACTTGAGCTCACTCTCCAGAATCGGCATCAGGCAGGCTCTCATTCGCTCTGGCTTCCTCGTAAATTGAACATGTCAAATATTGTAAGACCTTCATACGAGGCTGTAAGAAATAGCACATGCAAAGAGATTCAAACTCTGGACATTTAAGAAAAAAAAAGTGCGCACAAGAGTCTAAAACACAAGAAAGTCCCGTATTATCTGCGCATCACTAGGTTTCGTAAGGAGGAAATAAGTATGACGCGCGATCTTGGCAGTGCTGGAAGTACTTCGCTTCAGGATAAAATGTGCTAAAGGGATCTCCAAAGAACATGGAAATACTCATGTGCGTGTTCGTGCACGTCTGTACGCGTGCGTACGGCGCACACGCGCTTTTGTTTGAGTGGCGCGCGCGTGCGTCTTTAGCAGCTCAAGATGGAACTCGGTCCTTTCTTTCTGGCATCGGTGCGCTTTGAAGGCCTGCCTCGCACACGAGAGTGGATGCTGCTAAAATTGGAGCACAAAGAAAAAGAAATTACAATTTACGATAGCACCACAGAAGATCCGGCTCGCTGTTCGCTTTCCGAATTCTAGAAATTTTGTAAGTCCTGGTCGGTCCACAGTATCAACAGTAGTTTTGCATATATGACACTTTCGCGATTCCTGCGGTGACACTACCGACACCCGTATTTGCTGCCAGTCGCGCTGAAAGCAAGCGCAAAACACGGAGGAAAAGGAAGAAAATATGCAGATCTAGCGAGCATGTTGGAATCTATGTGAAGCGGAGCTTAAGTAAAGCGGTTAATTAAATGTTTTACAACTAATGGCAGAGCGTACAATTTGGCGTATGCATACAGCAGGTGCATGTGCGCACAGAAAAGTACGACACGTATTAAGCAACATTTAGGCATTGTGCACCTCTTGTATCACAGCGGGACACGACCATTTTGGAGGACTGGCCAAGAACGGCTGCACCCCCAGTGACACATGCCGAATGGCTAAATCAAGGAAAGTTAATTAAAACAAAGAATCGGTTACATATAATTTACCACTCCATTAACAGATCAGCGTGCTTTAGAGCTGTCTGTGCATGTTCTGCTCTAATGCAGGAAGTTCTTTCTTTCTTTTTTGGTTGCGCAGAACCGATACGAATATGCTTGATCAGCATACAAGGCTTACATAAGCCACTTCACAGGGAATTTCATTTACTATTTGAACATATATCCACAAATATATCACCCGAGATAGCGACCAACCCATCAGCAAGCAGCTAGGCAGCCACGCCAAATTCGGGAAAGTAGGCAGAGAAATCTCGGTTTCAGAAACTAGGACGAAGTGCCTTGTTGAAGCCCAGTCATAAAAATATAAAGAATAGGCTCATGGGAAATTAGTCCTCACCACGTGATGCGCGAACGGTAATTTCTAGCCGCAGAGCACTCGGAGTGCACACGAGAGAGTGTAGAATGAAGACCGCGTGGCGAGGGTCGGTGGTGACGAAGACACTAGTAAGAGCTACCGCGTAGCAAACGGCGTCTTGAAAAGGTCCGGCAACCGTAGAGCGCCAACTGCCCAAAAGTCATCGAGCAGATATGCCCCGGCATGAAACTGGTGGTTTGGCGTCAGAGGAGGTTCGCTTGTCTAGGCTAGCTCCTCGGCGTCGTGCTCCCACCTAGTTTTTGTCTTCTTTTTTTTTTTTTTGTTATTCCATGGCACCAAAGGGCCCGCGCGAAAGCTACATCGCCGACGTTCAATCGAACTACGCCCGCGACCGGGCCAGTGGGCTAGACCTGCCGGTCCTGACGTGGGACTATCCGGGTGCGCGACGAGTTCGCGTCCTCGCCGGACCTCCAATAAAGTTCTTTCGCTCGCTCACTCACTCACTCACTCACTCACTCACTCACTCACTCACTCACTCACTCACTCACTCACTCACTCACTCACTCACTCACTCATTCACTCACTCACTCACTCACTCACTCACTCACTCACTCACTCACTCACTCACTCACTCACTCACTCACTCACTCACTCACGAGAGCACTGCTGAAAGTCCGGCTCACTCCCTGCACGAAAGCAAGAGAGCACCGACGCTCAGCCAGACAAAGAGGGGACGGGTCGAGCGAGCCCTCAATGGGAACGGTAACATAACCCGACAAGACCCTCGAAATTCGAGAAACTTGGCCGGCGTCGATCTCGCTCGCTTTTCGCAACATCATAGCGCCGTAGCTTCTAGCCTTGTCTGACCTTGGCCGCAAGGGTGAAAGGGTAGGCTTACAGGAGACAGGATCTCCGGACCTCCTCGGGGGCGGCCTAGGCCTAGGCCACGAATTTGCCGCATTTCCAATAAAGTTGTTGCCGCCACCACCACAGCACGCATTACTCGCATGGATGTATCGCGCTTCGCAGCGAGCCTTCCCCCCCCCCCCCCCCCCCCCCCGACTTCCTTTCCAAACCTGCTTCCAGCGTGCCGCGGACGCGTGAATAGAAGGAAAACTAGAACCAAAGGAGAGACAGAAGGGTAGAATGCGTAGCGCCGGACAGCCAGCCCTCCAGTTCATTCTGAGTCTGGACTTATCAGCGTCAACTTGCGTTGCCGGTGCTGCGATAAGGAGGGGCGTAAAGCTGGTGGTCCATGGCGCCCGTGCACGACGATGACCGGAGGGGGGGGGGAGGGGGTAGTGGGTTGCAACGCGATGCGCTGCATCAGGTTGCTCCGTCGCGGAGACTTTAGAGATATTAAGGTGGGCAAAATAAACACAACTCGCTCAGACTCACTCACAAAAATATATTTTTTGTTTAGGGCTCACTCGGAGTCAGGCTCACCAGAATTGTACTAAACCTGCCTCACTCGGACTAATCAAAATTCTACTCAGTCGGGCTTACTCAAATTCAGAGTTACGGGTCGGTCTGACTCTGAGTGAGTCGACTCATGAGTGAGTTTACCGATCTGTGTTCAGTTTCGAGTACTTTGGGCACTTGGACACGAGTACATCCAGGCAGCGAGGTCGCCCAGGCTTTTAGTAACCAAACACTCGCAGATCGAAGCGGCCGTGACCTCTGAGAAATTGCGGAAGAGGTGGGCATCAGCACTTTTTCTGCACATTCCATTATGACCGAAGATTTGGCCATGAAGAGAGTTGCGGCGAAATTCGTGCCGAAGCTGCTCACCGTGGAGCAAAAGCAACTTCGTGTTGAAGTCTCACAGGACATGTTGGATTCCACAAACAGTGACCCTGACTTCATGAACACCATAATCACTGGTGACGAGTCTTGGGTGTACGGCTACGACCCGGAAACCAAATCCCACTCGTCACAGTGGAAGCATTCCACGTCACCAACACCAAAGAAGGCCCGCCAATTGCGCAGCAACGTCAAAGTGATGCTGACTGCTTTCTTTGACTCCCGCGGTGTGGTACACCACGAGTACGCACCACAGGGTCAAACAATCACCAAAGAGTACTACAGGGATGTCCTCCGTCGCCTACGTGATGCTGTGCGGCGCAAGAGACCGGAGCTGTGGTCAATAGGAAATGGGCGCATCCATCACGACAATGCTCCTGCACATTCCTCGCACTTGATTTAGATTTTTTTGGCGAAAAACAAGACTCCTGTAGTTCAAAGGCCCCTTACCCTCCTGCTTTGGCCCCCTGCGACTTCTGGCTGTTTCCCAAAGTCAAGAGGTCATTGAAAGGAGCGCGTTTTCAGACAAGAGAGGACATTATGGCTGCAACGACAGCTGAGCTAAACTCTATTTCGAAAGAGGCCTTCTCGGAATGCTTCCAACGATGGCAGCACCGCTGGGAGAAGTGTGTGGAGTCCCAAGGATACTACTTTTAGGTTGATTAGGTTTCCAACGCTCCAGTTATGCCTGCTTTTTTTTTCTTCGGCGAAAGGTCGGATACTTTTCTAACAGACCTGGTATCCACAGCCAGTGGCTTTTTCTGCCAAGGACACCGGCATCTAACGCGAGATTCGAACGCTGCTGAACCCTCATAATCCCTTTCGCACAGCAGGCCTATAAGCGCCATTCTCAATCAATATAATTCGCTTATTATCACGCAGCGAAAAGTCTTGCGCTAAACTATACCGGGTGTTTTATTTCAGCTTTAACAGAATTGTTAATGATCGCCTGGAGCATTTAGCACAAATCTGCTGATTGAGCTGGAATACTCAAAAAACTATACGCTACTTACACTGGAAATCAATGCGCATAATTGACTAATTAATAAAATTGCCATTATTAAATTTTAAGCTAATTACTTTAGCGCACATATTGCAATACTCGAACTGAAGCCAGTGGTTTCACAAGGCACTTGGAGCAAATTTTGCAACTAGCACCATTACGACTTAAGCGCAGTAAACTTGCCGTAAAAATTAATCCCCTTTTCTTCCGCTTATATTCCTGCGAAAATGCCTTTTCATGCATTGAAACTCAAACGTCACTAGTGCACCACTGCGTTTCATCGCAAAGTTTGGGAAAGCATATCTCGAAACTAGTGTCATCGTCAGAATTCGTTCCAAGTGGATATGACTTAAAGTCATATCCACTTGGAACGTGGATATGACTTAACGCTACAATTCGTAGGTCACAATATATGTGACCTACGAATGTGACTATATGTGAATGTGACCTATATGTGACTTAAAGCAATTACTAAACAGCTAATTGGTAAGATTTGTTAATTAGCGATATATTCGCTATCACATTTTTGTGCAAATAATGCCTGCCTTTCAGACTAATCTAGCTCATCAAATAAATTGTGCTACATGTCCCGTGTGAATTTTTGAAAATTATGGTAACGACAAAAAGTCGCAGATCCGCCCGAAGCATCAATTGCAATAGCAAATTATTAGACGGCTATAAAAAGTAAGGATAATAGGCTTATCGGCCGTGTGAACTAGTAAACATTCGCTTACTAAATAAATTAACAAGCATGGTGTCATGCGCGCACAGTAAATATGAACAGATCTTGCTCGATGACCGCGAAAACTCCTTGTCAAAACGCTGGCGTGAGAAAGCGGGGCAGCAGCAAAGCAAATTGACCTTCGTGCTACCTCTCGCTTCAACGCGAACTAAACGGCGAGAACACAGCGCACACAAAGCTATCAGGCCTCGGCGCACCTAGGCTCAGTCCCCATCGCAGATCGCTTTCAAGATGGGACCCGCGCGGCTACGCTCAGCCGCGCCACACGCAGCCGCCGCCGGAGTAAAACGACCCCCTTCTCAACCCCCGGGGCCTTGCGCGCGATGGAGAGAGAGAGATAGCTAGCAAACAGAGGAAAGGCAGGGAGGTCAACCAGACGAGCGCCCGGTTTGCTACCCTACACTCGGGGTGAAGGAAAGGGGAAATAAAAAGAAGACAAGAAGAAGGAAGTGATGACTGTGTGTGCCGTGAAGCACCGTGACGCCAATGTGGAGTTCCATAGCTGGTGATCTGCGTTGATGACATCTAGGACAACCAAAGAGCCAGTGGTCGTTGCGCGAATAGGAGGCTACGGGTGAGCTATGGGGCTTACTTGGAATTTGAAAGCACTGGATTAAGGGCATCCAGCACTTGCACTGCAGCTCGCGCTGACGAACAGCGCTGAAGTCAGCGCGCGATGGAAGACGGCCGCTTCCTTGCCTCATTCCTCCCTTGCGGGTACGAGATCGCGCCACCATCCTTGCCTCACCGTCGCATGCTTTCACTCGTACACACAGCATACGACACGCGACCGCGATCTTATCGCACTTGAACTTTTATACGGAACTTCACGGCGACGGCGGAACTGCACTTGGAGTGTCCATATAATTGCTATCGGGATAAAATAAAAGGCCCCGTAAATGCCTGCTTGCTTCTAAAGCGATGCTCCAGTACGACAAACCAAACTCTTAGATTTTAGGATAATTTAATGTATCAGGTCAAAATATACGTATGATACTTTTCCTGCGCTTTAAGCTTCCATGGTTCTTTATGGGTCTTCCAAGTCGTGACATGGACGCCCCCTTTTCAATAAAGAATTAAAAAAAACTTTGCGGAAGCGATTAAGGATGGTAAGCTAATAGCCGAATGCTTTTGGAAACTCATTTTATTCACTTTGTTAAAGAAATGATATGCTTTAAGGCTTATATTTGTTGCAGTGAGGATATTAAGGCAGCGTTTGTTGTTTCATTGGATAATCCCGTAGAGAACAGAGCCGTTTACTTCCACATCTGTAGCAGTCCTATAGGTGGCGACACAAATAAGCCGACTGGTCACGTGCGTGTTGTCTCTAGTGGTGCGACCCACCATGGTGGCGTAGTGGATTTGGCGTTGCGCCGCAAAGCCCGCGATCGCGGTATAAAATCCGGGCCACGGCGGCCGCATGTTGATGGGGGCAAAAGAAAAAAAAACGAAAAAAAAAGCGTTCATGTACCTGTGCATTGCGTGCACGTTAAAAAACTCCAGGTGGCCAAAATTAATCCGGAGTCCTCCACTACACTGTGCCTTATAATCATGCTGCGGTTGCGGCACGTAAAACCTCAGCATTAATTTTTTTTTCAGCGCCGCAAGCACGAGTGAAAAAGGTGACCGACATCCTCCTTCTGCCATCGCCGCAGTCCTTTCCCTCGCTCATCGGTCACAGAGAGAGAGGGGCGGCGGAAGAAGTTGAGGGCTGTCCTTCACGAGCGTTTCAGCACAGCATCAAAGCTCTCGCGCGACAGCGCGCGCGTTTCAAAGAGCAACAATAATTGGCGTTCGGTGACGAACCCACCGCGCAACGCCGTTGCGCAAGAACAAGCGCCCTCTGCATAGGCGCCTTTGAATCGGTGATGAAAGTGCCACCAGAAGCCACCGACCACCACGAGAACGGGCGAACGAGTCCGTAAGAAGGTATTCGCTGTAAATTAGTAGGGAAAGAACCTTAATGGCGTATCATTCTTTGTCTCTTCCGGTGACATTGCAGTTCCTGACTTACGCTTCCTATCTTGCACGGAGCGCCGGAGCAGAGAAGAGGTGCGGAGGCGACTGCGGAGCAGCACATGGCACGAAAGATTTTACGCACGTCGTAATGTACGTGTAACCGTCGTGTAATCGTCCCACCAGTCTGGGATCTACGTAATCTTGACTGACGTCCATTGCTCACTCTCCCCCCCCCCCCCCTTCCCGCTCATTCCCCGACAATTTACACCACTGTGGATTTATTACGGAGCAGATGTGTACTACGAAACGGGTGTATAAGACCCGTAAACACGCACATAAATAACAGTAATAACAAATACAAAACGAAAAAAAAAATTTAGCAATGACATTTAAGACTGCTTAAATGTTGGACTGCGAAAGCATTAAACTGCTTGTAGAGCTCGGAACGTCATGAACGCGCTCATTGTACGCATGAACGCGCTCATGATCGCTAGCATAGGCGCACCTTAAGTCCGCCAGAATCGCGGAGGCACTGTGGCGTCGGTGTAGCGTGCTCGTCTAACTGAAAAGACACAGACTGAAATGTGGCACGTTTTCATTTCGAAGCCATTAATTTACTTTGTTTACAGTAATTTCGCTGAGAAATTCGACGTGAGTCAGATCATTTTTTACGTATTTTTACTCTTTGCGCCGTCCGCCATTTGTGGTACCACCTTTCGGTCACAACGACGCCTACGGATTCTCGCGTTATGGGGCGTATAGTGCTTTCGCATTCGAAAAAGAATGCAAAGGAGAAGCTTTCTTCAGTTCAGGCCAAGAAAAATGCGAGCTTCCTGTCTCGTTCATCCTCCTATCTGTTTAACTCGCAGAATTCTTGCAAATGTGTGTGTGTGCGCGTGTGTCTGTGTGCCAGTGTCCGTTGTGATCATTCTTCCATCGTTTTATGGTTTCTTCTGTGCCACGTGTGTCGCGAGGGACACTGTCCGTCACTCCATTTAGGTATGAGTAGGCGTTCCTAAAAGACAATCCTGTCATAACGAAAATGACACTTGCAGAAGAGAAGAACCTGCGCAGAAGGTCATGGGAGAGTCGCCCCACGCATCTGCGAAGCACAAAGCCACGAAAGCACTGCTATATACGCTTCTCGAGATGCACCAGCCTGTATGACCATGAACTGAACAACGACCGCTTCCCTGTACGTGCGTCCATGCAAAATGTAGACTTTGTGAGCATCTCTCATTCTTCCCATCGTTCAGTACGCTTTCCTCGTTCCCCCATGGAAGTTAGGCAACCAGGCTCATCATGGTTAACCTCCCTGACATTATTTTATGACTTTTTTCTGTCTCTGGTCTTCCTTTGTTTTCTTCCTTCATGCGTGTATGTGTGTCCATGCGTGTGCGTGTGTGTGGTGTGTGTGTGTGCGGGCAAAAGGAAATGGCCAGCCTAGACGACAGTGGGTGTCCCACTCAATCAATCGTGGTAACGAACGAGATGCCGAACAAGACTCTCTGCGCGCGAAAAACCGCGACGAGATGCTCTCGGAATCCAGCGCCAGAGCTCTGCAACAAGCGCATCTTTTGCTTACCGTGGCGACCTTTCCAAGGGCTTGATTCGTACAGAGCCAGACTCGTAAACCAATACGCAAGATTTGCACAGCCGCGGGACATATTTCGAAACAGATGAAACTGGCGACCGTAAGGAGACTCTGAGGCTGAAGCGTGTCGGCGAGTGGAAAGGCTCGTTGCACGACGAGGCGGGGGGCGGGGGGATGGGGGGAGGGTGAGGTAGTTAATGACGCTGCGATCCACAGTCGTCGATCAAGCCACGCGGGCTCGAGCGATGAAAAATCGCACCAAGGGCAATTTTCACCAACGGCTCCGCAGCCGGCGCAGACCGTTTGTCAGCGACCTGCGCGTCTCGAGAGGCGCTAAAGTGGTTAAGGGTTGCGGCATCTAGAGAGCGACGACGGGACGAGAAAGTGCGGCTGCAAGGATGTGTGTTTCACTCAGCTTGGGTTCGCATCGTCGCGTCAGGCACGTTGATCAACGTGCAGCTGGCTCTGCCCTCTATAGTACATCACCGTCTTCGAGCGTTGAGATGAAGCCCTGATGCATAAAATACGGATGCTCCGCCTGCGCTCTTGGCCGAAACTCGCTTCAATGCATTTTGCAGAACGTTCCGTTTGCATTGCATCGCGTACGATGTTGCATTTGCATCGCCGAGAGGCCATCCAGCAGTGTTCATCGTTTGAGCAGCGTTACGTGCAGACTTCACGCAAAAGGCTGCAGTGTATCACCTATACTCGCGCACTTTTCTTGGCTATGAAGCAAACGCTACGCGGACGGAGCTTCAGCCCATGACTGTATTCGTACGCAATGTAGTCCGGGCGTGCTCGGCACCGGTTTCGGTTTCACCAATCTCGCACAACCTCTTTACTTTAGTGAAGACAGATACATGTAACTCGGCGTGAATCAACGTTTATTCACATCTGATATAGACCAAGTTATCAACAGCGAGCATCGCAGCCTGCGTTGCAGCTCCGAAGCAGCCGTATGGCGTCGGTTAGGACTTGGACGCGCAACCGACGTTGGCGTCGCTATAGCCGGCGCAGCAGTCAGCTCGCTCACTCCCTCGTTTGTATATACACGTCGATGGTTGCGTTTTCCATATGGGTTCGCTTGGTTTCCGCGCAGACGCTGCAAAAACTTTTTTTTTTAGTGTGTGTGCTTCAACAGTCTTTTGTTGCTAAAGTCGGGCAACAGCCTCTGAGGGGAGTTGATTGGCGGGACAACAAGCGACAAGCGCTCACCAAAAGACATTGGCGTCATTTTGCGTTTGATGAATGTGCAAAACGTGCAACGGTCCCGGGTGTGCGAAAACTGGAAAGAGCAAACAAAAATACAATAAAATACCAATAGCTGACTGGTTGAATGTTACGTATCGCTTCAAATTAGGTGCAGTAAAAAACAAAAAGCATTGCTTTCTATTTCCCACGCAAGAAAATGTGAACAAGACTGCGGGACTACTTCCAGCAGCGGCGAAAGAGGCACGCTTAGTTTCCGTAGCCTTCGCTTCATAGCCAAGAAAAGTTGTCCGCGGGTATAGAGACAGACATATCACCGAAATTAGTCCAGATTACCGGAATCCTGTGTCGTTGGTAAGCCAGCTAGAATATAGCGTTGAGAAGTTATAACGTATGTATACTATGCATGTTAAAACGCTCCGTAGTGTGGTCACCGTTACTGAAGACTCCTCAGCCTCTTCCTTACCATGCTAGACGCTTCTCTGCATATAGCGTTTGCTTCCTTTCGTCGCATCTAATCCTTAATGTACACTCCACCGCAATATAGCACAAAGTTACCTCTATGTTCTGCAGAGAAGCCTCAATTCAGGCTTAGGCGGCGATAATGTGCAGTGTCGCCTGTGTATATGAAACCTCGATATTTGCAATTATTGCCTAAGTTGTGCAGTAGAGCCACTCTAGCAAAGATTCCTTGTTAAAGATTTACAGCTTTAGACGCTTATAGCGGATTCATCCGCGGGCATATTCAATACCTGCACCCCCGTGTCTAGCAGAATGTGGCTTCCATTATAGCGTGAACATCGCATTGGCAGCGTTCATGTGACAGTGACCATTTTTCAGGGCAGAAAACTTGCTACAGTACTCTAAGGCTGCTTCTTAGTCAATTAGGCCTTTAAACCATTACGGGCATCAATCGGTTTGTTCCCAAGCGCACAACGCACAATAACGAGCCGGGTCCCTTACTCTCGAAACAAGCTATTTCCATGCTGACAGGCAATATTTTCCTCTCTAGATGCGCTCTACGCAGGGCTTGGCTATCGATCGCCAAGGAAGCGTCGCACGTTGTCGGGCTCTCGTGAAGTCTTTGTTGGCACGCCTTGTGTTGCTACGAGCGCAAAACAACTCTTCAGGGGGAGTGTTATTGCGTTAAAAAAAAACACCTATGGATACTCCATAACGCAGTAGCTCATAACAAAGTGTGTATGGTTATTTATGGATACTCCACGCCAATTTCCGCCGTCACCGTCGCAGTGTTCTTCTGTTAAAGTCCAACTGAGATTATAACTCAACTGGCCATCTTTGCGCATGACTTACATGCAAACTTAGATTGCAATTTTCAGACTGACGCCATTTTTCTGGACTTCGCGAAAGCGTTTGACAAAGTACCCCATAAACGCCTTCTACTTAAACTTTCACTGTTAAATCTTCACCCCGACATCATAAATTGGATCCGTGAATTTCTATATATAACCGCTCTCAGGCTGTTTTTGTGAACAATACTACCTCTGCTTCCCTTCCAGTAATATCAGGCCTTCCGCAAGGGTCCGTACTTGGCCCGCTTTTATTCCTTATATAAATTAACGACCTACCAACGCATGTATTTTGTAATATCCGAACGTTTGCCGATGACTGTGTTATTTATCGCACTGTTGCCAACACCTCTGATCAATTAACCCTTCAAAGTGATCTTAACCATGTAAAGCAATGGTGCGATGATTGGCTAATAGAACTTAACCCTCACAAATGCAAAACCTTATCTTTCAACCGCCGCCGCTTTCCACTTGTTTTTTCATATGCGATTAACAGCGTTCCTGTCGAAGCAGTTCAATCGTTTAAGTATCTGGGAGTCACTTTCTGCCATGACCTTTCTTGGGCTTTGCACGTCACTAACGTCATATCATCTGCAAATAAAACACTAGGATTTTTGCGACGTCATCTACATAACGCAACTAAGAACGTCAAATTGTTAGCTTATAAAACTCTCGTGCGAACAAAATTGGAATATGCTTCACCAATTTGGAACCCGCGACAAGCTTATTTTCAAGAAGCCCTTGAGTCACTTCAAAACCGTGCCACTAGATTCATTCATCGTTCGTATTCTTATGATGTGAGTGTGTCATCACTAAAATTGGAATCTAATTTACCCCTTCTCTCATGTCGCCGCCGTATCGCCAGTCTTTCTTTATTCTGTAAACTTTTTCATAGCTCGATGGGTATCCCGCCATACATTGTTCCACCAAAATCCGAGTGCGGAGCAGGGGGAGAGCGGGCTCTCCAGCGGCGACCCTAGCCTCCAACGGAGGCTGGTGGATCATGCCCGACGAGCAGCCACGCTCAGTGGTGCCCTGGAACAGGGGCGCCAACCATGCAGGCCGGAGATCGGCATCAACCAATAGAAGATGAAGACATCCGGCCCGACCACTGAATTACTCTTTCTAGGGCAATAAAGTTTACTTCCTTCTCCTCCTCCACCAACGCGCATATCTAGTCGCACTGGTCATCCTCTTCAAGTCGCGCGCCCACGTGCACGCACCGTTACCTTTTCTACGTCATTTTTTCCTCGTACAGCTGCTGACTGGAATGGCCTTCCGGGCGACACCGCTGCCATCCCTTGTCCATCCACCTTCATAGAAAGCGTCACCAATCACCTTTCACCATAGATTAACACATGGTTTCTGCTTATTTCTGTGTAACCCACCCCTTATGTAATACCCCGTTACGGGGTCTTTAAGGAATAAAAATGAAATGAAATGAAATGAAATAATGTTCACCGTATGCTTCGGGTGTGAGGGCATGGCATGCGAGGTTGAGCCAAGAAGCATGGTGGAAGCCTCCACGCAAGCAAGACATGTATGAAAGCGTCCTAAGATGGTAGCTTGATGTGCGCTATCTTCTTTCGCGCCCACTGTTGGAGGTCACGTATTCACGTGATATTTGAAGCCCCGTGAACAAGCAGGCAGAACGTGATTTCCAGGAAGTAATAATCAAGGTTAGGCAGTGTAGGACAGGGCAGACGAGGAAGAAGTCGATAAAAAAAAACACGGCAATTGCCGTTTAGCGTTGAGTATATAATAAATTACAGATGGTACGGTGCTATCGTAAAATTTTCGAAGTTCTTGAAACGAGTTCTTGGCTTGACTTTCGTGAACAATAACTGCAGCAGTAGCATTACTTCCATAAATAGCTTTCTCTCTTCATCACTTCCAAAACCACAATGGGAATTTTCGCTGTTGTTTTACAGTTTTAGCTATAGGGCACCAACTAATACCAAGAAACTATCTGCCCGTCTTTTTGATATTGTCACTTATTTGTCCTTTTCTCGGGGACTGCATTTCGCCCACATCACACACGTTAAGGTTATCGCTCAGTGCAAGACGCGCCTTCACGATTGGAACTCACTGGAATGTTATCGGTGGTTCTATTCGTAGTCTGTTGTCACCGAAGCTTGTGTAATCTGATTATATGCGCGACGCGAATTGTATAGTACTTTCTGGCTGGGCACCAGCGATTATCTGGAAACTTCGATGACTCATATATAAAAGCCGACGCGCTTGACCAGCAGATCAGGTGTCGACGATCGCTGACTGTATTCGCCGCTATCGCTGTACTTCGAGTGTCACTCGCTTTTGCGGGCACAAGTTCGCCCAAGAAACTGTTTCGTCATTCAAAGCTTTGCTACTGCGTTCTTGACGGTAACTACAAAGTGACACTGTTTTGATTCCGCAATTAAAAAAAAAATTACTTTTAGATCGATATTTTGTATGACTGTATACCATCCATGTTTCATATGCCAGGTATTACTTATTTCACGTCAACAACATTTTGAAAAATTGTCTGTGGAATATAACATAAATCTACTTATTGAGCTGGATTATTCCGAGAGGCGGACGAGCACAATAATTAAATTGAATAATTCACTGGTCATCAAAATTTCACTAATAATCATTTTAACTAATTACTCAGGGCACGTTGTAATTTACAAACTGAACCGAGTGAACTCTCAAGGAAGATCCATTGAAATAAATTTTGCAACTAACACCAGCTCTGAGACAAGCGCCACTAATATTGCGGTAAAAATGCGCTGTTGCTCGACTTGCGTTTTTTAACAAAACGCGTTTTGTGCACTGAAGCTCAAAAATAACTGGAACGCCAATGTATTTCTTTGGACGTTTGGACAACGCCCATCTCAAGACTGGCATCGTTCTCACTGTTTTCTTTCAAGTGGATATGCTTTGCGAACCCGCAGGCTACAATTTGTGAATTGCAATATCTGCTGTAACGAAATTAATTTAAATGTTAAGTAACAAAATTTTGAAAACATTTGGTTATGAATTTTGCATTCCTGTGCAAATAATGCTGCACTTTTAATGTATACTAGCACAAGGAACAGAATTGTACAACATGCCACAGGCAGTTTTAAAAATTCGGTAAACTTTCTTTTTCTAAAAAAAAAAGAAAGAAAGTCCATATAACGAACGCGTGTGCGCCAACGGCTCGGTTAAAGTGCATCGACTATAGCTCCTTTCCTCGCCCGGCACCAACGAGGCCTTCCTTGCATCGGACTTGCCCCTGAATTCTCCTCAGCTTTCCCGCACTCACCGACTAGCACGGTACACACCGCACACAGGGATAGACTATCGTGTGGCGGCATCCCAAGCGAGACGATAAAATGTGAACATAATCCCGCATTATCGCAGTGGTCATATTAAGTTTCTGCTTTGTTTTCATTCTTCGTGAATGCATCATTATCATTAGTTCATTAATCTTCAAAAGCGGTCCATTTCGCGGAAGTTTAAACGAAATTGCTCGGCACTCGACTACGCTCACGTTGCGCATTGTGATCAGCCCAGAAACTGTTTTATACGTTCAACACGAGATCATTCGACGATGATAGCGAAAAGACGAGCAGTAAGTAGGTTGATAAACACCGTCACTGAAATGAACTTCGATGTAGGTGCAAAGGGAATTCGCAAACAAAATAGTGTGCTTCGTCAAAATTTCAACCACTGCTGCGTCAATTTTGATCGCTTGTGTCACTTCCCTGGAGTCAATGACCTGCGGCAGAGGTCCCACAAGTGAAAACTAGTTTGCTCGACATAACCTAAAAGCCACGATTTTCGACTCTGTGCGGTAAAAACGCACATACACAGCCTACTTTCTCCTTCCCAATAATTTCGCCTGGTACTTTTACTCTTTATTTTCGGTACGATTCCGCATTCTTCGTCATCTTGTTGTCAATGCAATAATTTATTTTGTGAGCTCTAACGACACTTACCTCTGTTGTTGCAGCGCTTTAAATAAAACGCGCACTGTCATAAACATAATATGCGAGCTAGTGCATGTAAAATGAAAAACAAAAAATGGTTAAAGTTGGCTTTTCTGTATGAGAGTGCTTAATGTGGAGAAGCCAGTATTGACGACGGCTTATGGCTGCAAGCTGGGAATGCCCGCAAGGGAATACAAGAGCTTTCGAAACAGGCTCGCGCGGACGAGTAGGGGGGTGGGGGGAGTATATCGTATATAAAGATTATCGCCTCCAAAGTTGTTTTACAGCGAAGCTTTTAACCTCTCGATGGTCGAAATTTTTCGTGTCCGTCCGTGAACAAAAATTATCATCATCAGCAATGACTCATACCCCGCCTAAACAAGCAAAACTGCAATGACTCATCCCCCTCGTAATGGAGAGTCTACAAGCCCTCAGCAAAGTGAAGAGAACAGTGCACACATTCATTGGAATCACGCATAAGACATGCAGAACAGCGTACGTTTCAATAAAGCACAAGCGCAAAACAAGCATCTGTCATCATCAGCTCATACCCCCTTAAGAAAGCAAAAAAAAATGCAATGGCTCATACCCCCGTAAACAATGGCTTACCCGAGTAAGGCAGAGGCTACAAGCGCTCACCAAAGGGAAGCGAACAGTGCATACATTCATTGAAATGACCCACACAACACACAGGATAGCTTACGTTTCCATAAAAAACAAGCTCAAAACAAGCATCCGAACCGTCAATAAAGCATTGCATACCCCCCTCAGCAGTTGTAGAGATGGTTTTGCAACAGCTTCGCTGGGCATCCACTTTTGTAGGGCCGGGTTGGTGAGCCACTTCATTTTTTTTTTACTAGCCGTACAAATGG
This sequence comes from Dermacentor andersoni, assembly GCF_023375885.2. NCBI lineage: Eukaryota > Metazoa > Arthropoda > Arachnida > Ixodida > Ixodidae > Dermacentor > Dermacentor andersoni. The sequence goes on from NC_092814.1 coordinate 355,353,752, forward strand.
TCAACAAATGTATTTTGTGTGTGTGTGCGCGCGTGTGTATGTATGTGGGGGGGGGGGGGAGTACTGCAATCGCTCCAAAGCGCTTCCGGCGCATCTCATGCTGCTGTTTTGTAAATGCCAACGAAGCGAGCGTTGATGCCGGCTACTTAGAGTGAGGGGTTGAACAGATGTCAAATATTTATACTCTAATGCGCTACTATATACGTTCAGTGAGGGCAAGTCAAAGGCTAAGTTGCCCCCACTGGCGAAACAGAAAACCTTCTTCGGCAAGAAAAGACAGAGAAGATGGTACGAGGCAAAACACTCTTGCCATTTGGCCTACTTTGAAGGAGGAGGCAGTAAACTGGGAGGAAAAAGTACGGCAGAAAAAGTACGTCGTTGGTGATGCGATTAGAATTCGAGCAATGTAGTTTGCTCACATTATTTCCGAATCCACGTTTGTTCAACATAAGTAGTGATCATTGTGAGACCTTTGCTTCGGCTGTATGCAACGTATACCCGTGACAAGCGGGCAAGTTAGGTGCACTTACGGAGAGTGCACTTCGCGACCTTGAGTGACACATTAGGCTACTCCGTGCTAAACGGGAAAACAGAGAGCACTCGCAGTTAAAAAAAAAGAGCGACAGACTACAAAAGAAAAAAAACTTCTAAAAAGTATTGTTTTACGTCGTAATATAGTTAAAAGAAACAATATGTATTTTCTCAACAAAAACGAAAAGCTTTTTATTATAAGAGTGTTGCAAGTCAATGTCGGCCAAGACAGATGCCTAGCCAATCCAGAACAACATGGTGGCGTGCGACGAGGCGCCATTTGATCCTGCTAGAACAGAATATGAGCGAGTTCTGTTCTGATTATTTTGTTAAAAGCTGTTCAACAACTAAAACGAACTTCTGTGCCCTTTTTTTTTTTTGTGCATTACATTTTGTACCATTTAAGCCGCTGGCGGCGAGGCTATGCACTAGGCCAGCGAAGCACGTTCCGTGAACGCACTCCGACTGGAGTGCACGCTTCTGCAAGTGACACACCACTTGCGACGTTTAGATTTGGCAAAGTGCACTTAAACCGAGTGACACTCTCCGTAAGTGCACTTCACTCGCCCGCTTGACAAGGGTATTACTCCGGTATCCTGCCACTTTACTATGGCACTCGCTTGCCAAGGTTACCCATGACGACGATTTTATGACGCCGCTGCGCTGACAGTGATGGAATGACGAAGAAAGAATGACGTCGACGACGAGACCGTGACGACGATGACATAAGAAAAGTGGAATGACGACGATGGCGTGACGACGGCGGTACGACGACAACCGGATGACCAACCTGGAAGGACAACCACGGCACGACGACGACGGCTTGACAAATACGGAATGACAACGGATGCATGACAGCAACTGTCTGACGACGACGCAACGACGACAATGGCAAGACAACGGCGGCATAATCATGATTGAGCGACGACAGCATGATTACGGTAGAATGACGAAGAAGGAACCAGGTCGCTAGATCGACGGAGGGAGTATGATGATGACGGCATAACGACAACGGGATGACGTTACTGAAGTGATGACGATGATAGAACGACAGCGTGACGACGACGGCATGACGATAGTCGGATGACGACGAAGTTAGAATGACGACGATAGAACAACCACGACGGCATCACGACGGCGCAGTGAGTAAATACGTTTGACGATTCTCTGACGACGATGATGTGACGACGATGGCATGACGAAAGTCGGATGACAGTGCCAGAATGACGACGATGCAACGACCACAACGGCATCATGACCACATGCACATACCTAGTGGCCCAATAGGTTAGGCCACTAGGTATGTTCCATCGTCGACAATCCAGCTTTGTGATCGGACTCTCGTCTTGTCGTCGTCGTAACGCTTTCTACGCTGACCCAGTAACCCAAGTTGTCTAATAGCTTGAGTAACTAGGTTTTGTGCTCGTGGCCGTGATGCCGTCGTGGTGACACTGTCGTTTTAACGTGTCACCAATTCAGTAACATCATCGCGTTGTCGTCAGGCCGTCGACATCATACCGCCTTCGTCATTCCAACGCCATCTTTCTTTGTCATTCTTTCGTAATTATGCTGTCGTCATTCAATCGTGATTATTGGCCGGCGTAAGATAGATAGATAGATAGATAGATAGATAGATAGATAGATAGATAGATAGATAGATAGATAGATAGATAGATAGATAGATAGATAGATAGATAGATAGATAGATAGATAGATAGATAGGCTCAGAACATCTGAAGTAAGCAGAGAATGCTCATTGCATTAAAATACATCTGCAACACCTATAATAATCGTTTATAAAAGAAATGTCCAGAATACTTTTGTCGACCAATTTTCAATCTTTCAGCATCCTTGTTTGCCCCTGTCTGTCACATGAGCATTGTTTATGTTGCGTCAAATAAGAAGAGAGCAGGTACCTATTCGCCCCCCCCCCGTCCCCCTCTTTATATGACAAAATGTTGCCACGATCGGGCCGGCAGCCTAGACCTGTTGGTCCCGTCGTGGAATTAGCCCGGTGCGCGTTTTTTCGCGTTTTGTTGGACCCAATAAAAGTTCACTCACTCACTCACTCACTCACTCACTCACTCACTCACTCCCTCACTCACTCACTCCCTCCCTCACTCACTCACCCACTCACTCACTCACTCACTCACTCACTCACTCACTCACTCACTCACTCACTCACTCACTCACTCACTCACTCACTCACTCACTCACTCACTCACTCACTCACTCACTCACTCACGTTCAGGTGTGCATCAGCAGAAAAAAATAGAGAAACGAAGAAGAAAGCCGTGGTGTCAGGCAATTCACGCATCGCGATCATTGTGCGTTCCGCATGATCCCGCCCCTGCAGCGTCCATAGTGCTTGCAATAACAACAAGAGCGCGAAAGCTTCGGAGACGAAAAGACCGCAGCATCGACGGAATCTGTTTCGGGGCTGCTAAAGAACGGCGTGGCGTATTTTTTCAGACTAACGATAGGCCCGTGTGTCTCTTACGTTGACATGGAAGAGTCTAGCGGGACGGCACGTGAGAATGTGCACTAATTAGCTCGCTTCCTGCCTCCACCCCACAGCGTAGAATGGGGCAATGCCAGGGCAGGAGCCGTCTTCCGGGTCAGCGCTCTGCACGAGGAAGCTAAGGCAAAGGACGCATCCCTTCTATCGGCCGCCCGTCCGCTGCTGTCGCCCCGTCCAGCGGCTATCACCAGAGAACACCGATGCCTGGCCGCGCCGCTTCCTTATCTCGAAACGCGAACGAGGGCGCGCAGCGGCAGTGCGCCGCACCGAAGAGTCCAATTTTCCCTTCGTCGAGATAGGGAACGCATGCGATTACGTGCCACTAGCGTTGACTCCCTCCCGTTGCGCGGCGCTCGCCGCAGGAGTGTTGCGCCAAATTGGCCCGAGGAAGGAGGGAATCAGGGACGCGTACACCTCGCATCCCGTGTCTCCTTTGCCTCCTCGCTTCTTATTGCTAAGGGGAGCAGCGAATTTCGGCCTAAGGTGCAGGGGCCGTTACTGGCGTTCGGGAAAGGGGAGGAGAAAGCGCGCAGGGAAAGAGCTTGGTGATCTCTTTCCCTTCGCGATCGCGCCTTTCCTGCCGCAGTGCACAAGATGAGCGCGCTTGACACCGGCGGCGGGGAAGCCACGCGCGCCTGGCGGCAACTCGTGACCGAGGCGGAGGAACACGCTGGCGTGTACAACACTTGTTCCTTTTCCTCCGAACGAATGCAGCACCCTAGCAAGGAGAGAGAGAGACGGTGGGTGGGGGAGATGTCACGAACCTCGTAGAGACAGCAAATCCCTCGCTTTCCCCTGCGTGTCTAGGCTTTCCCCGCAGGGCTGCACCACTGCAGAAAAGAGAGAGGTCCGTGCGCCAGCGCGTGGAAGTGCGTGTTGCTGCAGGAGCGACGCAGAGACGCAACCTTATCTGAAACTAGATCAAGAATCTTCGCGGAAAAAAACCGGGGATCAGGCTCTCGCGAAATTTTCCTAAATCCCTACACCGCCTTTCCAACGCCTCTCGCCGACGCTTTTATCTTGTGTCCCGCTTCCAGCTACAACATCGTCGCAACCTTCCTCTCTCTCTTTCCTGCCTGCCTGCACCAGTCTTGCTCGACTTGTGTAAGCGGTGCTGTGTTGCTGAATCCCGCAGCAGTGGGGCGGGGGCTTCTTGATCCCAGTGAGAAGAGGTAAAGTGGGCAACGGAGCCAATTCCCTGTCCCTATTTCCCCCTCCTCTCCGCCCGGCCTCTTCCGGAGACTGCAAAGTCCCCTGCCCCCTTTCTTCCCTCCCATTCCACGTAAACCCTTTAACAGTTTGTTTGGCGCTCACCACCTCTGACTGTAAACACATCTCTCTCACCGAAAATGCCGCCTAAGCGCTCCGGCTGCAGACCAGGAAAGAAGAAAGCCTGGCTTTGTTTCCTTCGAATTTCTGTCTGGGGTTCACGATGTAGTTTCACTCATATATCGAATCGCGTTGTTATCGGACTCTTGCTTTGTCGAAGGCTTTGTTGCGCATTCCCACGTTTTCACTCACCGAGACGGAAAGCAGTGGAATGGCGCAACACAAAAAAGCTTTCGCCTCACGCTCTTCCAGCATTTTCGTTTATCTCTCTTTTTCTTTTCAAGCAAGAAACCAAGTTCAAACACGGCACCCTTCGGGGATTCCCTCAAAAATGTTTGCTGCAGACAAAGTGCGTCGCTAATGCAAAGGGTAGTCTATTGTCGCCTCACTTTCCCCGCCGCCTTCAGATCGAGGCGCGCTGTCGAGCGTCCTCGAAGCATGGCGTTTACGAGGAGTGCCGGTGCATTCAAGCAGGATTAGGGCCTCCACCGTCGTCATCTGTTCGTCCCGTTATTAACTTTTCTCGTCCAACTTCCTGTATTTTATTTTTTTCTCTTCCAGTATTTGGCTCTGCATTTACAAAGCCCGATGCTGTCGAAGCACTCGAAAGACGCCGAGGATCTTTCACGCCCGGCGTTCGAATTCTCAGGGCGAATCCTTGTTTCGAGCCTACCACTGGCTCTTTCCGGCTAGATGCTTATCGAAAACTTGGCTTCGACTCTTCACTCGGACCTAGATTCGGAGAAGATAAAAAATGGGTGGCCTAGCGGACCGCGTCTGTATTTTTGTGAAGCGGGTCAAAGCCATGCAGGGAGAGGTTTGATTTAAGTAGCATACGGATGAAGAAGCAAATCTCCATGCCGCCTTGCGCATGGTCCACTTGTCTAGTACCACACGTCCAATTCATCATTTCGTCCTGCAAAAGGACTTGGGATAAAGATTAGAAGAAATAAACTTTTGCCGTCCAAGAAGCCCCGGAAGTTGATTTTCGAGCCACGAAGACCGACATGTCGACATAAAAGTAGTGGCACGTTTGTTTATTGAAGGCTGCCGATTGCAGGGTCCAGTGTCCAGTGAGAAGGATTTCGAAGATAGTTGGCTCGGCGCTTCGAGAGCCCGAGCTTTGCTTCGGGCGTCGGAGAAACAACTCTTTATCGCTGATTCCGGCTCGTTCAATTTCCTATAGCAGCCTATTGCCATTGTCAACGAAGCTATCTATGAAGTGCGAAAGAGGTTCTGACAGAAAGAATGAGCGAGTGTAGTTGTTTCGACGGGGCAAATCACTGTGTAGGTAAAGTATCTTATAGGAAATGGACAAGTGTAGTGGCTTTAATGTCCTCAATCTTCCCAACGCGCAATTCTACCCGTCACTAACGTCTATCTCATTTTGCGTAACTTAAAATTCTCAGTGATGATGATGAAGTGACAGCTATGCGAAATCGCACACTCTACGATTTAATGTTTTTTGGTGTGGACAGTGCAAGCAACACGAACAAAATTACTCGCAGCGTCAAGTTAAAGACCATATACCAACGGACTTTTAACTTCCATAAAAAGATGCGTCAGAGCCATTATAGAGGTTCCTTTGGTCGCTACATTGATAATGAGGGTGGCAGGCGCTTGCAGTATGGTGGGAAATGATGATGATGATATTGATGATGACGATGATGATGATCAGAATAATTTCTATTCGCATCCCCTACGGAAATGGGGGCGCGGCTGCATACAGTCACCTAAACCAAGTTTTACTATATCTATTGCAGTCTAACGTTTTGCCTTTCTCTCCCTAATATTTCCTCGCTTCAATAAAACCCCTATCTCTATATTGATGAGTTATTTATGCCTGCAATGACTCCGGTTCTATCAATCTCTTCCCCGCTTATTTTTTTTTATTTTTTTCACCAATACTCTCAACGCCTCTGGCTTATCTCGACCGCTAACCAATTAACGCTTTCACTTTGAATGCCGCTTCTGTGAATAGCACTTGGAATACCGCCCACCTTCCGGTTCTGGAAGGTGGACGTTCCCCACGGTTCTTTGTGTACGAATGTCTTGGCATTCTATTACGATGTGCTGAGTTTTCTCCGAAGTTTTTCTATTGCAGGCACGTGATTGATCCAGTGGGCTTATCCTGTTGCGGATATTTGCGCCGGTATGTGTCTCTCCTCAGGCAGCTAGTTTGGGCTTCTAACAGCAAGGCACTGGCCCTTCCAGTTATCGTGCAGATTTTCACTCCCAGTTTCTTTGCTCCCCATTCTTGCAAATCTCCACGGTCCTTTTTTGTTTCCATCGTCTGCGTGTAATTTACCGTTTCTTTTTCTCTCACTTTCTTTTTAAGGTCACCTGGTTTTCTATTTACACTTTAAATAACCCTGTATTTGGTTGCCATCTTTCTTGACCTCTTCCTCCGTTCCGTGTTCACGCTTTTGATGCACTGATATTTGTGTACTCTATAGCCGCCTATTTATTTTCATCCCTGTTCCGAAGTTCTCCTGCAAAACGAATTTCGCTCTGTGCTTTTTTTACTTCAAAAGAGGCCCAACCCATGTCAATACGCAGTGCCTCATTTGTGGTTTTACCGTAGTCGCCCGACGCCTATCGGTCTACATACCTTTGGGTAACTTTCAAATGCGACAAGATCTATGTTTTGATTGAGCACAGAATGGCATCTGCGAACGTTGGAGCTGGCACCATTACTCCTGCGCCACTTTCTATTTATTGTGGCCTCAAAGTGCTCCATGTTTTATTATTGCTGCATTCCGCTTCCCTTTTATCTTCATATTATATTGGTGGATGTTGGAGTACTACATTCCTGCGTTTTTGTGACCACTGAGATGTTTATATTGCTTGACTATGGCTACGACTTGATGTTGTATTCATGCCACATCAGTATTCGTCTCCTCATTAGAGATTATAAATGCCGATTCCTTGGTGCTAAAACTAAGGCCTAGATATGTCACTTCATTTCCACCCGCATTCGCAACTATCGGTAAACGTGGTCCTCTGGTGGCACTATGTCGTACGCGTACATCATCCCAGAGACCCTCTGTGTCACCCTCAACCGACTGCGGATGTAAAATAAATCAAAACCCAATTCACTGTTTTCGAGTCGTCTTAGGCTATCATAGTATTGGCCTTCCAGTCGTCTTTAATATAAGTAACAATAGTAATTAGCGATAGCTCGGCCTCGGCACCTTCTTTCGGCTCAAAAATATGCGCCATCAACTCACTCTCTCGCACAAAACAGAGCATAAGGCGCAGGGCCTCCTTGCGTACTATACGTGGTCCTACCGTCAAAGCTGGGTAGTGTCAAGGGTAGGTAGTGACCGCGGATCCGGATCATGAGACTGAAATAATCAGAAGAAGAATGGGCTAGGGTGCGTTTGGCAGGCATTCTCAGATCATAAACAGCAGGTTGCCATTATCCCTCAAAAGAAAAGTGTATAACAGCTGTGTCTTACCAGTACTCACCTACGAGGCAGAAACCAGAAGGCTTACGAAAAGGGTTCTACTTAAATTGAGGACGACGCAACGAGCTATGGAAAGAAGAATGATGGATGTAACGTTAAGGGATAAGAAAAGAGCAGATTGGGTGAGGGAACAAACGCGAGTTAATGACATCTTAGTTGAAATCAAGAAAAATAAATGGGCATGGGCAGGACACGTAATGAGGAGGGAAGATAACCGATGGTCTTTAAGGGTTACGGACTGGATTCGAAGGGAAGGGAAGCGTAGTAGGGGGCGGCGGAAAGTTAGGTGGGTGGATGAGATTAAGAAGTTTGCAGGGAAAACATGGCCTCAATTATCACATGATCGGGGTAGTTGGAGAAGTATGGGAGAGGCATTTGCCCTGTAGTGGGCGTAGCCAGGCTGATGATGATGACCGTCAAAGCTGCCAGTTGCGCTCATGCATGAGGAAATTAGCTTCCCATGTAGCCCAGTAGCCACTTCCTACCCACAAAGAGCCATATTTTGTGACTATGCGAGGTAGCTTGTCACCATTTTTATTTCGTGCTTGGTTTATTAGCTACAAATTTCTAGCGGTCGATTTCATTCTTTTTTTGCTCTTCTTGCCCTTAGTGTGCCTCGGACGCCGCCGGGCCGCTGTTATCTTCACGATTGGGCCCTATGCGTGTGATAACAAAATAATACTTCAACATTATAATGCACTGGTACAAAATACGGCCCCAGAAGAGCTCGCGGGTAACGATGAAGCACTCCGAATAGCGCCCTCAGTTCCATGCGAAATGTCCTCCTCATATCGTCATCCTTCTTCCTTTTAATATTGCGCCTCTCAAGCATACATACGACAGGAGCGTTGATAGCCGATGTTAGCAACTTTAGCGCACATCTATAATTTACTTCTCATTGTCCTGAGGTGTATAGCGAAGGGCTGAAGCGTAGGGGGCAGCCACACCCTCCGACTGAAGTCGTCGCTGCAGTTCGGTCACGTTGCCACGGGTTTCTTTAGCGAACATTTCTTAACCAAGTGGCAACTGCAAGGCACTGTGGCGCAACCGCGATTTTCAAGCAGATCTCTATCGCATAAATCGCCGACAGGCCATACTGCGTGTTTTTTGAGATGGCACCGCCCAATCTCGAAGGTCGCTGCTACGCAACCGCGATGTCCACTACAGTCGAGGTACGTATACGCGAAGCGGTTTATGTATACAGGGCAATACTTCCAAGCCTTATATGTTTGCTAACTCGATGCCGTGCTGAAAATCTGCTGAGCAATCGGGACTGTAAATTAATCAGAGGGGTGATGGAAGACTAAGCAGTGGGTGCAGTTGTAAAAACCGCAAAGGAACGAGTGGAGAGAGACGGGGGCTGAGCGTCCTTCAAAGCACGGGAGGTGCACAGGAATGTTGCACAGGAATGTGTGCTGAGAAAGACGACTGTGGAATGTGAACAAGATTAGATGGGCGGCTAGGTCATTAATGGGCTCGTACGTAATAAATGTTGTCTCAGACCGAAAAAAAAAATAAACACCCAGGGCACTAACGAGTAAGCACTGTGAATAGCGGCAGAGCAATATGACGTTATGTGTGCAGTCAGAGATGCAAATGGCGCAATGGAGAGGAGGCCAGCTATCGAATTATGTCGAACAACAAAAACAAAATCAAAAGCGAAAGCTTTCGTGATAATACAGAGGACAACGGCCTACTCTAGGAAGCCAGATGTGGTTGTTCGGGAACGTGGACTTATAGGAAAAAAAAAACTCTAATCAGGACGATGGGTCATGTGGAAATTGTGCAGAAACCATTGAGCATGATCTGGTCGCGCAGTATCTATCCAGCTATAATTGCGGACATTATCCTGCCCAAGGCTTTTACTTTTATGAACATTCGGGGTAACCTAAATAAACGCACCCTGAAGACAAGCAATAAACAGATGGGAACAGATTGCGAACAGTAAAACATGCAATGAAGTGAACTTTCTGTTTTGAATGCATTAGATAGCAGATTTTGAGTCCATATTTTTCGAAAGTGGTGCTAGGCACAAGGCTTCTGGCAAAATGTTGCGCTTTGAGTAGCGGTTGACTTGTATTCCGCAGTTACAACCATGCCCATAAAGTCTTTTTTTGAATCAAAATATTAACTAGTATAATAGTGTTAATAAACAATCATATCGAAAATTATCGAGCAAATTCTCATCTCTGCGGCGGCCATGAAGCCTGCTTGGCAAAACTTACCACCTCTTCTCCAGTCGCTTATACTGATAATCTCAGACGACTGCGGCAGAAAAGCGTGATTTCGCATCGTGGCATTAGCTCTAGTAGCCGACGCTGCCTTAAATCTAAGTGTATAAAGAGCCTCCATATATTCGGTAATACCACAGCAGCCCAATACCCTCAATTGCACAAAAACCGCGAGGTTTTACTTGACATTTTAAGGGCAGACCGCTCCTGCGTTGCCTTCGCAACATTGCTGACAACGACATCCAGGTATTCACACAAAGAGGATAGGCAAGAAAAGAACGAAAGAAAAAACATCGCGTGCCGATCTTTCTACTCTGCGCACGTTCTGTTGCGTGGGTCACGCCTTCCCCATTTAACGACCGACCAGGTTGGGACGGGGGGGCACGGGGAAACACCTTCGCGTGTGCTCAGTGAGGTCGATTAATGAAAAGCGGCGCCGATTGAGCCGCAAGCGTCAAGCGGCACATCTTTCGCCTGCGCGTGCATCCGCAGAGAGAACGGCCGAGTGTGAATGCCACCTGCAAGTCGCGGTTCGACCAGCGGCGCTCCTAATTGAGTCATTCCCGCAACGCTAGCTGAGGGCACCGGAAGACCGGAGAGGAGCAACTAAAGGAGGGGGGGGGGGGGGAGCGGCGGCTGCGGCGATCACGACGGTGCGTGCCGGTGGCTTCCGTTCAGACTCCAGGAAGTCCAGGGGCCACTCAGGCGCAAAGCGTGCGCAATCAGGGGGAGCTTTCTTTCGGTAAACGGCGTGCGCTCCCCCACATCGCCGATCTGGCGTGGTAGGCTTTTACGGGTGCTTAACGGAAACGGACCGTGGGGCTAAAGATGAGTATTGAACTCGTGCGGCGTGATTTCATTGATGCAGCCGTCGTCGTACGCCAGCCGGGCGCGCGTCGGCGACGCCGCGCGCTGCTTCGCGTTTTTTCCCTTCGCAACCCTTCGGGGGCTCACAATTATTTAACCTCGACGACGATACTATATAGCGGGCTGTCTAACTGATGACACTGTTGAACAACCTACCAGTGCGCTACAGAATCGCCGAAAAATGATTTTTCTACTAAAACCTTCTGGAGTGCGCAGCGTTTCGAGCCACCTGGACATAGCGTAAAAACTGATCACCGGTCGGCGCCCTTGGCGGTACGTTTCCAAAACTTGTAGCGACGACCTTGTCGACTGATTGTCTGTAGCTGGTGTATATATATATATATGTGTGTGTGTGTGTGTGTGTTCAGTGGATCGTCGGTAGTGGCTCACGCACAGAAACGTTTGCAAGTATGTACGGACACAAAATGCAGATGCAACGGGCTCATAGCAGCAATTTACTTCCTTTCGGCTATGATTAAGCCTAGTTTTGCTTCTTTTGGTTTTCCACAACACTGTACGTTTAAAGAGAATGCGGAAAAGTAAAACTTGCATTTTGTTTTAAATTCACGGTGCGAATGTTCACATTGTTGAGGAGGATTGGAGCAATATAGTGGGTCGGCCTCTTCAGCGCTTTTTGCTCGTGAATGTTGCTCGTGCCGAGAGTCCGTGCCCTGCGCTAACGGTCGGTCCCAGACGCCGGTGACTAATAAACGCCTTTGCATGTGGTGGAGGTTGCTTCGGCCAGCAACGCCAACCTTGGAACTTCGACCCCCTACGCTCGACCGTGCCTGAAGACGCATCCCAGCAAACGCCTACTACTCCATCTCAGCAAGCGCCTCCTCAGTCCGTCTTGCGCTCTGGTGTGCCTCGACACAGGGACTCTGCTATTTTTAGCGGTGCGGAGGATACCGACGTCGAGGATTGGCTGACGACATATGAAAGCGTAAGCGCCCACAACCGTTGGGGCAATCCCGCCAAGCTGAGCAACGTGCTCTTCTATCTCGCGGGTGTCGCCAGTCACTGATACAACAACCATGAGACCGACTTTCCTGCGTGGTCTTCGTTCAAGACCATTTAGTGGCTGTGGTTGGTCGCCCTGGTGAGCGCAAGCTGCGAGCGGAATCGTGTTTGCGAGGACGTGCACAGCAGCCGGGTGAATCATTTACCAGCTACATTGAAGATGTACTGGACTTGTGGAAGAAAGCCAATGCGACGATGTCGGAGTCGGACAAAATCTACAGCTGCACCATTTTTGTTTGTAACCCGTTTCCATACCCTATGTTACTGCTCCGAGGGGAAAGTCTTGGCAATATAGAAGCGATCGAACACGTGCAAGTTATGGACGTGTTCAATGACAATTACTGTGCTAGTTCCAGTGCGCTCAGTGCTGTTTCTACGTGTGACCTACCACCAAGTGATGTGTTCGGTTCTTGTATATTGCCGATGCCTTTACACCGCTCCAGCGGTCTCAGCTTTTGCGCCTTCTAGAAGAATTTCGTTTTTCTTTCAATGTAGGGCGATCTTCCCTGGGCCGGACGCCAACTGTTACACACTGCATCGATACTGGCGCGCAACCGCCATTGTGGCAACGTCCGTATCGTGTATCTCCTGCAGAACGTCGTGTAGTCAACGAACAAGTCGACGACATGCTTCGCCGCGAGGTGATACGACCTTCCAACAGTCCATGGGCATCCCCTACCATCCTAGTTACGATGAAACATGATTCTGTGCGGTTTTGTGTGGACTACCGCCGCCTGAACAAGACCACTTGCAAGGACTTCTACCCTTTCCCGCGCATAGACAACGCGATTGACATTCTACAAGGCGCAGAATTCTTTTCATCTCTAGATTTGCGCTCAGGGTATTGGCAAGTACCCATGGCAGATGCCGATCGGCCGAAGACAGCTTTTGCCACACCCGACGGTTATACGAATTTAACGCAATGCATTTTGACTTTGGAATGCGCACGCAACATTTGAGCGCAGGATGGACACAGTTCTGCGCGGCTTGAAGTGGCACACGTGCTTGTGCTATCTTGACGACGTTGTTTTTGCTCCTGACTTCCTCACGCACCTTCAACGGCTCCGGTCTGTTTTAACAAGTTGAACAAATGTAGGGCTACAAGTAAACTTCAAGAAGTGCCGATTTGCTGCTCGGCAGCTGACAATTATATAGTTACGTCGTTGCCAAGGATGGAATCCTCCCCGATCCAGCCAAACGTCGGGCCGTTGCCGAATTCCCTAACCCTACATCCGTCAAAGACTGCGCAGTTTTGTAGGCCTGTGTTCCTATAGACGCTTCATCCGAAACTTCGCCATGGTCATATCGCCCCCTGACGAAGTTCCTTGGAAGCAGCGGGCCCCTCACTTCGCGGTAGTCAGAGTGCGACGAGGCGTTCGCAAGCCTGCGCCGTTTGTTGACGTCACCTCTAATTTTGCGTCACTACGACCCGACGGCCCCTACAGAGATGCACACTGATGCCAGCGCTGTTGGCCTCGGCGCAGTCCATGCACAGCGCAAACACAGATTTTCAGAATACGTTGTGGCTTATGCAAGTCGCACGCTTACGAAAGCCTAAAGTAACTACACCTTGACGGAAACAGAATGCTTGGCGACCATCTGGCCTTTTAATAAGTTCCGGCCATATTTGTATGGCCGCCCATTTGACATCGTCACGGACCACCACGTACTTTATCGGTTGTCGTCAATGAAGGGCCCCTCAGGCCACCTTGCCCGTTGGGCACTTCGCCTTCGCTTGCAAAAATTTATAGAGGACGACAACAGAGCTCTAACTAAAGGTGTGATGACAAACGACGTAGTTGAAAACTATGCAATCATTCTTACAGCCTTGGAGCGCACAGAAATATTCGACAGGAGAGTTTCGTATCTGTACCTGTGAAAATCTTTTGTCAGATATTTTTGTGCGCCCAAGGCTATCAGAATGTTTACATAGTTTTCAACTACGTCTTTTGTCATCGCAGGTGCAGTTAGAGCTCCGTTGTCGGCCTCGATAATTTTTGTAAGGCCCTAACGGTAAGGGTGTTACCAGTGCGACAAGAAAACACTCTTAAGACTGTAAACATTTTTAGATTCTTACAGCGTGCGATATTTGCGAGCTCTACCGTAACGGCCGCAGCACTCTGATGCCGGCACCCTCTCGCGCTCACCCTTGCCCGACGACAATGCCCGCTGCTCCGTATCCCAGCATGCCGTTTCTTCCATCGACCTTCGCACCATCGCTTCTGAACAGCGCAAGGACCACTGGATCGCCTCCATGGTAGCCTTGCTCTCTGATCCATCGGCACAACCAACAACTCGCACGTTACGTCGTCAAGCCCACCATGTCGCCATTCGCGACGATATACTCCACGGAAGCAATTGCACCGCCGACGGCCGCAAGTGGTTGCTAGTAGTCTGCGTTCTGAAATATGCCGCCATTCCCCTCTGACCCACAGTGAGCACACTCGGTAGTATTCAAATATTACCAGCGCATTCGACAGCGGTACCACTGGAGCGGGATGTACACCTACGTTCAGAAGTTCTTTCACTCGTGCCCCGATTGTCAGCGCCGGAAATCTTCACCGCGCCTCTCGCCAGCCGGTCCGCGACCGTTACCTTGCCCTACCCGGCCGTTATGGCGCGTCGGCATCGATTTGTATGGACCACTTCCCCTGACATATGCTGGTAACCGCTGGGCCATCATGGCTGTTGACCACCTCACGCGATACGCCGCAAGTGCCGTTCTCCCAGCGGCTACAGCGCGCGATGTTGCCTCCTTCCTGCTGTGCCGATTCATACTGCGTCCTGCTCCACCACAGGAGTTGCTCAGCGATCGCGGCCGTGTCTTCTTGTTGGAAGTCGTCGAAGTCATCTTCAAAGAGTCCCATGTCGTGCATCGCATAACTACTGTTTACCCTCCGCAGACCAATAGCTTCGTAGAACACTTTAAACATATGCTTGGCGACATGCTCGCAATGTGCGTAGCCTCCGACCACACATATTGTGATGCTGTTCTGCCCTTCGCAACCTGCGCCTGCAATACCGCCACTCAGTGCACCACTGGCTTTCCACTCTTTTTCTTATTGTACGGCCGGCACCCGTCACACACAATTGACACAATCCTTCCGTACAAGCCGGATGCGTCTGCGAGTGCGCCTATTTCTGTCACATGTCGCCAGACATGCCGAAGAGTGTCGCGATCTCGCGCGGGCCTTTACTTAAAATGACCAAGAGCGCCAGAAGAGCTTTCGCGATGACACCACTTGTGCGCCCACGTTCCTCCCCAGAGCGCTTGCGTGGCTCTCGGTCCCTTCCACTGCACCTGGGCTGTCGTCGAAACTACTGCCCAAGTATAAAGGCCCCTACCGCGTCGTCGAACGCACATCTTCGGTCAACTACGTGATCCAGCCCGTTGGACCGTCTTCGGACATGCGCCGTCCTGGACGAGACACTGTCAACGTCGACCGCCTGAAGACCTACTGTGACCCACTCATGGTGACAAGCTGTTAGGTCGCCGGGTTGCTCCCTTTTCGTTACAGGGGGTAATTGTAGAGAAGGGTTGGAGCGATATAGTGGGTCGTCCTCTCCAGCGCTTTCTAGTGGGTCGTCTTCTTCAGTGTTTATTGCTCGTGAATGCCGCTCGTGCTGAGAGTCCGTGCCCTGCGTTAACGTCGGTCCCAAACGTCGGTGACTAATAAATGCCTTTGCAACATAATATTAAAGCCGATGGTAATGTTTACATTAGTAACATCGGTGACAATAAAATAAATTCTGGGTTTTTACGTGCCATAACCACAATATGATTATTAGGCGCACGCCAACGTATTGGAGGACTCCAGATTAATTCTGACCACCCGGGGTTTGTCTTATAACGTGCACTTAAATCCAAGCACAACGAGAGTTTTCGCATTTAGCCCCATCGAAATGTGTTCGCCGTGGCCGGGATCGAACCCGCAACCTCGAGCTCAGCAGCGCGACGCCATATAGCCACTAGGCTATACCGAGGCGGGTGACGCTAACTTCGCTGACCTCGTCACGCGCTACGGTTTAACTCAGGACGGAGTTTACTGGCGCACCTGGCACTTTAGCAGACCCACCATCAGCATTAAGCCTGGGCAAGAAAAGGATACGCGTTCCACTTTGACGACGGGTTCATGGGCCTGAATACTTGTCCTGAATCGACCGTGCAGAATACGAGCATTTCCGCTTGCCATTCCTCGCTCTGATCTTCTAATGGGTGCAGCGGTGCTGTGGTATATAGTGTACTTGCTCACCATTGTCATATCAGGAACTAATGGCAACAACGCGGAGAATGGTACGGAGAGAAGCAGCTAGGCAGACACAGCGCAGTGTTTGCCGTGCCACATTTTTACTCTACAATTTGCCGCCCTGTTGATAGCCATAGTCGCCAGCTTGCGCCAACAGGCCTGCAGCTTCTTAATGCAATGAAATCATCACTCTCGTTTGTTTTTGTTTTTGTTTTGTTTTTATTTTTTGCTTTCTTTTTTTCTGCATAAGGAGCATGCATGAAGTGTAGAACATGCGCAGTTTTTGGTGGAAAAGCATGCCGCATTATCAGGTATCCTCGTATCCGGTGTGGGAAAACGTAACCGCGCCTAATGCCTCCAACATTAGCTGCGGAGCCACATACGTGCCATGGCGTTTCTCCCACTGCGACCAACCTGCCTATAGTTTGTTCGGTGCCGCCACTTGAGCATGAGCTAGTACCACGTGCGCTGTCGAACTTCATTTTTAGCGTGGTGTCAGGCCTCCGTATATCGCTCTAACAAATCCACACGAACCCTCACGAGAAATGCTGATTCGCGCTACGTACTTGTGACGCTGACTCTCCCAGGAATTCCTTATAGCTCAATCCTGTAGTTGTTTTAGGGCGACTAGAAGTGGTTGGAATAGGCAAAAATGAAGATAGAGATAAACATGCGCCGCCTGCCGAGATCGAGCCTTTGTTTCGGAGCGCCCTTCTAATGATTTCTTGAGCGCGTTGAAGGGAAGCCAATGGGTGCGCAGCAGGAGGTGTGGGCAAAGGAACGAGCAGCAGCAGCACGAAAGATGGGGAAAAAGGCAGCTGAAGAAACGCCTGAGCCTTTTTCTTTTTTTTTTTCGCTTGTCTTCCTTACCTAACCCTGGGCCAAGCCCACTACGGAGGAACCTATATATGGACATATCTAAATACATAGACATATCAATATTCTCGCGCGGGGACGCGCCGATCAGTGCGCAGTGCACACACAGACAAATCGGGCGTGCGTGCGCGGGCCCTCCAGCAACGGAAAAGGGGGGGGGGGAAGCGGAGGGGGTTGCGTCGGAGGGGTAAAGAAAGGCCATTACCATCAGCGGCGCAGCGCGGGCGAATCAATCTTTAAGGGGCTTAGCGTCGCGCGCGCCCAGGACTCCGCCCAGGTCGATTAAACTGCGGGGCCCCGCGCCGTTCTGTGTCGCGCGCGCGAGCCGCCGACCCGTCTCGAGCCGTGCGCCCCCCGCGTCCTCTCCTCGACGCTCTCAATCCGCGCAGCCATCATCTATCTATCTGTCCCGCCGGCTCGCCTGCTCGCGCAGCGTACGCCCCCACACTGTGTGCACAGATAGTATAGGCGTATCGGGCAGACGCGCGCAGTGCGGGCAAGCCGACTACACGGACCGCGGGGCCTGCTCGCCGGTCATCAGCGTGCGTGGGAGCGCAGTTGTAATTACTATTCAATCGAAATTAGTAATATACTGCTCGACCGATAACTCGAATATCGCGTGGCAGTCCCAACGCCCGTCCAGTTCGCCAATGACGCAGCGAGCCCTTTTCCGTGCGCACTTCGCGAATAGAACGACCCAAATAATATGGCGCAAACGTAGTTGCTGATATGCAGAATAGAGGCACGCGGGCACAAATTCAAGTCGGCAGAATTTCTCGTACTATATCGAGAAGCGTCAGAGGTTAAGGGCGCGCGAAATCTCCAAAGAAGGCTCAACGTCCGCGCAGCCGACGGGACGACCTATGAAGTTCACAGCCGTGTAGTCTACGGTATATAGCAGATGTCTGACCAACAACCACGTCCCCAGACCCCGGGTTTCACCAGGAACCGCATTCATAAAACAGTTCGTACGCTAAAGTTATTCAGTAGGGAAAGTTCTAGCTTACTTTTTGTTCTTCCGATTATTATTTATTGTTTTTGTTGTTAGTGAAGGCGATCGGCGGATGGCAAAGAGCACTTGCAAACCAAAATCTTTGTCTATTCGATAGCAGGCCCTGTAGTCACAAAAACGTTTTTGTGACTAAATTTGGAACGTGGACCAACATGCCCTGTTCATTACTTTACTAAATTGTTTGGTTTGTTTTGATTACCGAGTCTCCCTCTGCTAGGGATGCAAATACATTTAGCTCATACTGTTATACACTTTCTTTTTCTTTTGCAATGAAAGCTCAGTTTAACTAAATTCAATATTCCAGCTTCATTCTGCCATGCTCTGGCTTGGGAGTGTTTCTTGTAAGTGCTAAATTTTAATGCTATTTTCACTGTTTTACTCAAATTTGGGGTACCACATGGGTTTTTCATGACATTGCCTATACTATTCTTTTTTTTCTTCCTTTTATTATATCAACAGGAACAAAATGCGTAGTTTGGCTACTCAGCTGCAGGCCACCCCGAAACCGAAGATAAAAGGAAAATTTATTAAATAATAGAACGACATGAAAAAATTACAAAAATATGTCACATTGAGTAAAAATCCTTCCTGCTTTTGGGTTTGAAGAGTTGGAAGCGTATACATACAGCCAGTAAAGGAAAAGAGAACGTTGCCCTCACGTAGGGTTGACATTGGTATGGAAATGTGCAAGATGTTTCAGAAAGTTTGATGGAAATTCGTTAACAATACGGAAAGGGCGATAATTAAGCTATTTACTCAGAGTTCCTTTTACGTAACACAGCGGCCAAGACTTTAGTTTTACCCGCAGCAGTAACTAAAAAAAGTAAATATAAAAGTTAGACCAAGTTTTAACCGAAAGAGAGAGACGACTTATCCTAAAGGCAGAATTGAAGCCCATCATTCGAGAAATTCGTTACCCATTCCAGTTATGCAAAAAGCTGACGCCACTGATTTCTGAATCGTCACGAATTTGGCCTAATTTCGTCCTGAAAACACAAAAATTACCTGCCTTAGAACGCTCTGTCACACTCCTAGGAGACTCACGTAGGCGACGTGACTGTCTACGCCCCACCTTCTGTCACGCATGAAATGAGAGAGGTTGCGGCTTAATAATGACCTATATAGAGCACCTGTAGGATAAACTATGTCGAAACAGACAGTTGGTTCTACACAAAAGCTTCACCTGCTCGTAAAGTAACCTGTCTGTCTTCGGTACCTTTTGAGTCATGGGCTGACATATTCTACCAAGCAAAACGTTTTCGCCACTATATGGGAGGAAGAAATTAAATCAGGCCGCCAGGGTGGTAAAATAAACTCGTATACTTGGTAGAGCTATCAATCACGTTTCCCGGCTTGTTTTGTCTAAAGATGCGGGTTCAAATAGTCCCTGGGCGCCGACTATGCATGCATAAAGGGAAGAACGTAGCCGAGCACAGAGAAGGCAGACTCATCGCACTGCCTGCTACGAGCGCAGTGATAGGCCTGTCGAACTAGGAGTCAGCAAAACGCAAGACAGCACGGCAGAGCGGAGCTCGCGCAAAGTTGGAATTCTGCACCGGCTGTCGTATATATATATATATATATATATATATATATATATATATATATATATACGAGAGCGGAGCTTGCGCAGGTGTGGAGCTGACAGGTACTACGGAGGCGCGACACGTTGAGCATCTTGATCCAGGCGGCGGCTCTCCTCCCTTCTTTTCGGGGAAATCCACAAGTAGAAAGAGAAGGAGGGTGCCTTTCTGGTGCGCGCTTTCGTACCGCGCACACACACGCGTAAGAGCTGGCAGTGCCACACGTGTGAGCGGGCACGGACGACACCGAAGTCTTCGACGGCATTAGCCCTAGTGCCTCGTTAGCATTCATCTCGGCACCATCCTGGCGGGCAAGAAGTGCTCGCGGAAGGGGGAAGGCGGCACGCGCGAGACCGAGCGAGCGCCACGATCGGCCGGCTGGAGCGTAAGCCTCCTGGCCAATGGGGGGCTCCGCGATGGCGAAGCAGTCCGTCGACGTGTAATTAGTTTCCCGGCTCGTCGCTCGTCGGGGCCCCGTGTCACTTTCTCGGGGGATGGCATAAATTAGCCGGGCACGCTCGGGTCGGGCCACGGCTAATGAGCCTGTCAGCGCCGATGCCACGGACGGACCGTCGCTGCACGCCCGCGCACTGTCCCCGCCGAGTGCGCTGAACGCCACCTCCTCCTCCCCACGAGCTCTTCCTCGCGCCAGTCTGCGACGGCCTCACTCCGTAGCACCTCGGTTACACCGAACGCTCCTCGCTTATTTTAGTTCGTCTAATTTGGAAGCTTTCGCGCACTTTTGGAAGAGGCGACGTAGCCCGCCGCCGCTTCGTGGACGTATCTGACTCGTCGCTAAAGCCCGCAGACATAAATCTAGAGCACGCGCCTCTCGCAGCGCCCTCTACGTGCGCCGAGAGGCGGCGACGTTGAGCCAGATCTTCATCAGCCGTCATCAATATTCTCGCCGAGTACCTTATTTCTTTCGCCTAAAGCGCCGGCGCAAGCCTTTCCTCGAAGCCTCGATGCTCGCGGGCGAACGGGTTATGCGCCGGCCCCATTTCCGAGCACAAGCGTTCGGGTGTGCGACTGGCGTCGTCCAATCAAGTTCGCATCTCGTTGCCATATTTAATCTCAGACAGTTGCTCGCCTAAGCAATTTATAAAAAGAAAATGATCCCGTCTTTATGATTGTCCACGTCGTTCTGAAATACTCGTGAAACTTCGGCCGAACTGAAGGATGCGATCGTGAGAACGCTGTGTCCCATGAAGTGGTGTTTGAGAAATTCAAGCATTTGTGGAGAAGCGTTGATGCAGCTGTAGAGCGATCAAAAAACAAAAACACGAGCGATACCGACCGTTATGATTAACGAAATGAAATAAAATCAAACGGTAACACTAAAAAAAAACAATAGTGTATATATTTAAGCTATATTCCCGAAAATGCTTTCAATCACTGCGTAGATGCTATTCTTGTTGAGCTGTCTCTCACATTTTCCGAAACCTTTATGTGCATTTCCTCATCACACTTTGCATTTTCTTCGTCGGCGGTCAAATGAAGGCGCACGGATCTGAACGCTTCGCAGTGCTGCCAGGTGGATATCTGGCAGAATAACCAAACTCAGAATTTCAGTGAAGACATTTAAGTATGTGTTATGCATAGGGGGAGGGGGGTAAGCGTTCCTGCCAATTCGTTTTTACAACATCAAAATAAAAAAACCTCCACTTTATCTTATTTTTATGCAATAATGGTGTGCTCCTCAACGCTTGTGAAGTGGGAGAGTCGGAAATGTCGGAAGTTGCGTTCTTCTAGATACTCGAAACTTTAAGAAAATCAAAGAAATAATGGTGATAGTCATTACACGTTGTCACTATACAGCTCGTGGAGTACGTTTATGCACAGTTGTAAGTAAAATATTCTGTAGGAAATCTTCGTCCTCGGCGGGGTTGAAAATCATGAAAGTCAGTCGCAAGTAACTTTTTCTAAGCACTGCTCCACCTTAGCTACTTTTCGTGGTATTTATGGCAGTCAACAAATTGCTCTTGCCAATAGCAATGCCTCCTTTACTAGATGCCCGCCGCGTTGCTCGCTTTCCCATTGTAGCGGCGGTTCCCTTAGTTCAGCACTAATTCCGTGAGGCGGCGCTCGTTGCCTTTTCAACTTCCGGTGGATGTGGCAGCGGCGGCTGAATGCTTCCGCCGTCGCGTTGTATGCGCGGGCGTCTGTTAGCGAGCGTTATCGCGGGCCTCCGAGACTGTGACAGATGCCATGGTAATCACAGAGGCCGCAGCACGTGATCTAAGTTACAGGCGTTGTCCATGAGAGGCGCTCGTTGCCTTTTCGCGGAGAGGGCGCTAGAAGGAAGTAATATCGGGTTTAATCTCTCATACAAACAGGCGGGTACAGTAGTTGAGCAGCAGCTCCCAGGTTTATTTTATGTGGATGACATTGTGTTGCTAGCTAACAAGCAAAGTGATTTGCAACATTTGGCTAATATCTGTGGACAGGAAGGCAACAATTTAGGTTTTAAATTTAGTGTTAGAAAATCAGATGTTATGGTATTCAATGAAAACATTGAGATGCGGGGCCAGGAAATACCTCGTGTAACACAATATAAATACATTGGTATATGAATAAACGAGGCTAATAGATATATGGAAACACAGGAAAAAACCATAAGAGTGACGGGGGAAGAGAAATGCAGCCATAATGAAGCACAGAGCGCTATGGGGATACAATAGGTACGAGGTCCTCCAAGGTATGTGGAAAGGTGTAATGGTTCCAGGACTTACTTTTGGAAATGCGGTTGTTTGCTTTAAATCTGGGGTACAATCAGGACTCGATGGGAACCAAAGGTCAGTGGGTCGCCTCGCATTGGGCGCTCACGGGAAGACTACAAATGAAGCTGTGCAGGGTGATGTGGGCTGGACTAGTTTTGAAGTGAGGGAGGCTCGCAGTGAAATTGAGTATGGAGAACGCCTGAGGAATATGGAAGAAAGTAAATGTGCTGGGAGAGGGTTCAGGTATCTGTACAGGAAAAACATTGATTCACAGTGGAGGAAAAGAACTAGGAAGCTTACCAGCAAGTATGTGGCCTGTAGGGTTGGCAACACAGCAACAAGGACGGTCAAGCGGAAAGTCAGAGAGGCTGAAATAATCTCATGGGTAGCGGCAATAGAAAGGAAACCTTCCATGAGTAACTACTTAAGAGGAAAAAACGAAATCAGGAAAGAAACCATTTATGATAACTCAAAGGGAAGCTCATTACATTTCGAAGCGAGATCGGGATGCCTTAGAACACGTACCTATGAATGAGATATAAGAAGGAACAAGAAGCATGTGCTTGCTGCGGTAAAGCTAGGGAAACTATGGAGCATGTTTTATTAGAATGGGAAGATGTCTACCCAGCGGGCGATTTAGGCACCACTGGCCTCCTTGAAGCCCTTGGGTTCAGCGGGAGCAGTGAAAAAGTAAACATGTCTGCAATAGGCATTAGTAAGAGGCGATTGGAGGATTGGTGGACGAAAAGTAGGGAAATGACAAAAAACGAAGAAGTACAAAAGCACAGTTAGCAATAGGGGATCATAAAATTTGGGTGTGGGAGGTTATAGTGTTTATTTTTTATTTTTTATTGTTTAACCTTGGTAGGACATTAGGCAGTATAATAGCAAGAGCTTGGTGGCGCAACCCACCGCCCCGTTCCAAAGGGGATGCTCATAACATCCATCCATCCGGAGACGAGAAAAGGGAGAGGGCACGGAACCGAGTTTACCGCACAACGCGGCAGGCATCTAGTAAAGGAGGCATTGCCAGTAGCATAAACAGACAAGCGAGCTAATGACAGTATTCTCTAACTTCACCACTAGATTTGAGAACTCATCCGCATACCTTGGCCGTGAAATGGTATCCCGTGACATATCGCTCTATGGCTTCCAAGTCAGTGCTGTATCAACGAGAATGCAGACAACGCTTCTCGGTCAGCTCCTGAAGCTGGCACACAGAATTCGATACCATTGTGAAGGTCTGATGCCGCTAAAAAAAATTCGCATGCTTGCCTAAGACACAACATTCTCCACGCGGAATAATAATAATAATAATAATAATAATAATAATAATAATAATAATAATAATAATAATAATAATAATAATCACCATCATCATCATCAGCCTATTCATGTCCACTGCAGGACGAAGGCCTCTCTCTGCGATCTCCAATTACCCCTTCCTGCGCCAACCGATTCCAAATAGCACCCGTAAATTTCCTAATTTCGTCACTCTATCTAGTCGTCTGCCGTCCTCTACTGCGCTTCCCTTCTCTTGGTACCCATTCTGTTACCCTAATGTCCAACGGTTATCTAATCTGCGCATTACATGGCCTGCCCAGCGCCATTTCTTTCTCTTAATGTCTATTAGAATATCGTCTATGCCCGTTTGCTCTCTGATCCAAACTGCTCTCTTTCTGTCTCTTAAAGTTACGCCTAGCATTCTTCGTTCCATCGCTCTTTGCGCGGTCCTTAACTTGTTCTCAAGCTTCTTTGTCAGCCGCCAAGTCTCTGCGCCGTAGGTCAGCACTGGTAAAATGCACTGATTGTATACTTTCCTTTTCAATGATAACGGTAAGCTCCCATTCAGGAGCTCACGATGTCTACCGTAAGCGATCCAACCCATTATTATTCTTCTGTGAATTTCCTTCTCATGGTCCGGGTTCCCTGTGATTAGTTGACCTAGGTCAACGTACTCCTCCGCAGACTCTAGAGGCTGACTTGCGATCTTGAACTCTTGTTCCCTTGCCAGGTTATTTATCATTATCTTTGTCTTCTGCATATTAATCTTCAGTCCCACTCTTACACTCTCCCTGTTAAGGTCCTGAATCATTTGTTTAACTCGTCTGCATTGTTGCTGAATAGAACAATGTCATCGGCAAACTGAAGGTTGTTGAGGTATTCACCGTCGATCTTTACTCCTAAGCCTTCCCAGTTTAATAGCTTGAATATTTCTAAGCACGCAGTGAATAGCATTGGGGAGATTGTGGCTCCTTGTCTAACCCCTTTCTTTATAGGTATCTTTCTACTTTTCTTGTGTAGAATTAAGGTGGCTGTGGAATCTCTGTACATATTTTCTAGGGAATTTACGTAAGCGGTATGTACTCCTTGATTACGCAATGCCTCTATGACTGCTGGTATTTCTACTGAATCAAATGCTTTTTCGTAATCTATGAAAGCCATATAGAGAGGTTTATTGTACTCTGCCGATTTCTCGATAACCTGGTTAATGACATGGATGTGATCCATTGTAGAGTAACCTTTCCTGAAGCCAGCCTGCTCCCTTGGTTGACTAAATTCCAGTGTTGTCCTTATTCTATTGGCGATTATTTTGGTAAATATTTTATATAATACTGGGAGTAAGCTAATGGGCCTATAATATTTTAGTTCTTTAATGTCGCCCTTTTTGTGGATTAGTATGTTTGCATTGTTCCAGTTTTCTGGGACCCTTGCAGTCGATAGACACTTCGTATAGACAGACGCCAGTTTTCCTAGCATTATGTCTCCTCCATCTTTGATTAAATCGACTGTTATTCCATCCTATCCTACCGCTTGTCCTCGTTTCATGCCTTGCAAGGCCTTTCTGACCTCATCTCTAGTTATAGGAGGAGTTTCTGTATACTGTTCATTATTGTTTTGAATAGAGCGCTCCTGAGTCGTCTGGGTACTGTAAAGGTCAGTATAGAAATCTTCCTCTGCATTTACTATATCTTCGAGATTACTGATGATATTACCCTGCGTATCTTTTATTGCATACATCTTGGTTTGTCCTATGCCAAGTTTCCTTCTCACTGATTTCAGGCTGCGCCCATTTTTTTACGGTTTTCTCAGTCTTTCTCACGTTATAGTTTCGAATATCACATATTTTCGCCTTGTTCTTATCTCTTAAGTTGGACACTTTCATTCTTTGTCGTTTCTTGATTAGGTCATTTGTTACTTGGGAGAGCTTGCCTACTGGTTGCCTTGGTGCCTTGCCGCCCACTTCAATTGCTGCGTCTGAAGCCAGCCTCGTTATGGTTTCATTCATTACCTCTATGTCATCATCATCATCTCTCTGTTCTAAGGCTGCATATTTATTTGCAAGTACCAGCGTAAATTTGTCTGCTTTTACCCTTACTGCCTCTAAGTTGACCTGTTCTTTCTTAACCAATTTTACTTTTTCTCTGTTTAAATTGAGGTGGATCCTGGCCCCCACTAACCTATGATCACTACATTTTACCCTACCTATTACTTGAACATCCTGCACTATGCTGGGATCGGCAGAAAGCATGAAATCAATTTCATTTCTTGTTTCACCATGAGGGCTTTTCCAGGTCCATTTTCTGTTGCTACGTTTCCTGAAAAAAGTGTTCGTTATTCTCAGCTTATTTCATTCTGCGAATTATACTAGCATCTCACCTCTAGCATTTCTAGAGTCGACACCGTAGTTGCCAATCGCCTGTTCACCCGCCTGCTTTTTTCGCACTTTTGCATTGAAGTCCCCCATTACTACTGTACACCGCGTTTGCACTTTTCTCATCGCTAATTCAACATCTTCATAAAACTGATCTACTTCCTCATCGTCGTAACTGGATGTTGGAGCGTAGGTGTGTACTATCTTTAATCTATACCTTTTATTGAGTTTGATTACGACTACTGCTACCCTCTCGTTGATGCTGTAGAATTCGTCAATGTTACCCGCTATGTCTTTATGGATTAGGAATCCTACCCCGTGTTGCTTCTTATCCGGGAGACCTCTATAGCAGGGGACATGGCCGTTATTCAACAATCTGTAAGCCTCACCAGGTATTCTAATCTCACTAAGGCTCAATTTGAATACCCAATCTAATACCCAATTTTTTCAAAACAAACGACTGCACCATGTTCGCTTCGCCTTCGCATTCCACGAGGACTCTGCCGACGTGAGGTTGTGCTGTTTTGTCAGCTATGACTAGGAATGGCCTTTAGGAAGTCCCCTGCCTTTCCCATTGAAATGGCCGACAACGCTATTTGTGACGACTATGCTCGTGAGGAGACCGTTGAGCCCATTCTGAGTGACTGCCCTTCCTGGAGTCTAAACAGACCATCGCTCGCGAATGCGCTGTCTCGCATTAATCCCAGACCATTGTCAGAAAGAAACATGTTGAAATGCCGACCTCACATGCTATCGCAACAGCGGCCGACGAAAACACTGCTGCGATTCTCAAGGAGATGAAACCTGCACAAACGACTTCAGCCTTAGTTGGTGCTCGTTGTTTTGTACGCGATCATGTGCTGTATGACAGTGCTCGGTTACCTGGACTCGCTGGGACTTTGTGTCTGTGCTCA
Source organism: Dermacentor andersoni (assembly GCF_023375885.2). Taxonomy (NCBI): domain Eukaryota; kingdom Metazoa; phylum Arthropoda; class Arachnida; order Ixodida; family Ixodidae; genus Dermacentor; species Dermacentor andersoni. The sequence goes on from NC_092814.1 coordinate 355,380,728, forward strand.
CTGTATCTCGATACTTCCTTTTTTTCTTATCTCCTCCTTCTCCGCCCCCTAGTGTAAGGCTGCAAACCAGATTTTCCATTCTCGTTGACCTCCCTGCCTTCGTTTTTTTTCTTTTGTCTTTTTTTTTTGCAATCACCTTTGATTGCGCCGTGAACGCTATTGTGCCGTGCTAGTGCGCATCACTTGTACTTCATTTCTTTTTCCATCTTTCCTGTCCTCTCGCGTAGGGTAGCAAAGCAGTTGCAACCTGGATAACCTCCCTGCATTTCTTTTCGCTCTCTCTCTTTTATCACTATTTATTTCATGAGGGAGAAAACGTAAATAAATAGGGCTATAAAAGTTCATCGTCACTCTTCGAATATGCTTCTAGGCAACGATCAGTTACGTCGAAGCGAAGAATTAGCAGCAGCATGTGATACCGTTGAACGCATATGTGGCAAGACAATAACACGCCCCACATCCTGTGTGCTCAACGGAGTGCTAGATCCTGCAATTACGATCACCCTGTACACTACAGTGAAGAGGTGGATGCTATCAGGCACTCTACATTGCGCATACTTCGCGAAATTAGGCGTTGAATGCATTGAAACAAAAGCAAGGACTCTCATAGTTTTTTTTTTCTAGATTTGCTGTTATGCTCTGCCTGATTCTCACATCAGTGTTTTGAATGTCACAAATTGGCCATTACGCCTGAAAACAACAAAGTTCCACTTGTGTTTTACCTTCACACATTTTTTTCCTGGGAGGAGTGGCACTTATATGTGTATATATATTCGTGCAGCAGATGTTATAGCTCAATTTTTCATCAATTTTTTGCCGCTGGCTACTTGGTCTCACGCAGTACGCGTCTTGACATACACAGCATGCTATTGCATTCTCGGTTTCAGCGCAGCATTCGAAAGATCCCCTAGAGGATAGCCTTAAACGCGAACAATGGCGCTGTGCCGGACCTATGAGAAATTATGGGACGACAAATTGCTGCTATAGTCACTGCACATAGACACTGACAGTATAGCCTACAAAAGCTGATTCACGGACTTACTATAGCACATGGGGGCTTAAATGAGATAACAAACTTACGTCTACATTCCCTCTGGCTCCTGCCACCACTTACGCCTTCCTCCAAGCCTACTATGACGGGAATGAACGCTCATGTGGCGCATGCGGCTCGGTGCGGACGGTTCACAAGATCGGCACATACATTGATATAACTGACAACCTTGCTTGTAAGTATGTTGTCGCAACGAGATCAATATGCACCTCATGGGATTCCGCGCTTTGAGAGAGAGAGAGCGCTTTCCTCTTCGCTCGATCGTCTGTCCACATTCTTCAGATCTAGGCTGCTGGCTTCGACAAGCGTCCACACGGAAGGCTCAAAAACTTTAAACGCCCTGCACCGTCAACGCCGACTTTACTCTCCTCTTTGCTTCTGTATCTTTTATACCTACATTATTTTTCCCCTACACGGTAGCATATTCAATTACTTGCGTTAACCTTTCATTCATTTGCCTGTTTCCTTGATGCCGTCATAGTACGGGCTCAGAATATCTTCATCGCAATCTTCGAAGCTCAACGATGAATCCACGGAGGTGTCCTTAGCGCACTACCTGACGAGAGAGAGAGAGAGAGATAGAAACGAAGTGTCTGAAGGTATACGTCAGACATATATACGCGCGAGCAATCCAGTTTGTTGCCTTAAAGATACGGCGGATCCATAAGGAGAACGCTCTTGCGCAACCGCATTACGCGAAGCGTCGCACTACCTTAAGAATTACGGGGGTTAAAGTATGTACAGACTTGCTTATCATACGCGCACGCCTTCCCGTCATCACATGTGCGAGCAGGAATCCTGCACAAACAAGCAGGAGGAGTACACGCCGTAGCGCACTCGACGCCAATCAGCGCATGCTAGCGCGGCGAAAGGCTCGCTATTCTAACGAAAGAGGCATTTACAACTGGCTCTAGGCGTTGCGGGTGAAAGGCTATAGTAGAATGTACTTAAAGTGCACAAGAATCGGGCTTCGAAAGGTCGAAACGAACAAAACCAATCCGGCAGAAACCTGAACAGTTTTCACGATGTGGTTAATATTAGCCTACATCTGGAGAAGCAACAGCTCAAGCTTTTGCGGTGGTGTGTATCTGCGCACCACACAGCAATCCAAGGCTTGTATTCCCGTTGAAACATTTTTCTTTTCTCATTTCTTTTTGTTCCCCTTTTCTTTCTCTATTTTTTTTTTTCGCCAATGTCTCTGACGTCGCGAGAACGTTTTCTACACTTTGACCTGATAATGGCAAATGGCAGCAAGCAGCGCGTCTCACGACCGCTCGACAGCCACATCTAATGTAGCATCGGGTCATACGCATAAGCACGTTTATTTCGCTGTTTAGAATGCGTTTGTTCCACTGTTTTACAGCGAAGCTGTATACCTCTACCGTCTAAAGAAACTTTCGTGTCGTTGTGGTAAGCAAATACTCCGCTTACGTGGGCCGATCGCAGAGATAGTGCAATGCTGGGCGGACCCGCGGTAGAGGTGAAGCAGGCGTTAAGCCCTCCCCATACGTGGGCAAATCCCGAAGATAGTTCAATGCCCAGCCGACTCACGGCGGAGGTGCAGTTCGTCATTAAGGGGCCTACATACGCAGCTTCGCTGATCATCCTTGTTCACAGACTGGAAGGGCACTGAGTTTTTTGCGTGTGCTTGTAAGTGCTTGTAAGAACGACGCAATGAACTTTCTTAAACGCGTAACTCGACGGTCCGATGCGTGTGACACTCACGCAGCAGTTCATTAGGACGCAGTGCTTTTTGTCGCCAGGCCTTGCCAGCAGTAACCTTTTCGCGACGCTAGGAAAACTGCCCCACACAACAAAAGAAAAAAAAAATGGAATTGGTGTCCAACCCTGGTACCCAGCGTAGCAATCGGAGATTTTACCGCAACGCTAACAGAGAGGCCGACTAGCGATATCTTGCGTACTCGTAATATCAACCTCTGATTGCGAACTATAGCCGCATGACTTTGGTTGATTTTCTCGTTTCCAAAAAAACTAAATATTATGTAGTTTACTTAGTTTCTATTCTAACATATCATCTACAACGCGTTCAACCTGAACAGTCACGGCATGTTTCGTACGAAAAGCGAGCCCTCAGCCGCATTGGCGCTGATTGCCATCGAAGTTAGATATTGCACGTATATTGTGCATCACGTTTGCGCAGAGCCACCTCTGTATGACCTTCACTACTTTAAGTAAACGAAATAGCATCAACGAATTGTGTGTATGCGGGCACAGCCGAAAACGCTTTTATACGTACGCAGAACCACGACGTTTTATACGACGCGGTAACTCGTGCTACCAATTTTGAGTTTTTATCAGTGGTCTGGGCAGCGGTATGATTAAAGCAGACCCTCGAAGAAGCGTCCAGAATTAACTACTCAGAGCGACAAAGCAGATGGTGCGGCAACATTCACTCGCGCCTGTTCGCGAACGAAACTGAAGGCGACTCGAAGAGTGGTCAGCGGAGCTAACTGCATACGGAGAAGAGTGGCCCTTCGATGATTTCGTAAGTTGACGACTGTGTTTATTTTTGAATCGCTGTTTCGACTTGGACGCTTCCGCAATTGCGAAATGTTGCAACGCGAACGGATTTCCGCCACTCAGTTAAGTGGATCGGTAGCGGAGCGCAGTTGCAGAATTGGTCCATTTGCGATAAGTACACATTGTCATAGTGTCACTTCGAGGCGTATACGTTGACTGGAACGCGCTTTTCTTGCTGTAGAAGCGAGCATCGACGCTATGGAAGCAGATGTGGCAGTTGTTACAGCAATTATGAGCGCGCGATGTGCGCCAAATCAGGCACGCGCTGCACCACAACACACGCCGAATAAGCGCCTGGCCTGGGAGAAACGCGTATTTAGCGGTTCAACGGGCTTATGCCCGACGTAACTTAACGTGAAACACGGCAAAACCAGCGAGAAACGTGGGACGTGCTTCGAAAAGAGAGTACCGGATCCGTCTAATATATAACGAAAGGTGGAGGGAGACGTTTGACGTCTCACTCCCCCCCCCCCCCCCCCAACTCCCACCACACTGAGAAAAAAAAAAAAAAGAAGTCCATTTTTCTTTTTGTCTCTGAGCAAGAATAATGAATGAATAGTTCTACTGATAAGTTAATGGTCGCGGAAGAAGTTTTATAGTTAAGAAAGTGTGATGTTCGTGGAAAGGTATGAAACCTGAACCAAACAGAAAACACTCAAAATTCTGCTTACCCAACGCGCATGTTGGAATCTATGTGGAAAGAAGTTATCATGAAGCGATTAGGAAAATGGTGTAGAACTGTATGCAATGCGTAAAACTGTATTTATTTCCGCTTGCGGCACAGGACACAAGTTTAATTTCTTGCAATGCTTACGTTTATGCATTGCACCATTCGCAAGCTACGCCGAAATGTAAACGCCGTGCAGTTCAGGCGGTTGCTCACTGCGAGAGATCACGAGGACCAACGCAGTCTTTGATGCTTGTCGGGGAAATAACGGTGAAGAGAGGTATTTACGGATAGAATAACATCACATAGGTGATATGTCCCTTATATTACAGTACAGATACACATGTATATTTAAGGTTTATATGCACCTCGTGTCGCAGTAGCACATGCCAATATAGTGAATTGCCCAGAAATGGGCACTCACGCAGTGGTTCACAGGCAGTGGCCCGAGAATGGGTTGGTCAAGGCATCAGAAAACTTTAGGTACCTGTTGAAAATCGCGCGCAATTGCGCTAAGTGGTCTGTGTGCTTTAGAGATAACTACGAGGCGACATTATAATATATATATGCTTGCTTTGTGATGTTATTTAGTCTTGATTAGTAACAACGAAGGTGCGCTCACTGACACTGCATAGGAGGTAAGCCCGCAGTGAAAATGCAGGGTGTTTCATAAAATGTGTCCAAAATTTCCTAAAGATAGCAAAGGGGAGACAACTAAATGATTTCCTCTTGAGTGTTTGTACCATAAAGTGAAACATTGGAAAACGATTCTATGCAGTAAATAACAATTAATTGTGCAAATTCAATTAATGACCTTTTTGACCAACAGAACTATGCAATCGATCCCAATAGAAGACTTCAAGGGTGCCATCCGAGGAGCTCAGAACCACGTGCAGAAATGTAAAGTGTTAACGCTGCTAGTTGCTACACCGTAATAAATTCCGGCCAATTTCAGCCAAGTGTGTTTGCGCGCCAGAACTTTATGTTGAGCTGAGGGTTTTCCGGTGACAATGTGTTACCTTGATCTAGTGCGCTATATCGCAAGTGGCTGTATCGCAAATGGCTATATCGCAAATCGACAAGACAATCGTTCTTCCCAATTGCCACTGAAACATTCGCCTTATATATCCGATTCCCACTGCACCTAGGATGGGCAATTTTCTTTTTTCGTTTCAGACTCGTCGCGGCAGCTCAGTGACAATGGAAGTGCCGGTGAGCGCTAGGTGCTCGCTGGGGGAGAAGGAGAGGGGGGGGGGCTAATGCAAATGCGTCACAAAGGCCGATTCTTTCATCGTTCACACAATGGGTGAACTCGCTGACCTCAGCCCGCACTGGTGACGCAAAAAGCACCGGCCGCCATCTGGGCCGGTTATCGCGTTTAAAGGAAGGAGGTAAATTTTTTTCTGTGTTGGAAATGATTTCCCAAAAGTGAAGCGGGACCGTCGCCATCTTATGAGGGGCGTCATAAAACATTAGTTTATAGTGAAGAAAAAGAAGCGGTTTCTTCAAGCTTTCTTCGAGTTTAAGATGGCTAATTTTGCTGTACAGATGCTGATCGACGTGTATCTCTCTGGTACTGGTTTTTGGATGAAGTCTGAACATATTGGCAAATTTCATTGGATATCACGTCATCAATGCCCAGCCGAAGGTAACAGTTTCGTCGGGAACAATGAGCTCCGATATTCTAATTAGCCTAGTATTTAGACTGACACAGCAAAGCCACTTGATCTATGAGCGGACACCAGCCGACAAGGTTATATTTCTGAGGTGAAGTAGGGACAAGCGGTGGTTTTACCTCTGCTGGCAAATTAAAAAAAAAAAAAAACCAGCAAAACCAGTAAAACCCAGCAAATTTTCTTTAAAACCTCCTTCGTTTAAATCATAAGGCACTGCCCACGACGCCAAGGAAGCGAGTGAAGGACAGCGAGTGGTGAAGTGATAACGTGTCGTCTGCGTGCGGTGCGACCGCGTGAGGATAGTTCATCACGTGCTGTCCACGTGACTGTGCAAGTGGAGGTGCTATTGTTCTGCCGGCATGGCGAGCGATGAGGCAGCACGCGGTGACGCTGCACGAGCGGGCGGGGAGAGCGGAGGAGCAGGACGAGCGGCAACGTGGCCACGTGGCTTGACGTCACTGCAGGCGTCCAACCAATCCCGGCGTGCGTCTGCACTCTGCGGTCTCCATGGGGATCCTCTTCCTTCTGTGGCTCTCCCGATAACACCACTATAAATAAAGGCTAGCCTCTATAGCACCACACGTCACTCCGCTTTGGTTTTCTACCACAACTCACCCCTATGAAGACCCGCTACTCCTCTTGAACAAGAATTTCGCATGAAAAAGCCCATATTTCACTCATAGCATCCACACCAACTACTTCCATATGATGATAGGGAGTAAACAAGAACTCATATGATTACATGCAGTCATATGCAGTCATGCAGTGAGTATATTGGATACGGAGGTTATAAGAAATCGCAATAGAAAACTGAGAAAGTTGGTTTACGTTCATAATTTAGCAGAGCAAAGAATAGGCACAGACAGGAGTAGAAGGGACACCAAGGGCTGGACAAGTACAGCAAAATCTTGGTAAACGGAAATCGCCTAAACGGAATTGTCACCTAAACTGAACAACAACCTTACGGTTGGTTGATTTTGCATCAAGGCAAGGCTCAAAAAAAAAAAAAGAGTCGTCAAACGGAACTATACAGTTTTCCCAACTCTGGGTAAACGGAACCAACTACATTACGGAAAACAAAACTGAGTGACCAATATCAGACGCGATACACATCAATGTTCGCTCCAGTGCTACCAACACTAGCGAAATTTCCCTAGCTCTACGATTTTAGCCATTATTTAGGGAAATAAGAAAATTTGTTATGATCCAGAGAATTTTGGCAGGTAGACATTGAAATGGCGAGACAGCTGATGTGAGCGCGTGTTTTGATTTCATTTACCGCCAGTTACTTTCGCATTAGCATGCGAATTAAGTATGATTTTTGATCGTACAGTAGTACAGTGAACCCATCTCGCCAAGTAAACCACAGGGTGTGTTTGCCCTGGTCGCTTTAACGAAGTACTGTTACTACAATGTTGCCACTCGTAGCTCTAGCTGTGCTGTCAATGTCTATGCACTCTGAGTGAAACATGTATCTGTAAACAGCGAAAGAAACGCATGCTGGAACAAAAAAAAAAGTGGCACGTGCACATTTGAGCATAAGCGGGCACATGTGCCTACCGTCGAGCATGACAATGGGGTCGTGGCGCTGAACACATACATCCGCTATCCCAACTATCATGCACCAAAATTTAAAATATGCGAATGCCACGTAGCTGGGCAGAACCGAGGTAATGTTGTTTGCTGTCGCTTGGAGATACTCAGATTATTTATTGCATTCTGCTGAACTATATAATTAGTCTTAATTAATTCATCAGCTTCTCAACTATTATAATTAGATGAAAAGTGTCAATGAAAAAATTGTAAAGCAACGTGTAAAACTCCCGATGCAGCTTTCTGTTGCTCAATACGGGCTTTAAAGTGCTTTTCCGTGTGTGAGAGAAGCCCGCGAATACAGCCAAATTTGCCGCGCAACTGGCCGCTTGAGGCACTTTGCGTGTATTTGCTGGCCTCTTTCACGCTTGGAAAAGCCGTATTGTACACTATTATCTAGCGCGTAATTTAGATCACGTGATCTCCAACTCCAGACGCGCAGAAAGGCCGCGCTCATGAAGCCACCTGACATCTGGGTTCGCCCTCTGTCTTGCACCCTCAGCCAAAAATTAAATTATTGGGTTTTACGTGCCAAAACCACTTTCTGATTATGAGGCACGCCGTAGTGGAGGACTCCGGAAATTTTCACCACCTGGGGTTCTTTAACGTGCGCCTCAATCTACCCTCAGCCACGGCTGGGCAATACAGGAGGAAACGCGTGCTGTCCTCCGATAACCCGACCGTGGGGCAGCGCGGGCTCGACACGCCACCTCCAACATCAGGCGTGACGCGTGATCATCAAGCCAGCATGCCTCGAATCCTTGCCCTCACACTCGCAGCACATCACATCAGCACCAACATACGGCGCCCGGGTTGCTTATTCTCCTCGCCCTTAGACCTTTACCTTAGACTTCATTCGAGACAGCACAGTGATGGCGACGCCGAAAATGTGCCTGGATTGTCCGTATAATTGGTATCGCTATAAAACGATTGTATGGCTGACGTCACTGCTCAGAGCTTTCAGGCCCTGTGTTATGTACTAAGTGCTGATACAGGGCGCATGAGATGGGGGGGGGGGCGCAGGCAGCGGCTGCCAGGCGAAGACGGAAGGAAGCATCTTCGACGATAGTTATTAACGCCCCCGTCTTCCCCGATAACAATCACCGCATTCGATCAACTGCCACTTTCTGTTTGGTTGGACGGGGGAAGACGGCAGCAGTTCATTTATTTGCGGCTACAATATTTTCTGAGTACGGGGCGCCCTCGCAGTCATATTTACAAAGGCACTTATTTGCAAAGAAACTATATGCTTTAATTGCAGATTTAATTCGAGACAATTGCAAAATGACCGTACAGTCTGCTAAGACCGCCAGATACAAGGTTGTTGCTTTATTCTTCGTTGGTTAAGAGCCCCCATCACAATTGTGAACAAATACTAACACCGCTCGTAACGACATATGTGCCGCCATCAGCGTTCATTGCAGAACCTGTCAACCTTATCGTCAAGAAAGTTCTCCAGCACAATGGACTGCACTTCGCCTGGTGGCTAACCAGGCGAAGCATAGCCACATTTCAGTTCTGCTCTCCGCCAAATTTTTTTTAATAACATAACACGCAAGAAAGTTACTGAGCGGAGAACTATCATTCAATAGACACGGGTCAACATCAGAATTGGAAGGCCATCTCTTGGTGTGCATTAAATCGGATACTTTCGCATGTTACATCTTCGAAGGCGGCGGAGCTTCGTCTTATACTCTTGGATTCCGAGTTCATTAAAACGCGGGCCAAACCACCTATGCGGCCCTACCTTGAAAGACAAACATGCTTACAGGTTATGTGACAGGTGAAACCAATGCAATTTCAATATATGAACAATACCGGAGGTAGCTGTAGCGTGACCGATCTTCAAGTATTTGGCAATTTCGCGCCGCACAGATACACCATGTCGAAAAAGAGACGGAATGAGATATGCTTACTGATGATGGGCACAATTCCACGTCTATTATCTTGGCAACCTTCGCAAAAGCAGACACGAAAGTTTACCTATAAGATTACTGCTCAGGTATGTTGTCTAAAGTTCGAACCTTGGTGAAACTTCAGGGCAGTCTTTAGTATACGGTTGAATACATGTGCGGTGTGCTTGTACGACGGCGTACTCATGTTTTGTTTGCACCGTGTACGTTCCGCGCAGTGACTGCGCTTTAATGGGGGAAACCAGTGCGACAAACGCGTGCATAGGACACGTGGACACGTGGACAGGACGAGCGCTGCACTTACAAGAGTATAGTTGCAAGTTCAGTGCTCGTTCTGACCAATTCTCTTGCGTACGAGTCTTTGCGTTTCGTAGGTTTCCTGTTCAATAACTTGCACCAACTAGCTCAGCAAGAAATTATGTTGTAAAAGCAGGGATTCGACACAAGAGCGTGAGCCCTTTTACAAGAACGTTGCAGATAGTTATCTAAGGTTTTGGGTGCGCCACATCACTAAGAATACTAAACGAGTGAATTGAGAGGTAAATGCGTGAACCCTGCTTTCAGGATGTTAATATATAAAAATGAATGGACGCAGAACCTGAGTTACAAACTTAGTTCTTGTGCACTGTAAAAGTTCAGGTGTCAATTTGAGATGTTTTCTGCTATGCCTATGACTGTGCAGCTTTTCTGACTGATGTTGTCAGTTGTTGTGTGCCTTGCAATAAGGAGTTCTAGGCAGGATGGATGACAATTTTTTTGAGCACATAAAGAATGTAGAAGAATTTTCACAGTGAAGTTCATGACGCAAGCTCTGGCTTCAGCGTATGACTATCAAGCAGTTCAGGATGCTAAACACATAACTTGCGGCGGCTTGTGTAAACCAGCTTGGTAATGTTGTGTACTAAAATAGAGAGTAGTTGCCGTATTTGCACGTAAATAACGCAACCACGAATATCGCAAGGGATACTTTCGGTCTTTCAGAAAAGTAAAATAAAATGCTTGCTATACATGTTACTATACCAACAGGGATTATTACTATAGAAACAGGAAACAACGCAAGAAACTGGATGCCCCCGACTCTTTAGTCATCGTTACTCGTTGACCGCCCTGCTTTTCTTCCCTTACTTCGTACTGCCGTCGCAAAATAAAGTTTGAGAGCGAGTTCTGACATATTTATCTCTGTCGGCGAGAAGGGCATCGTCATCCGTCAGATCCAGCAAGGTTATTGGACAAACATCGCTTCACAAAGGCCTACGACACAGTTAAACACAGCAAAGCCACAGGCGGATTGCACGGTGATGCACCGCGCGACTTCAAAGACCGTTCACTTGACGCGCCGTAGAGCAGCGCCCATCGTATCCTTCACATGAATTAGTGGGTAAGCAGCGATGAGTGTCCATCACTCACTCACATCACACACACTTAGTTTGTATGGAGAGACCGCTCATAATTTAACCAAGCGAGGAAGTGCGACTTGCGAAGGGTCCCGACGATATATAGACTTTCTCAAAACCTGCAGCAATAAACCGACGCAAGATTTTTTTTTTTTTTTTTTTTTATCGGCAACAGGGACACGCAAGTGCGGGCTTCTATATTTTCTAAAGGGATTTCTTTTTTTCATTTTTCATCGCCGGGACCGCAAACACACGGAGCCTATGCTGGAGCCGCGCTCTCTTGCCTGTAGCAATATGGCCGCCGCCGGCTTCACTCACTCGCACAGGGGGCGGCTGGGACTGCCACTCCAAAAGGTTCATATAACCTCCTTGTGACAGCAGGCACCATTCTGCGTTAGCGACGCGTTGCGGAGGAAACTCTGTTGCCGAGTCTAGGACGACATAAAGTTCAAGTTATGATGACTATAGTATACGGCGAGGCACACTTAAAGAAAGAAGCGTTTCCTGCGCGAGACATTCCATGAGGTTGTTTAGCAACTGCTGCTTCTGTTCACCCGCGTATTATGTGTTGCTGCTAAATTACATTCTGAAGTTTTTAGCTGCCATTACCACGATCGTAATATATCAGGCATCTGAATATACAGGTTGTCCCACGTAACTTGAGCCAAAGTTTTAAAAAGGAAAGGCACTCGGGGCGCGATTGAACCGAATGCATGTTTGCACTGGCCTAGAGTTACTCAGGCTATTTTTCTTATTTTCCCCTGAACTAACGAATTAGTTATGTTTAATTAATCAACTTTTTAAGTATTGGCTGCAGACTCCAAGTGTGATACGCGAAGTTATAGTCTGAAACCTCTCAATAAATTGTTTCGAACACGATATATATCACGTGGTCCTTTCTTCCGCGTTCCAAAGAAAGCCCGCGAAGTGTGAAAAAATACCACGTGACGGGGCGCTTGCGCACTGTTATTGTGCTGCTCTCAAGCGTGCGATGGATGAACAAGGTCGGCTTCAGCGAGACTGGACCGCGACAGGGCGTTACGCCTGGTGTAGGTGCGGCTCTTATCGCATGACGGTGCAAATGCATGCTGCTGGCCGAGCGTTGCCGAAGCGATATAGCGTCTAAGGTCACGAAAAAGAAAAGACGAAAGCAGCATTTTGATTCTGCTTAAAAGAAGGGAAGGGTAAAGCGCGTGGGAACGATGGAAGGCTATGACGGCTGCTACACTTGTGCCTTTGTACAGTGCTCACGGTATGAAATGGGACACGGAGCATTTAGTAGAACCCTACATATGTGCAAAGTACGCGAGAGCAGCATGTCATGTCGCTAGGAATTTGATCACCAAAGGTGACCAGGACTCCTATGTAAGTGTATGCGCCAGAATTACGTCGATGTGACACGAACTGCAGCCGGTTGAAACGAAAGTGTGCGCATTACTTAGCCCTAAATTGACGCGTTTCATTCCGTGAGCACTGTACACAAATGTCCTTGCAGTATTTTACGAATTGAACGACGATGCTACAACTTTAAACCTTAGGGCTCGAATAACAGCGGATAAATCACACGGGGACAAAACTAACTAATGGTAAAAAAAAAAAAACAAAGAAAACCTTGGCTATAATCAAGGACGATTACACGTCTTCTTCAGACGATGCCCATCGAATCCCTGGCTCCGGACAGACCGCCATTGGAATATGAACCTGGCAACGTTTAACGCTAGAACGTTATCTAGTGAGGCCAGTCTAGCAGTGCTATTGGACGAATTAGAGGGCAGTAAATGGGATATAATAGGGCTCAGTGAAGTTAGGAGGCCAAAAGAAGCATATACAGTGCTAAAAAGCGGGCACGTCCTGTACTACCGGGGCTTAGCGGAGAGACGAGAACTAGGAGTCGGATTCCTGATTAATAAGAACATAGCTGGTAACATACAGGAATTCTATAGCATTAACGAGAGAGTAGCAGATCTTGTTGTGAAACTTAATAAGAGGTGCAAAATGAAGGTTGTGCAGGTCTACGCCCCTACATCCAGTCATGATGACCAGGAAGTCGAAAGCTTCCATGAAGACGTGGAATCGCCGTTGGGTAAAGTCAAAACAAAATACAGTATACTGATGGGCGACTTCAATGCCAAGGTAGGCAAGAAGCAGGCTGGAGACAAGGCAGTGGGGGAATATGGCATAGGCACTAGGAATAGCAGGGGAGAGTTATTAGTAGAGTTTGCGGAACAGAATAATATGCGGATAATGAATACCTTCTTCCGCAAGCGAGATAGCCGAAAGTGGACGTGGAGGAGCCCGAACGGCGAGACTAGAAATGAAATAGACTTCATACTCTGCGCTAACCCTGGCTTCATACAAGATGTCGACGTGCTCAGCAAGGTGCGCTGCAGTGACCATAGGATGGTAAGAACTCGAATTAGCCTAGACCTGAGGAGGGAACGGAAGCAACTGGTACATAAGAAGTCGATCAATGAGTTAGCGGTAAGAGGGGAAAATAGAGGAATTCCAGATCAAGCTACAGAACAGGTATTCGGCTTTAACTCAGGAAGAGGACCTTAGTGTTGAAGCAATGAACGGCAATCTTGTGGGCATCATTAAGGAGTGTGCAATAGAAGTTGGTGGTAACTCCGTTAGACAGGATACCAGTAAGCTATCGCAGGACACGAAAGATCTGATCAAGAACCGCCAATGTATGAAAGCCTCTAACCCTACAGCTAGAATAGAACTGGCAGAACTTTCGAAGTTAATCCACAAGCGTAAGACAGCTGACATAAGGAAGTATAATATGGATAGAATTGAACATGCTCTCAGGAACGGAGGAAGCCTAAAAGCAGTGAAGAAGAAACTAGGAATTGGCAAGAATCAGATGTATGCGTTAAGAGACAAAGCCGGCAATATCATTACTAATATGGATGAGATAGTTCAAGTGGCTGAGGAGTTCTATAGAGATTTATACAGTACCAGTGGCACCCACGACGACAATGGAAGAGAGAATAGCCTAGAGGAATTCGAAATCCCACAGGTAACACCGGAAGAAGTAAAGAAAGCCTTGGGAGCTATGCAAAGGGGGAAGGCAGCTGGGGAGGATCAGGTAACAGCAGATTTGTTGAAGGATAGTGGGCAGATTGTTCTAGAGAAACTGGCCACCCTGTATACGCATTGCCTCATGACTTCGAGCTTACCGGAATCTTGGAAAAACGCTAACATAATCCTAATCCATAAGAAAGGGGACGCCAAAGACTTGAAAAATTATAGACCGATCAGTTTACTGTCCGCTGCCTACAAAGTATTTACTAAGGTAATTGCAAATAGAATCAGGAACACCTTAGACTTCCGTCAACCAAAGGACCAGGCAGGATTCCGTAAAGGCTACTCAACAATAGACCACATTCACACTATCAATCAGGTGATAGATAAATGTGCGGAATATAACCAACCCGTATATATAGCTTTCATTGATTACGAGAAAGCGTTTTATTCAGTCGAAACCTCAGCAGTCATGGAGGCATTGCGTAATCAGGGTGTAGATGAGCCGTATGTAAAAATACTGAAAGATATCTATAGCGGCTCCACAGCCACCGTAGTCCTCCATAAAGAAAGCAACAAAATCCCAATAAAGAAAGGCGTCAGGCAGGGAGATACGATCTCTCCAATGCTATTCACAGCGTGTTTACAGGAGGTATTCAGAGACCTGGATTGGGAAGAATTGGGGATAAGAGTTAATGGAGAATACCTTAGTAACTTGCGATTCGCTGATGATATTGCCTTGCTTAGTAACTCAGGGGACCAACTGCAATGCATGCTCACTGACCTGGAGAGCCAAAGCCGAAGGGTGGGTCTAAAAATTAATCTGCAGAAAACTAAAGTAATGTTTAACAGTCTCGGAAGGGAACAGCAGTTTACAATAGGTAGTGAGGCACTGGAAGTGGTAAGGGAATACATCTACTTAGGACAGGTAGTGACTGCGGATCCGGATCCGGTAGTGGCTGCTGACAAGTACAAGCGCGCAAAGCTGTGTTGTGAAGCCCCCAGCCTGTGCGCACCATCCGAACCGCCTCGAGGTCGCAACGGTATGAGATGATGGCACTGCTGCAGGTGTTGAATGTATCTCGAAAACGGCTGTTCCATATATATCTGCATGCAACGACGATGTAAGTTAAATTATTAAGCACGCCGTAGGCGGGAACCTACGCTGACGCTTTTTCTTTTTTCGTCATTAAGGCGCTACAGTTTTTTGCGCAATCTACGTTACGATAACCCAGCCGCAGACCGCTTTATCTCTGAGGTTCCTCAGAGATGCACGTCTGCTCTTTCACCCCACTGAGCGGCTGATAGCGGCTGCGCGTGTACGTTCAGCACGTTCACAAACGGGGAAACTCGCACAAAAGCGAAGGAGGGACCTTCGGCAACACTTGGAGGCAAGACACCTGTTACACAATCAGCTGATGCAATGCGAAGCGTCGTTTTGAGGCAGCAATCGATTGTGCGAATAGACAGTCTTCAACAACGCTAGCTGTCAATCACTATACAGTACGAGACCGCGAACTGAACGCCGAGATTTAAATAAAAATTGGAAATAAAATCTGGGGTTTTACGTGCTGAAAAGCCTGATCTGATTATGAGGCACGTCGTATATAGTGAAAGACTCCGGACTAATTTCGACCACCTGGGGTTCTGTGACGTGCGCAAAACGCACGGCACACACGAGCGTTTCTGCAATCGCCCCCATTGGAGAGTGGCCGCCGCGGCCGGGATCGAAACCTCGGGCTCAGCAGCGCAACGACATTGCCACTCAGATATACCGCTGTAGGTCACACGCCCAAACAGGGCACACAGAGCTTCAATAGCACCGCGGCAAGCTGCGCAACAGAGTTGATTTTTTTAACTAAGTGGACGGAATATATTTACGGATTTACGGGCTTTCTTAATTGGGATTGAATGTTGGCACGGTAGTCTAACTTTGCCTGATGGGTGGTAAGCATGGTGGAACGCACGGAAGCACCGATAGCAATTGACGACACATCTGATAGCTCTACGACGATCAATAAACTTCGACTGAGGTGCTCGTATCGTCGCACGCTGTGTTGGCAGGTAATCACCCAGAAATGTCACCGTCAGGATAGGGTAGTGACTTAAAGATTTGTCAGCGAGTTGCCAAAATGATACACAACCTGCCTACAGTGCACCATAGATGAGATAAAGGCACTCCGCATAGCTCAGCACAACGAGTATTGCAGCATTTCATGTATGCTTGAATTGGTTAAAGTGCGCTCCGTGGCAGTTCAGCCACAAGTTTTGCAGTACCAACAGAAAGGGAGCAATACAACTTGCGAGGAAAAAACACCGAAACTCATGCGTCAATGGGCGGGAGAACTAGGAATTCTTGCGGTCTAAATTTCCGGAGTCTCCCACTACGGCGTGCCTCATACTCAGATCATGGTTTTGGCACGTAAAACCCATAATTTAATTTTAACTATGAATTTAACCATGTAATCACCGGATATGTGCACGATCACTTAGGATGAATTTACCCGCTGGCAGGGGCACAAAGTGACAACAGTTACTGAGTAGTGCACAGTCACGACGTGACTTGCCACCACCTGCACCTGGAAGCCACCGGCAGCACACTCGTTATCGCTTCTTTCTTTGGATTCAGTTCATTCGAGGCTGACCCGAACGCCTTAGCCCCAACATAACAAACATTACACGCTCCCCGTACCCCTGCTTGATTCAGTGGAGCGCATCAGCCAACCGCCGTGCAATATTTGACCTCAGCAGGCGCCGGACGCGCTATGACTACACGTAGACTGAGAGCATCGTCCGGTCATCTTGCCCGGAATAGAGACCTGACCGACGCGCACGTTCTGATCCCTAAACTGCGCATGCACGGAAAAAAAGACGCCGAGGTGTTGCCTCTAGTGAATTTTATTCCGTGAAGCGTTGCCTTTGACTACGACCGAGGCGAACGCGGTTTGCTCCGTTCGTCATTAGCCTAGCCGGCCAGCAGCACAGCATGCGCGGCAAACAAGCCACGTATACGAGGCGTGTTTTCTGTTAAATTTTGTCGCGATAGTCATAGCCGGTGCGACGGAGATAGTCGGTACTTCATAGTCAGGAACCTGGGTGCTACAACAGCACTGACAGCCTCAGCTTCTGCGGTCCGCTTGCTTGGTTGAGAAATCAAACTGCCCTATTTTTTTTTATATTTCGGGGTCATTAGGTGTATGGGAAACCAACGCAATGTTCACACAATGTTCCTGATGCCCAGAAATTCTGCTTAACCGACTTCGTTTTACGGGTAGTGTCCTGTATATCATTTAGAAAAGGAGACAATTGTAGCACTGTATGTTGCGGCTCAAGGCTTATGAGATACAATAATATTCATATCCCCGCCCCCTTCCACACACAAAGACGCAAAACAAAAAGAAGAAAAGTTTCGAGATGATTCAGCAGAATGCGTTGGCGGGCTAGTTGGTGCGAATCCATAATTACTTTGTTTAGCACAAAACAACGGACGCAAGAGAGACAAGAGAGTTGAGCGAGAAACAAGAGAGTTGAGAGTAGCGCCTTGCCCTGGTCGTCTCTCTTGTGTCCGTTGTCTTGCGCTAAACAAAGTAATTATGGTTTCAAGATGATCCAACCTGTAGTTGACGTCGATAAGAGGCAACGTCTTTCTGAGTGAGTTGAGGGCGAGAACGTAGTGCATAAAGCACCGAACTTATTCTGAAGCCTGCAGCGTCTCAAACGACAGCGTCTCAAAACGCTAGCTGTCACAAGGGAAGAATGCGAGAACACTCCTCTTACCACTGGTACCATCGGTACCACCAGTAACAATACCACCTCCGGTACCACAAGTACCATCGATACCATCGAATGCACGATGGTACCTCTGGTACTGACACCGCCGGGAGCCCCGGTACCAGGTCTGTCTTCGGAATCGACAAACATTGCTGGACCGCATTAGGTGGCAGTGTCTGGGGTCGGCCCACGAAAGAGGCTAGAAAGATGTCCGACGCGGAAAAGGGTGGGGTAACTCGCCAAGAAAGTCTTTAAACAATGTGGAAATGTGCTCCCTGCTTTAGGAACCCTGTTTCCATGAATGAGTTATACGGGGTGCCCCAACTATCATGCACCAAGATTTAAAAATATACAAATGACACGTAGCTGGACATAACCAAGGTAACGTTGTTTGCCGTCGCTTGGAAAGACCCAGATTATTGATTGAACTTCCGCGCGACTGGCCGCTCGAAGCACTTTGCGTGTATTCGCGGGCGTCTTTCACACTCGGAAATACACTTTTATGTAGGACGTATTCAGCAACATAAAGCTGTATTGGGAGTTTTTCATCTTACCCTATAATTTTCTCTTCGACAACTTCTCAAATATTATAATTAGATGAAGACAAATTATGTAATTAGCCGGAATGCAAAAAAAAAATTATTTGAGTAGCTCCAGACGACGACAAACAACATTACCTTGGTTCTGTCCAGCTACGTGGCATTTGCATGTCTCTAAAGTTTGGCTCCAGCTATGTGGGACTCCCGGTACATTGAGCAGCCAATACTATTAAAGCTATGGTTGTCATAATATGCCAGTACACCCTGCCATAAATAAATTCACTAAAATTTGAAAAGCCATATTTTCGAGTCGAATGCGAATCGAAGGGCAACGTCTATTCGATTCGTATCCGAGCTTTCGAGTGTTCTCACAACATTGGACTCTACAAAAACAAACTTAAGACATGTTCCTGCTTCCGTCTCCCCCCCCCCCTTCCCCGCCCTCCCCGTACATAGTAGTTCAGAACATAATTGGATACTCACGACTTCCTCTGAAAGGGCAGAATTCTCCAGCGCTGGGTGGCTGAGGCCAGGCAGGAAACATGTCGAAAAACCAGTACACGTAAGGTGGCACTGATAAGGAAGAGTAGCTCCACCGCAATTCAAGAACAAGTGAAGTCGAATGGCACCAAATCACAGTCTATTTCTTCCACGATGGCCGTGGTCTTTGCACTAATTCCTACGTTCGTACCAGCAACCAATGCTAAGCAGTCGCCATCATCGGCTCACACACCATGGCGACGAAGCGAAGCATCCGCGAGAGGGCGCACCTGGGCCCCCAGTTCAGAGCTTCAAAACGAGCATAAAGAATTAAGGCGTTGCGAACCATGCCTACCGGTGACGTATCCAATCCGGGTAATGTGCTGGTCAACGGACATTCCAACGATGACGAGGTGATCTGTTTCAAAAAAGTTCGTGTAATCTAGGGGGAAGGCTCAAAGTGTCAACAAACTGACTTAATCACTCCTGTTCCGCTATGACCTTGTTGTGGCAGCATGCAGAAGAACGATGCCGAGCAAAAGCTACAGAAGCGAGGTATTGCAGCGTGTGCTCACCAGGGACGGCGCAGGTCAACGAGGGCATTCGATAATACCTGGGTGACCACAAGGCCTCAAACAGTTAGTCCACCTGTGGTAGTCTCTTTACTTCTAGATATCCATCACCACGATCAATAAATTGGTTCAGCACTATGCTCACAGCTTTAGGCTAAATCTTTGAGGGTCACTTCCTGAGTGGTACAAAAGCCGAACATGTCACTGTACACTAGTCACATCGAGAAGTAGAGGATCAACGACACAGCAGGGCGGCAGCGTTTCCCTACTTAGATGAGCTTCCCCGCGAAGGCGCCTCCTTCCAAGTTAAGATCATCACCGGCACAAGTCCGAACAGTAGTTGGCCAAGAACCAGAACAGGCGACGTCATTCGTCGTCAAGGAAGCTTCTTTCTTGGGGAAGAAGGCACCCGTTCCGAGGTTATCCGCCGCGAAAGTTCAGGAGTAAAATCCACAACTCTTCACCGGCTTCGCCAGCGCCGCGGAGTAACGTCGTCATGGCCGGGGCCCAAGCTCTTACTAGAAGACCTGTTACTGTCTGACGCTGAGGGCGCCCTCTGGTTTCGCCCAGGTAGCACGCGTCGCGTCGGCAACACCATCGTCGAAGACCTCGCGTAGTCCTCCGCTACGGGACGTTCCTTCCACGTCCCGCTCCCACCCTTACCCTTCAGCGTCACATCTCTTCGTATACTGCTGGATGGAGGCGCCGCGTGTGTGAGGCGCCGCTGCTCTGCTGCTGCGGCGGCATTGCCCACCAGGCCAGAACTGTGCAGCACGCACGGGCTCCGGTCCGGCGGGCCTGGGGCCGCTTTTGTTTGCTGCCCTTTCTCTCTCTGCCCCCCGCCTTCCTCTTATATTTTTTTTCTTTCCTCCCCCCGTCAGGCGGCCCTTCTCCTTTTCGCCCACGTCGCTCGGGGCGGCTTTATTTTTGCGCCGAGGCCAGCAGATGATTGCCGCAGGCAGCGTGTCGTCCGCCGCCGAGTGAAATCCTTTGGAGCGATCCTCTGCCGCCGCGGCCATATTCGCCGCGCCTAAGCTCGGAGAGACGGCGGGGAGGTCCGAGATTTAGCCGGATTCCGGCCGCATCTCCATTCGCCGCCGCCGCTGCAAGCCCCAAGGTATTGGCGAGGGTCTTTCCCTGCGGCTTTGGAGCCGGACGACGCCGAAAGCCCAGCAGCATCTGGGCTAAAAGAATGCAGAGAAGGACCGCAGGGAAAGGGGGAGAGGATGTACGGGAGGCGCCGTGCGAGCCACTTTATGCGACGCGGGGCCCGGTCTCGCAATGTGACAGTGACGGGATTTAACGAGACGCAAAAAAATAACGGCGAGGAATTAAAGGGTATCAAAGTAGCTTAGAGCCGTTTCACAAGAGGGCTCTGTGTACACAGCGGCGGCTGCACGCGGGGCGTTGCGGATTAATAGCGAGAGCACCTGAGGGTCTTGAAAGCACGGCGAGATCTGAACGGGCCCGTAAACAAAGAGAAAATGGAATGTGAGATATCCTTCACCTCTCCCGCTGGCGAATGTGCTGCGATTGTTCTTAGGCGCCCGACAGAAGCACCAAGGGCTTTGGAAGAGAATGGGCAGCCGCACAGCGTGAAAGGGCACTGCGCAAATGACGGCAATTCATTCATTCATTCATTCATTCATTCATTCATTTTCGGACCGCTTGCATGTACATAACGTCGTGGCTATCCTGTGGCCGCAACATCCTTGTAAAGATACCCTAATATTCCAAGTCATCGCCTAATCCACGCTAGGTACGCATCGCCAGTCGCACTCTTTCTAAAAGAAAGTAAAATGGAAAAAAAATCTGTCGCATAATATACATCCAAAAGGCGTCATAATCGTTAAAAACTCCCGCATATAAGTCAAACGCCTTTGTAGCGAAGTGTTCGGGACCTTCAAATTCCTTCGTTATACAGGTCACTTTGTTGTAAAGGTCGCGCCCCGTACCGCTCACAATGGAGCAGGCTAAGCACCTTCAACAAAAGAAAATATTTATTTAACGTGAATTCAATAGCTATTTTGTGAAGTCTCTATTTCTTGTGCACGCTCTGCACTCTGACAGAATGTGCGACTGCAGCCAAGCTTGTTGCACTGAGATTCACAGCATGTTTGGCGGAGAAACTCAAAAGTTACGCGTAGTGAGGCTGCAAGATCGTCGAATACCGCCATCTCCTCCCTTGCCGTCAAAATTCTTGGTTCGTTTACGGGACCTTCATGATTGTTGTTTTCATTGGCAATCGAGTCCTTTCGCCTTAGATCGCTTTGAAGGCGTCGTCGGTGGTCAGTTACGATTACCTGATCACATCGTCATCAACTGCGACGTTTTCGTCAGCCGTCGCACCCGCTGGTGCTTTAAGAAAGAGCGTAGGAGTTCATCAGTTCGTGAACACTGCGGTAGGGCTGCTTCTGACATTGGGACATCCGCCTGGTAAAGGCGCCTCAATACCGTGTGCTTCTCCGTGCAGGTTGGCGACACGTATGGTTTCACCGCCATATTGTGTCGGAACACATAAAGACACGCTATGATGGACAACGGGAATAGGTTGCGCGCTCGCTGATAGTGCAGAAATTAGTCATTCTTGCAGTTTGTATGCCACATTAAAACTTCTTTCTGGGCGAGTTGGCGCATACTTGACATAAAAATTGTAACAGCGCAAACACATGCAACCAGAAAGTAACAAGGACGAGACACAAGCGCTGACTGTCAACTAAATTTTTTATTGACGGAAGACGGATACCTTACATAAGGCGAAAGGCAGAAGTGAAGGGGGAGGGCGTGATACAATCGGGGAAAATGACATTGCGCATCGATGAACGAACGTGCTGGCAGTCAACGGAATCAGGCGCAGAAAAACAAGAAAACTAGAAAAAAAACTAGAAAAAAGGCGAGGGGTAATAACATGCAATCAAATCAATAAGCGGTCGCTTCCAAAAATTAAAGCTCTGCAGCAAAAAACGATACAGAGGGGGTGCCTACGCACTTGCTGCCATATTTCTGTATATGGAACGCTTCCAAACTGACGTGCGCCGTCGCGTCGGCACTCTTACCGAGAGTCTTTGTCTCTCCCAATCGAGCCTCGCAACCTGTGCATTCAATTACGTGCGCGACCAAATGTGCGTACTTGTCCTTTAAGTTACCTAAATTTCGGGCACGTTCCCCCAAGCGTTCATTATTGCAGTGGCCGGTTTTGCCGACATAAGCCTTTCCACACTTCAAGGGAATGGTGTATATACCACTCCTGTGGAACACTTGATGAACGGCTTCTCATGTTTTAGCTGACAACCTCTTTTCTTTAGAGTTGCAGATGCGTGGGCAAAACTGTGCCAGCTTGTTGGGTGCCGAAAAAACAACGGACACCCCATGCCTGTTGGCTACCTTCTTGGGACTGTGCGAAGTCTTGTGCAGGTAGGGCACAACCGAAGGCTTGTCGGTCTTCCGACGGTTATATTTTCTTCGTGTTCCTAGTTTTAGCTTCTGAAGGAGGCTTGTGTCTCGTCCTTGTTACCATGGTTGCATGTGTTTGCGCTGTTACAATTTTTATGTTGTATGCCATGTACGTTGCAAAGTCGACACGTCTCCTTCAAGAGTGAGGTGGAACGTTTACAGTAAAGCGAGTGCTAAAATAAGTTTCGGGCCCAAGCAGCCGATATAACGAGTTGTTTTTGCTGCACTTCCGCTTAAACTCACAAACTTACTTCGTAAGTTTACGCATTTGATATAAACTTCCGGCATCAGAGGTAGCCTTTCAAAAAAAAAAAAAACAAAAAAACAAAGCTTACGCAACTTGCCACACCCAAGGTACAACGACCATAAAGCTATAGCTGTACTATCGTGAGCAATCTAAGCGGGAACACGCGAACGCGTGGCAAATAGCATCGAAACCGAGTTAGAGCAATACGCGGATGGCGCTCTCGAAAACAGAGGGGAAAGGGGGACACTTTTCCGCTAACTGTTGGCACTCCCACCGCGCCTGCGTTCGTCGAAAACGGCAGCTGACGACATTTAACTGGCCAACGATAGCCGATAAGATGGTTACGTGCACAGTAACTTACAGGTACTCTTTTTTTTTCATTCATGCTTTTTTTTTAGAGTGCAGCTTTATGACGCCCGTTTCTGCGTTCAGCGTAAGGTATTTTCGGATATACCCTCGTGGGACCTGATGTACACTCTTAGGCAAAGTTACACCCTTTGGCTTGCCCCTTCTGCCACACAACGATAATCGTTATCTGCCTTGATGCGTTTCCTTTCTTTAACGCTGCGAGCCCGGTACTTTCCAGTAACGAACGGCACGCGTGTTATCAGCATAGAACAGTTTACACCGTTCGGAGTGCCCCTTCTGATAACGCGCGTGCCGTTCGTTACTGGAAAGTTCCGGGCTCGCAGCGTTAAAGAAAGGAAACGCATCAAGGCAGATAACGATTATTGTTGTGTGGCAGAAGGGGCAAGCCAAAGGGTGTAACTTTGCCTAAGAGTGTATATCTTATGGAGCGCATCGTGTCACGCGTTCCAGACAGGCGGACAGATTTCCCAGTGTTACGTTTCGCCTACAACGCGCGGTAATGCCGGCGCGGATGCAACGGACGCCGGGGCTTTGTTCAAAGCGGCGGACATTTTGGCCCGTTCGACGCCGCCGCAACGCCTACCCGCCAAGCGTGTCCAGGCGTGTTTCAGTGCCACGTGTCTTCGTATGTGCGTGTGTGTGTGTGTGCCCCCGCTTGTCAAAGCGCGGCAGCCGGGGAGCGGAGCTCCCCAAGTGAGGAGCCAGCAGGTCGGTCCGTCGGCGGGTTGGCGATGCGTCACTACACTCGGTTCAGCAGGTCTCTCGGCTCGACCGTGCGCGCCGTCGTGGGCTCATGCTCCGCCGTGTCGTGGGCTCATCCCGTGACCTTCCTTCTGGCCCGCGACGCCGAGAGTATAAGAGCAGCTGCCCCCGGACGCCAGGAGAGAGGCTCCGATTTGTACTGTTGAGTTACGTGCTCTCCCGTCTCTCCACTTCGGTCGACCTGACCGGCCGCTCTTTTGCTATGTTAGAATAAACAAGTTGTTCTGTTACCAGTCTTCTCTTGCTTTGCCGGGACCTTCGGATGCTTCCAGTGCCCCAGGCCGCCAGGCCAACGCTACCCTTGGGGCTTGCGACCCATTGGCAATAACGGGCGTCAGCACCGAGACCCCAACAACTGGTTGCCAGCGGTGAGATCGCGACAACGGAGGCCAGCAGCGAAGAGATGCGGTTGACTGTATGCTGTGCAGCACAACGACCATCCGGGAGCAGTGCAACGAGCCCTGTGTGATGACTGGTTGCCTGCAGCGGAACGACTGCGCTGAAGTCTTGGCTGCGAGGTTTGGTGAGTGCGGGACTTTCTTCTTCTGAGTTTTGCCAGGCTTTTGTTAGTGTTAGAAACAGAGCTGGTAATTGTGGTTGTCGTTGCTGCCGGGTTAGTTTGCGGCAAGACAATAGTAGGCAGTAGAGAAAGCAGCATTCAGAGCAGCCATGGATTTGAAGTCGTTGCGCAAACCGAAATTGCTGGAGCTTGCAAGAGAGTTGGGTCTGGATGTCTCAGACAAACTCAGAAAACCAGAACTGCTAAGGGCTATTCTTGAGTTAGAAGCTGAGGATGACGAGCTGTCGGAATGCCTTGAGACCATTGAGGAGAGGGAGACGGCAAAAAGACAGGAGCGCGAACTTAAAGAGCAAAAAGAGAGACAGGAGCGTGAACTTAAAGAACAGAAAGAGAAAGATGAGCGCGAACGTAAAGAACAGATAGAACGAGAGCAACAAGAGAAAGAAAGAGAGCGCGACCGTCAACACGCTTTGGAAATGAAGCGTCTCGAGTTAGAGATGGAACGCGCTCGTAATGGAAGTCAGGCACACGGTGCAGGAGAACGAGTATTGTTCAAAATGACTGACCTGATGCGGCCGTTTAAGCTTGGAGAGGACATTGGTTTGTTCCTGGTTAACTTTGAGCGAACGTGCGAGAAGCAGGGGTTCTCTCGGGAAACGTGGCCACAGCGCTTGCTCACTTTGCTACCCGGCGAGGCGGCCGACGTAGTCGCTCGCTTGGAGAGAGAGGAGGCAGAGGATTTCGACAAAGTGAAATCGAGTCTGCTAAAAAAGTACCGGCTGTCAGCGGAGGCGTTCCGTCGGAAGTTTCGGGAAAATGAGAAAGGCAAAAGTGAGTCATATACAGAGTTTGCGTACAGGCTTATGTCAAACATGCAGGAGTGGCTCAAAGAAGAGAAAGCGTTTGGTGACCACGAGAAAGTTCTGCAGTGTTTCGGGCTAGAACAGTTTTATAGTCGGTTACCCGAGAACGTGCGGTACTGGGTCTTGGATAGGCCAGACGTTAGTACGGTGGCTCGAGCCGCTGAGCTAGCCGAGGAGTTTGTGACGCGTCGGGCTCGCGGAGCTAAGGACGGTCAAAAGGGTGAATTTGGCTCCAAGTTTGAGAGGCCGAAGTTCACACCCATGAGAGCAAAGGGGGATACACGTAGTGCGGATGCGAGTGAAAGCAGTCCGACCGAACGTACGGAGACGGCGGCAACCGAAGCCGAACGCAGAAAGCGGTTCGAGACGAGGCAAGCGCGCGTTTGTTATACGTGCCAGAAGCCGGGTCACTTTTCGGCGCAGTGTCCAGAAACAAAAACAAAAGTCGTGTTTTTGTCTTTATGCAGCACCGACGAGAACATGAAGCTTCTCGAGCCTTACATGCGAGACCTCCTCGTGAACGGGAAAGAGTGCCGAGTGCTTCGCGATTCCGCAGCTACAATGGATGTAGTTCACCCCTCTTACGTAGAACCCGATATGTTCACGGGCGAGTGCGCATGGATCAAGCAAGCAGTGGAAGCTCATAGCGTGTGTCTGCCGGTAGCAAAAGTGCTTATTGAAGGACCTTTCGGAGCACTTGAGACGGAGGCCGCAGTGTCATCTATGCTGCCCCCCCAGTACCCGTACTTATTTTCGAACAGGTCCGATCACCTCCTGCGCGAGAAGGGGCTTTTGTTTGGTGAGGCTAGCGTTCAGGCCTTAACCAGATCGAAGGTTCGGGAGCTCGCTGCAAAGGCGGTAGTTGCGGGGCCGACGTTGTTGAACGATGAGAAAGGGTCAGAGGCGCAGCAAGCTGGTATTCAGAGCACGCCCGAACTAAATAAAATTGAGCCTGTAGCGTTAAAGGCACCAGATACTGGAGAGGAAAATCCCGACACGGGAAGGTTAGAAGAGCTGTCTCCAGATTTGCTCATCGCGCCTACGTCAGACGGACTAAACAGGTTGCTAAAAGTCAGCCGGTCGGCTTTGATAGCCGAGCAAAAGAAGGATGGCAGCCTAGAAAACATACGCTGCATTATCAAGGAAGGTATCGCCAAGAAGAATGCTCGCTTTGTGGAAAGAGGTGGGGTCCTGTACCGGAAGTATCTAGACCGCAGGGGAGTGGAGTTCGATCAGCTGATCGTGCCTCAATGCTATCGTCAGGATCTGTTGCGCTTGTCGCATGGGGGTTCGTGGTCCGGACACCTAGGAGTTAAGAAAACTAAGGACCGTCTCTTGCAAGAGTACTATTGGCCAGGGTGTTTTCGGGACGCAGACCACTTTGTGAAGACATGCGACACCTGTCAGCGGGTGGGCAAGCCAGGGGACAAATCGAGGGCGCCGTTGAAGTTGGTACCTATCATTACGGAGCCTTTTAGACGGCTCGTTATTGATACAGTGGGACCTCTGCCGGTAACAGCCACGGGGTACCGACACATTTTGACTGTGATCTGCCCAGCGACAAAGTTCCCTGAAGCAGTGCCGCTTAAAGAACTCAGCTCAGTTGAGATAGTCAATGCACTACTGTCCATATTTGCGCGAGTTGGTTTTCCTGCAGAAATCCAGTCAGATCAGGGCACAGTGTTTACTAGCGCTTTGACGACAGCCTTTCTCGAAAGGTGCGGGGTAAGGCTGTTACACAGCTCAGTGCACCACCCCCAGTCGAATTCCGTTGAGAAGCTCCACTCCGTCATGAAGCGCGTGTTGAGAGCATTGTGTTTTGAACATCAAACTGACTGGGAGCTGTGTCTGCCTGGAGTGATGTTTGCATTAAGGACCGCGCCGCATGCGGCTACGGGGTTTTCGCCAGCTGAGCTGGTGTACGGTCGCTCGCTGCGATCTCCGCTTCGCATGCTTCGAGAATCATGGGAAGGCAGGGGCGACGACCCAGTCGTGGTAGAGTACGTGCTTAAGCTCCTCGAACGCTTAAGAAGGGCACAGGAGTTGTCAGGTGAAGCAATGGCAAAGGCCCAGCAGAGGGCCAAGGTTTATTATGATCGGACAGCCAGGGCCCGTCGTTTTGAGGTGGGCGATGAGGTCATGATATTGCGCACATCGCTAAAGAACAAACTCGACGTGCAGTGGGAGGGCCCAGCACGGATTGTTCAAAAACTGTCGGACGTTAACTACGTGGTGAGTCTGCCAGGAAAGCGGAAAGCACAGCAAGTTTACCACTGTAATCTGCTCAAACCCTATAAGCAACGGGAAGCAGTGGTGTGCATGATGGTAAACGTGCCCGAAGAGCTTCCGGTCGAGCTTCCGGGACTAGGCTCAGTGACGAACAGGAAAGACACCGATCAAGTCATTAGTGACTTAATAAGTAAAGCATCGCTGTCGCCTGAGCAGAAAACCGAACTACACCAGCTCTTACAAGAGTTTCAAGGTCTGTTCTCTGAGAGGCCTGGTAGGACTTCTGTCCTTACTCATGACATAGAACTTACCTCCCCAGAGCCAGTACGATCCAAGGCGTACCGGGTGTCACCCCGCCAGAGCGATATTATGGAGGCTGAGGTAACGAAAATGCTACAGCTCGGTGTTATTGAAGCGGGTGAGAGTGATTATACCTCCCCTTTGATTTTAGTTGAGGTACCGGGCAAGGAACCTCGTCCTTGCGTCGACTACCGCAGGCTTAATTCCATCACTAAGGATCAAATTTATCCGATCCCTAACATCGAGGAGCGCCTTGAGAGAGTGAGTAGCGCTCAGTTTATTTCCACCCTAGATCTTGTCAGGGGTTATTGGCAGGTTCCACTTACAGAAGAGGCTAGTAGGTATGCGGCGTTCATTTCACCAATGGGGACATTCCGTCCTAAAGTTTTGAGTTTTGGTTTGAAGAACGCGCCATACTGCTTTTCAAGCCTCATGGATAAAGTGTTGCGGGGACAGCAAGAATTCGCTTTACCGTATCTAGACGACGTAGCGATATTCTCCGCATCCTGGCCTGAGCATATGGCGCACTTGCGGGCAGTGCTAACCCGCCTGCGCGATGCGGGCTTGACAGTCAAGGCTCCCAAGTGCCAGATAGCACAGGCCGAGGTTGTCTACCTCGGACACGTGATTGGTCGGGGTCGTCGCCGCCCCTCTGAAATAAAGGTGGCCGCTGTGCGAGACTTCCCGCAACCGCGCACGAAGACCGATATTCGGTCGTTCTTAGGTGTCGCCGGCTACTATCAGAGGTACATCCCCAGGTACTCTGATATCGCGGCTCCCCTAACGGATGCTCTAAGAAAGACAGAGCCGCAAACAGTCGTCTGGGACGAGACAAAAGAAAGAGCTTTTAGCGCCCTAAAGAGCGCCCTAACAAGCCAGCCTGTGCTACGATCGCCCGACTACACAAAAGGGTTCGTTGTTCAGTGTGATGCTAGTGAGCGAGGCATGGGCGTTGTACTGTGCCAACGGGAAAATGGAGAAGTAGAACACCCCGTCCTGTATGCTAGTCGTAAGCTGACGAGTCGTGAGCAGGCGTATAGCGCCACCGAGAAAGAGTGTGCGTGTATCGTGTGGGCCGTTCAGAAATTGTCATGTTACCTAGCTGGCTCGAGGTTTATCATTGAAACGGATCACTGCCCTCTCCAATGGCTGCAGACCATCTCTCCCAAAAATGGCCGCCTCCTGCGCTGGAGCCTCGCTTTGCAACAATATTCCTTTGAGGTGCGTTACAAAAAGGGGAGTCTCAACGGTAACGCCGATGGCTTAAGTCGAAGCCCCTAACGTGGGAATCAGCCTCAAAATTGCTTGTTACTGATGTTTTTCTTCCTGAGGCAGGATTTTTAACCTATTGCTTTCGTGTAGTGTTTCAAAGTGATGATGTGCTTTCTAGCGCAATTTTCCGATTTGTGGACGCGTTCTGAGTGCTGCTAAACTACTGTAAGGAACTAGGCAGCAGTATAAAAGGGGAAAGAGCCTGGCAGGGCTTAGTGAGGGTTGTGCCGTGCTTGCAGACTGAGCGGTTGACTTTCGGCGTAGTTCTAACGCTTGCCGGAAACGTGAACAAAAATGTCAACTCTCCCGAAGTCACTTTGCAGTGTCCTGTGTGCACCTGAACGTGAGAACGAGGCCTTCTCTGTGCGCTGCGCTCAAGAAACGCCAAAGGACGCCCGACTTCGGTTATGAGCATCATCGAGCGACATCCCTCCGGACAGCGGATGCAGTCCCCTGACCATCGGGATCTCCTTCCCCCGGCGGGGCGGTCTGTTACGTTTCGCCTACAACGCGCGGTAATGCCGGCGCGGATGCAACGGACGCCGGGGCTTTGTTCAAAGCGGCGGACATTTTGGCCCGTTCGACGCCGCCGCAACGCCTACCCGCCAAGCGTGTCCAGGCGTGTTTCAGTGCCACGTGTCTTCGTATGTGCGTGTGTGTGTGTGTGCCCCCGCTTGTCAAAGCGCGGCAGCCGGGGAGCGGAGCTCCCCAAGTGAGGAGCCAGCAGGTCGGTCCGTCGGCGGGTTGGCGATGCGTCACTACACTCGGTTCAGCAGGTCTCTCGGCTCGACCGTGCGCGCCGTCGTGGGCTCATGCTCCGCCGTGTCGTGGGCTCATCCCGTGACCTTCCTTCTGGCCCGCGACGCCGAGAGTATAAGAGCAGCTGCCCCCGGACGCCAGGAGAGAGGCTCCGATTTGTACTGTTGAGTTACGTGCTCTCCAGTCTCTCCACTTCGGTCGACCTGACCGGCCGCTCTTTTGCTATATTAGAATAAACAAGTTGTTCTGTTACCAGTCTTCTCTTGCTCTGCCGGGACCTTCGGATGCTTCCAGTGCCCCAGGCCGCCAGGCCAACGCTACCCTTGGGGCTTGCGACCCATTGGCAATAACGGGCGTCAGCACCGAGACCCCAACACCAGGGAAGTAGCTCTCGAATGTTTACGCTTCCAAACAGTGCTGCTATGGGCCACGCTTCGGTGCACAAAGTTATCGGTAACCGCAATATCAAACAGCTTTATCAACGTGCGCTGGCGATGCAAAGTTCCGCACTTTGTATAAAGAGACGCATGGTGGGAGTACCAACGGTTATTAGAACAGCGTCCTCCTTCCCACTTTGTTTCCGACGGCGGCCGCCACGTATCGCCCATAGCAGGGTTCGAGGCTATCTGACACGCGCTCCTGTGTTCCCGCTGATATTGCTCACAATAGTACGTAATGTACAGCACACATGTCACAGGCGATACGAGGAAACGAGGTGAATAAATGCGCCAGCGTTACCAATGACTGAAGGTTCTGTAGTTATCGAGCTACAAATTGTGCGTGTGAAAAGTAGAAATTACAAAAAACGCGTGCACCAAAACAGTATTACAGTAGCAGAGACACACTTCATCAGTGAAAAGCTGTCGCGTGGTCGCGGTTTCAATCATGGCCTCGGTAGTCGCATTTCAATGAGGGCGAAATGAAAAAAAAAAAAGAAAGAAAAGAAAAGCTCTCGTGTATTAAAATTAGATGCCCGTTAAATAACCCCAGGTGATCAAAATTAATCCGGAATCCCCGAAGAAACCTTTCCTCATAGTCTGATGGCGATTTTGGCCTGTAAAATTCCTGAATATATTTTTTAACCATTGAAACGTAGAAGCACGATGTAGAACCGCTAAACATTCATAAATTAACAGCGCCGTTGCAAATACTTAGTCTAAAGTATAAGTCTGTGTGTTCGGCTTGCGAATATTCAATTCGTGCGTGTTAGCTAAGTGCAGTGCTCACATGTTTTCCTGAAGAACACGTTTGGTTTACGTTCCGTTGCGCAGCTATACCTCAAGGTATGAGCACAGCGATGAAAGAGCAGCACCGTAACATATCTCATCAGAAGAAGGGAAAGGTTTACTGCCAAATTATATAGCTGTCACTTGAGTGAAACCATGGGAAGACAGCCTGCAAATAACTGAAATGTGGTTTGCAGCAGCTCGCCAACGCTTTCACCTTTCTTTAGCCACATTAGGCCATGCACATAAATTTCAGCGCATTGACAAAACAACGCTAAAGTTGCACACTTCTCACAAACGTGAAAACATATCAATATAATCTTACGTCTGCAGCGGTTTTACTACCATATCAATCCTCCCCGTCACAATTGGCTGGTACCATCAGTGGACCCGTCGTGGTGGCGTATATGGTGCCTCTGACGTCGCGCTGCTAAGCCCGAGGGCGCGGGATCAGATCGCGGCTGCGGCGGTCACATTTCGATGGCGGCGAAGTGTTAAAAAAAAAAAAAAAAAAAAAAAAGAAAAAAAGATGCGCCCGTGTACCGTGCATTGAGTGCGCGTTAAAGAAGCCCAGGTGGTTAAAATTAATCCGGAGTCCCCCACTACAACGTTCCTCATAGTCGTAACGGGGTTTTGGCACGTAAAACCTCAGAATATAATTGTTCAACAAACAGTGCAATTAAATACTATGCCCCCCGCAACGTGACATATACTATAACTCCCCAAGAGCGTATTCACGCCATTTTGGCGCTGCTCAGTGCATGCTATATTAGGAATTACACATTGTGTTTGAGCAGGCTTCTCATCGCCTTGATTAAACGACTCGGACGTCTAACGTCTCGTGCTTCAGTAACTTATTGGAAAACTGTTTCATGCGTAGACACAAATTTAGAACTTCGTGGCTAACATGAACAAGGTTCTTGCGCACTTTCTTCGGCGTTTCGGGTCGCAGACAAATCTAAAACACACGCGTCGTGGTTGTTTTTTTCTGCGCAGCTTCGTGCGCTAGTGCACGAAGCTTCACAGCAACCGGGCGTGACGGAGTGCTTTTACCTATAAAGCTATCACGCGCCTTTCATCTCATGTCACGAGCCCGACAAGTCAACCTAGCGAACACGTGCGCTGCACCGTGGTAAAGCATAAACGCCAGGCAACACGACAGCGTCGCACTGACTTAATGCGCGGAAATGTAACGATGGTTTCGACAGCTCCGACGCAATATGGCGGTGGTTCTGCGCCGTGGCCTGCATGGCCTGCGTGGCCTGCATGGTGTACGAGTGTCCCGACCCTGAACGGCGGGAGTCAGCCCCGGAAACGGCGCCTTAGGGAAACTAAGGCGCTGAGAATCAGCGATGCTTAAGACGGAGGATTTGTCATGTTTGTCATGAACAGCGAACTCCTAAATCCTGCAGCAGTAGCGTGTACGCCGAAGGTTAAACAATACGCAGGATCGGGCCTGTAAAGCATACCACCGCAGTGAGTCCCCTGACTCATTTAAGTTAAGCCCGGGTGGCCGTTTCACCGGAACCAGACGAAGGAGGCCCGAACGTTAACAAAACTATGAACAAAACTCTCGCAGAACGTTAGGTCAGCGATGCAGATTACGGATACTTCTCAAAGTGCCTCCTTTTCTTTGAAATCATTTTATGCTAAAAGTTTACTTGCCTCTTGTAAAGCATGCTTTTCCACCACAAATATCAGTTTATTCTAAATTAGACTTTTCACAAGTTATTTGTACAATTATTTGGCTTACATTTGCTTTCTTTCTTTATTTATGTAGGAGTCAGCGAATATTAGAAGTTTCGAGTACGAATAAAATATTACACAATAAGTGTTTTTATTGGAAAAGGAACTATTCGTCAATTTTGATGACTCGAAACTAACCAATTCCTTTGTAATAAGCTGCTGGTAAAGCCATGCTACTGTTCCCTGTCTGTTAAAGAAACTATCACTAATTATCAGAAGTAAAATAGCGATAAAAGTATTCAAAGCAATGCAGAAACAAAATGGGCAATGCGAGCTTTTCTTTCGGCTTCACGGCGGGTGCCTATATATAAAAACCGTGATTATTGCTTGTAGCCTGTCATTTATTGTTTTTGGAAGTCTAGTCATGTAAAAGCTAGCTTTATTTTTTACGCTACAACCAGTGCTGTTTTCTTTGCAAAAGACCCGTTTACACGTGTTTACGACGCGGAAGTCCTTCAGCAGCTGTATTTTATTTTTATTTGATTTGTTCGCATGTTGCGATCTTGCTTCGGCAAAGATTTATTTACCGTTTCGGAAAAGTTAGTCACACAGTAGCCATTCATCTTCAGAAAGCTCGTTCGCAGCCGGGCTCTAAATATGTGGAGGGGATATATTCGTGCAGTTTCTTTCTTACAGTTAGTGACCTTGTGCATAAAATTGATCCTTTATTCCTGATAGTTACGTAGCTGTTTTTCTTGCACCAGTGATTACAGGCGTGGTACCGAATTATGCTGAAATAAACATTGCTGCTGTTAGTATATGCGTCTGTGGTGGACTACTTGATATTCGACTCGATATTCAATACTTAATATTAGTATTCGATTCGTATTCAAAAAAATTTATTTCGCCCACCTCCATGTTTAGGCTTTTACTTGTCCAACCATCTTTAACCAGCGGTTCCTGGCCATTTACCTACAAAGTGTCAATCACTTCGCAGTCATTTATCAGTCCCGAGCCAATAACTGCGCTAAACAGCGCCATTGAAATGTCCCTTTTCATATGACACTAGAGAGATTTAGAATAGGGGCCCCAAACGTTTTGGGTCCCCAAATAAATAGCGTCGAAGCAACTGCGCATGCGCGAGACGCAAACTGCGTTTGGGGCATTGCGTTGGGAACGCTATTTCACCGATTTAGCGGGAGCCCAAATAGCGGCCCCAAAAGCTTTGCGTCAGCAAACATGGCGGCACCCATCGAAGCGACGGCTCCATGGTGGACGGCTCTAACCTAGCACCAAACTGGGTTCGATTCGTGGTAACGCGTAAAGTTCGCAACCTAGGAGAAGTGATTGCGGTTATCGCTTTCTATCTGCTAGCGTATGTTATGAAGATTGATTCATAAGACGCCGCTGGTTCCGAAATGAATTGTGGATTTTATGGCTCGTATAGGCCTAACACGGCTAAGCTTGGCTGGTGAAGGCACGTAAAGTTGGTTTGCTCAAAACTAAGCGCAACTAATTGTTTTGCTGCTTCCAGAATAACCTCTAAATTGTAATTAAACGCGAATACACGCAAGTCAAAATTACTATTCCTATCATAAAATGCTACATTTTATTTAATTATTTCTAATAGCTTTTCTTTGACGCCGTAGTGGCGCTTTCAACGCAAGACGCTATCCGCAAACGCAAAGCCCTATTCGAAAACTCTTCACTCCTGCGTGCCCCAACGCTAACACTCGCAAAGCTCTTTGGGGCCCCAAACTATTGGGGCCCCTATTCTAAATTTCTCTACTGAAACCACTGTCCTACAGCCTAACGAGTGTATACCAAAGCAATGTGCAACATTGCTCATCGGAGGAGGGGGGGGGGAGCAGGTTGTTGACTGAAGGATGATCTAGCTCGCAAGACATGCCAATCATGACTCTGCACGCAAGCACCTCATTTTAGCAAGGTCCGTAGCCGTTCAGAGGCGCACAGTGAGACGGAACAGGGCACAAGCCCGCAGCCTGTAATCCATCATGCGCACGGTGCCGTGCCGGGCCGCCCACACCGCAACGCAACCACTTTAAATGAATGTTCCAAGCGTTACCAGTCATTTGGCTAAGTCCGCATCAATCAAAACCTTCATGAGGAGTCGGAATGCCTCTCTCCTAAATGTTCGGTGTCCACGCGGAAATCCAATGTCGTTCATACAAGCGTGTGGAGAGCTTAGACGCTGCAGTGCGTCAAACAAAAAAACAATGCACACTGTAAGGAGTCCAGGACACTCCAGCAAATAGTGTTCAACCACACCTGAAGGATTAAAAGTCACACGTAACAGCGCCGCGGCGTGTGCCATCTCGTATAGCCACGCCGGAGTACGTGCTTACTTCGTGCGGAGGCGATGCTCAACCCATTTTTCACACAAGGCTGGCGAGGCGGCGACCATAAATAGTGTCACGTGGTGATGACGTTAAGAACATAGTAGCAATACTATGAAACACAAAACTTTTATTGGGCGAACCTGTTCTCCCAAAAACCGGCTACACTTATAGCACAACGATAGCGGCGAACACGGTCGGCGATCGTCGAAAATCTGATGAGCGGGTCAAGCGCGTCGGCTTTTATACAGCAGTCGTCGAATGTTCCAGACTAATCGCTGGGACTTGCGTTTCTTCCACAAAGTTCTACACCATTCGCGTCACGCGATGAAATCGAATACCACAAGGTTCGGCGACAACAGACAGCGGATAGAAGCATCGATGACATTCCAGAAACTTCCTATACATGCAGGCGCGTCCTGCGCCATGCGATAACATTTGTTAAGCGGTGAAACGTGGTCACCCGAGAAAGATCAACATGTACACGTGTCAATAGTGAAAAGGACAGACCATGACCTGTTTTAGGATATGCTTAGTGTCTCTAGGAGTCGCTTTTGTTTTTGGCCTGAGTTCCAATAAGGAGTTTCGAGCAAGTATATCAGCCTATACCTACCTGCGATGGTAGCTGTTGAAACGATATGGTAAATTGTACTTTGCTTCTCACCTCGCATTACTTCTGTGCAACCAAGAAATGCATTGCTCTGATACTGCGTCACAAAAACATTGAGGCAGATATTATGCGTGATGATTACCTGTCATGCGAAGCATTTATGAAAGGTACAGGCGAGGCGACGCAAATGTGTGCGAAGAGTGACGACTATATGATAACGATGGTATGGAGACGATAGTGTGACGGCGATGTAGCGACAACGACGGCAGGACGTCTATGAGATCGCGACGCTGGAGTAGCGATGCTGGTATGATGACGATAGTGGTATACGACCGTTGTATGATGATGATGTGACGATGCATGACGGCTATGAGATGAAGATGGTATGCCAACGAGTGTGTGACGACGACGAGATGCTGATACTGGTATGATGCCGATAAGATGACGATGCTAAAATTATTACAATGACATGACGACGAGGACATGACAACAATGATATAACGAAGACTGTATGACGGCGGCTGCGTGTCGACGATGACAAGACGACAAAGGCATGAAGACAATGCGCTGACTGTCGTGCAGTCGCTATGACAAAATCACGCAGACGGAACGGCGAGGCGAGCTTGTGATGGCGCGCGATGTCGGCAATGGCATGACGATGACAGAATGACGACGACGGCTCAAAAACGGCGTGATCAGAATGTTATACAACGCAGTGACCGCAAGAGTAAAAAAAGGCGGAAAGATGACGATGATATGACAACAAAAGAATGATGTAAGGTATGTTGTTGAGCTATAGTCAGTTCATAGATTCAACAAAATCTTAACCTGCGCGAGGAAGACAGGACATGAACAGAAACATAGACGCACGCACACACAACGCGTAAACTTTCACCTGGCTTTATTTCGTGATGCACTTAGCGAACTTATTCTGATCGTACTTCTTGCATGAGCTATACTCCTTTTTTGCTTAAGTCAGTAGTGGGCACACTTTCTGAAGTTTGCAAGGCGCTGAAGAAACGGCGCGAATCCCATATCCTTCTGCAACTTCCTTAATGTTATGGGACCGACAATGCAAATGTGGCATGACAGAAGGTGGTTTTTGGTGCAAGCGTTGCTCTTTCCTTTCTGGAGATTTCAGTTTTTGGAGCAGGCTCTCGGATGTAGTGTCGTGAGCAATAAATATGAGCGGGAACACGTGAACGTGTGGCAAATAGCCTCGAAACCGAGTTAGGGTGATACGTGGATGGCGCTGTCGGAAACAGAGGGGGAATGGGGGCGCTCTTCCGCTAACTGTTTACACTCCCGCCTCGCTAGCATTGCTACGAAACGGCAGCTGATTGCATTTCACCGGCCGCTAACCATGATAAGGCAGTCATAGCACGCAGAGTGGGGCATTGTATTGCTTATAGTGGTGCACAATATACCTCTGTCTCTCTCTCTCTCTCTCTCTCTCTCTCTCTCTACGACAGGCACAGAACGTCTGGCAGTGACACCGGCTTGATACTATAGCGCCTGTAATAGCGTTCACGCACAGGAAAAAGCACTATTGTTTTCATACCTATTTTGCTGTATTCTGGTTCTCGTGAACCGCAAGAAGTTACACGCAGCATTTGGTTGAAAAGTTTTTATTTGGCGCTTGCGACATGCTAACAAACTTCCAATGCACATAAAGTACCCCATTATATCAGCATTAGCTTGCCCTTTTCTTGCGCGTTTGGGGGGCTAATAGTGGGTCATGGCTGCGCCGGCTTGAATGATGGCCTCCATTATTTCTGGCAGAGACCCGTAGACAGCGTCGACGAAGTCTGTTACCTTGAAGACGTTTGCACTCTTGTATAGCTTCCCACAGTACATCATCGGTCGCCAAGTCCAAGGAGAGCGTGGAAAGGTTAGCCTTCATACGTGCCCAAACATGCTCTATTATGGTTCTGTCCGCACCCTTCGCGATTCACTCAAGGCGCATTACCCCTCGTTCATCTGAAAGACGGGTCACGACCTTTGCTGTGCGCGCAGGAGACAAGTCCTGTTGGAATAGATGTTACCCATCCGGGTGTGGACCATTCAATGCATATGGGATCATCTCGTGCTCCAGCAATATGCAATACGCAGCACTCGTAAATCTCCCAGAGATTCTTACAAGGGAACTGAGGCCGTTAGGCGAAATAGCCGCCCACACGTTTATACTGATGTGCGTCCGCTTGCGGCCGCCTCCTTGATGTTCTGCGGACAGAAGCGTGCGTTCTCCTTGTGCCACACTCTTTTCTGCTGGTCCCAGTGGCTCGAGAAAGTAGATTTGCCGGAGAAGATGACATATTTCCAATCCGCCCCCCTCCAGCTGTGGTAATCGACAGTGAACTTCAGGCGAGCAGTTTTGTTGGCAGCTGTGAGACGGGGCTTCTGAGCGGCGATGCGACTTCGGAATGCGGCTTCCCTTTAACTTCGCTGTGCCGTGCTGCCACTTAAATTTGCCAGGACGAAAATACTGCGCACGTCCTTCGCACTTTGAAATGGCTTTTCATTGTAGGTCTCGGTCCATCGACGTGGATCGGGGTCGCCTCTTGAAGGAAGCATTAAGGACGCGCCGCACATATCGGTATGCGTGGACTATCCTGTTGACGGTCTTCTACTGGCAGCCTGTGAAGGCAGCAATGTTGCACTCCATGTGACCTTTCTTTGACAATTCGAGCACTTCTTCCCACTTATGCAAAGGCACTCGCGACGTCGTTAGGCGCTGAAACACAGATGACTGCTAGGCAAGGACAGCCGTGGTCTACTTTGTAATCATATTCCACGAAAAAAAAAAGGCGTATCAATGCTCAGCCAACACCACGTAGATATACGCAAATCGTGTGTATCACGGCAGGCTACGTCACGGCCGATTCCTCAGTACGTACGCATCCTGATGGATCAGTTGATGTGGCTGCGCGCTCTGATATGAACTCATATCATCGCTAGCGGCCGATGACACGCAATTAGCTGCTGTTTCGTAGCAACGCTAGCCAGGCGGGAGTGCAAGCAGTTAGCGGAACCGCGGCGCCCTTTTCACTTTGTTTCCGACAGCGGCCGCTGCGAATCGCCCCACGTCGGGTTCCAGGCTATTTGACACGCGTTCGCGTGTTCCCACTCACATTGCTCCCGATAGTACTGCAAATTAAGTGACGTGGGTAGCCCGCAGGCACCAGACGCTCAATCTGGCATTTGAAACTCGTTGACACTTCGTATGCTCAAGAGTTCTATAGAGCAGAGAGGGAACTAGACTTGATGATGCCCCGTTTTACAAGTTTCGAATGTGCACTCTTGTAAGGTAAGATATTTTTGTTAGTAACCTTTGTAAACGTGCAGTGTTACATGTGTTTTGCTATGTCGATGACTCTTCAGTGATTTTAGATAATTATTTCAATAATGACCTTGACAGTGTTGTCAATGTTCTTAACTCCTTCTCCTCTGAGGGGAAAGGTTTGGATTTGACCCATGAATTGACTAAGGACAACCACATCCAGTTTCTATACCTTAAATTGCAGTTCACCGATGCCCACGTTTGTTGGTCGTATTCTCCAAGGTCTAACAAAGGTCTCATCACTTAATAATATCCATCACTTAATCTTCAGTACATCCGAGAGCCTGCTTCAAAAACTAAAATCTCCAGAAAGAACAACGCTTGGACCGAAAACCACCTTTTGTCATGCCATATTTGCATTGTCTATCCCCTAAAATTAGGAAGGTTGCAAAAAGATATGGGATTCGCGTCGTTTTTTCAGCGCCTTGCGAACTTAAGAAAGTGTGCCCACTACTGACCAATGCAAGAAAGGAGTATAGCTCATGCAAGAAGAATCACCAGAACAAGTTCACTACCTCTGTCGTGCGGCCGGTCCTACATAGGTCAAACTGACCGCTGTTTCGATGAGCGTGCACAGGAACACGAGCGATTCATGAGCACCGGCACGGGCAGTGATCTATCCCCCTTTCCACTGCAGGAGATGCGACAGCAAAAGCTGTCTGCCGTATCTGGAACAGACTAAATTCCTTCCAAAGGCAAAAAAACAACAAGAAAACAAACAGAGAAGTCATCGAGGCATTCCACATCGCTAAAAGAGGTGACAACTGCGTCAGTTCGCCTTCTTTATCACTATCAAGGAACGAAATAGAATTCTTAGATGGGCAGACTAGAACTCACCTGCGCTCTTAATGCACGCGTGGCCTTGCTATTTTTCGTCACTGCCTCGTGCACAATTTCATCGCGATTGTTCCTTGTTTTTTACATGTTGTAGAACCTTATAAATTCCCTGCCTTCACGACATAGAGAAAGTTGGAAGTCTGTGCTTTGTGTGTGCCTGTATGTTTCTGTTCATGTCCTGTCTTCCTCGCGCAGTTTTGCTGGAAGATTGATGACCACGTCACGGCAGCGCTAAAATGAGACGACGGAATGACGGCGACAGCATGAAAACGACGGCATGTCGCTAATCGAAGCCACCCTTTGCGCTCACCTGCCGCCGCTGGTCGCCTTGATTCGCACTATATACGCTGTTTGTTTGCGCTATGTACGACGGCTTTTCGAGCTGCACTATCTTTGGGATCGGCCCGCATTTTTCGGAGACAAAATTGCTACCTTTACCTTTATTTATCTATCTGCTTATTGAAATAAGCAGCAAATTACAACTTACTGCTACATTTTTTTAGACGAAATTGGCGGTCTTGTGCGTTACCTTGGTTTGACCTTCGCTTCGACAAGGCAAATAAATGTTTCACATTTACCAGGTACCGTGACATGAGCGAATGTACTACGCCGTTAAGCGGAGAGTGCACAAGAGTAATAACCAATTTCATGGATTCCGATATTCAATGCACCGCGCCATATGGTATGCCTCGATGTTTGCCTCCGGTCAAGCACCAGCGGCACTATGACGGCAACGTAACCGCAATCATGCCATCGTTTCTTTCTTTGGATTTAGTTGTTAAGGGGCTGGTGCAATCGTCTAGCTTTGCTACCAGAAATTACATGCTCCACTACCCCGCATGGGGAAGTGGCGCGCTTCAGTCAACCGCATCGCAAAGCAAGGCCTCAGCAATGGTCGCCGCAAACCCAGCGCGCCTAGTAAGTATGCTGAAAAACGCTTCGGGAAACTATCCCATGTGACGAAGGACAAGGTGGTATGGCACAAGGTGATTAGACAGTTAAGAACTGATGCACGTGTGCCACAACAAATGATATGCACTTGCAGGGCAATCATCTGTGAAAACACAATCGGCTTCATAGTTCTGTAAATTAAATCGGCTCGAGTTTATGAGCTTAGGCAGCAGTTGATCCTTCATGAAAATCATAGTAGATGAGACAGCACGCGGAGCAGAATGGGGAGCCTGCGCATAGAGCGAAGCATGCGTGAGTGCTCGTGTGTGCGCTTGTTTGTCTGTTCGCGTGCGCGCGTGCATATGTGTGGGCGTGTGTGTTTAGAAGCAACAAACACTCGCCAAAATAAGGAGGGAAAAACATACGATGACGTTTCGAGGCTCCTTATTTACAATAACAACAACACCCGCTGTGGAGAAATGAATCCTGGGACTTCAGCTGTTAAACCACGATTGATTATGAGGCATGCCGTTGTGGAAGACTCCGGATTAATTTTGACCTCCAGGGGATCTTTAACGTGCACCCATTGTACAGTACACGGGTGTTTTTGCATTTCGCCCCCATCGAAATAAGGCCGCCGGGGCCAGGATTTTGATCCCGCGACCTCGTGCTTAGCAGCGCAGCACCGTAGCAGCTGAGGCACCACCGCCGTGGTGGCATTGTGGCTCAGCTGGAAAAGAGCAATGGGACTCGGTCCACCGTACCACTAGGGATCGAACTTGTGTCCATGTGGCAGTTAGGATCTGGATATACCCACCATTATGCTCTCTACACATCTTTGGCGGTGGTGTATTTGTGCGGCGTTTTGTGCGCCACGTATACTGTGACTGATGTGACAACATTGCCAGTACTTTCGAATGTACAGCAGGCAATAACATGGAAAACAAGCCTAACGCAAATGGCTGATGAGAGAAGAATAGAGCAAAGATAGCGGTAACCTGGTGCTATCGGCGAACACTTGTTCAGAGCCGAAGAAATGGCTCACAACTGCTGATTTTCACGTTAGTATTCATTTTTCACCCGAGCGTGCCTGAATATAAAATATTAGCCAAAGGTCGGTGATAGTAAACGACTGTTCAAGAACGAAGTAGCGGGAATACAGCGAAACATACACAGCGGATGAAGGGCGACGTTGTGTGCATCGCAGAAAAGTTTCTTAAGAAGGCGGCGGTGCCGGTTGTGACAGCCTGCTGCTGTCGCAGTAAATAAATTCAAAGCAGGAGCAATCGCTCAAGCCTACTGATTTTCTTTTTTCGTGTGAAAGGGAACGAGAAGTGAGCTTCACATAACCAATGTTCTCGAAAGAGACGGGCGCACCTTGTTCCCATTTCTGTATGCTCACGAAACTACTGCATGATGTCCTCTTGACTCATGGCACATGTGCAAACTTGTGGGCTCCAACTTTATTAGTTATATTGCATTAAATGTATTGCGCGGACAGTTACCATATGATGTACGCAGTAGTTTACATCCTTTGGGGGGAAATCCTCGTGGCGTATAACAAGAAAGTCGTTCAAAAAATTTTCAATATTGCAGGACAGTACGCACAAGTACCGAAGTGTGATACTGTCGTCCGAATTCTCATGGAAACCTCATGTAAACTGTGTCACAGCTATAGCTGGTAAAACATTGAACTAGACTCAACGAAACTTGCGTAGTTAGCATGCGAATTTAAAAACCACAGCCTATGTCACTTGTATTCGCCCAGTTTTGGAGTATGGCTGTGTCGTGTGGTGAGCTTGGTTGGGAATCCCTTTCCACCCGTCGGGCAGAAAACTGAGTTTGAAACTTCGGTATTTAATTTACCACAGTAAAACGAGAATAAACAAAGAAAACTCACCATATCTCGAGGCGCAGTGATCATGACAGCAAAATTCTGGAGTATCAAACCAAGACGAACATGCATTCTATTTTCTTTCTTTTTTTTGTCCCAACAGCAAACAAGTGGAACAGACTGACTTTTCATGAAAAGCAAGTGCATTGCTTAAACGAAGATGTATTTTATTCGACGCTGTAACACCGCTGCTGTAACGTCGTAAGGCGCTGCGGGGTCATCTTTGAATAAAGAATAAACACAATAAGCTGCTGCAAGGTGGGCGTCCACGCGTATTGCAGGAAGTTCCATTTCCCCTTGGCAAACTAAAGAAAAGGTATGTTTTCTCAGCAAGGCTAGCTTTTTCAGCAGGATGGACAGCTGGGCAATCTGATTAGAATAAAAACTCAGCACAGCTAAAAATAAAACAAAGAAAAGCATGCACACAAGCACAGTAGAAGACCAGACAGGCGCTGACAATATAAAAGTTGTTGGCCAGTCACAGTTTGTCCAAAGTTCAGCACTGTTTGTGTGTGTGTAATTTTCTGGGGTTTTTTTTTCGCTGTACCCAATATAACAGCAAATTTCTCGCAGAAAATATTTAAGTTCATTGATGTTTATTGACCCATACATAAATGGTGTTAACATTAAAAATGAATATTCAGTGAGCACTTTTTAATTTCGTGTCATTCATTGATGCGAAAGCATAAAATGGCGAATTCAGCGAAAAAGCTGGCGTCTGTAGCAGCGAAGCGACACCTAAATTCCCATTGGCTGCGACGCCACGTCACGTGCGCGCCTCCACGGAGCAGAGCGGGCAAAATGGAACACCTGCCGCGCCGGCTGGCCAGGTGTTGCATGAGTTCGGGAGGGAAGAGGGCAGCGACGCCACGAGATCACGTCACCCTCGCTCTCGCTATCGGAAGTCTGTGTTATCCGCGAGTTCCTTGTCCGCTCAACCTCTCGCCTACGTTCTAACTTCACCTCGATAATCAATATAACGAAATTAATGTATAAAAACTGAATAAATTTGAAAGGAAAAGTTCACCGACGATTACGATACTACCTAATGTGCAAAAACTTGAGCGGAGCTCTACACGTGGTTTCATTTCGCGATATATTGACTGGCGCCGACAATCTATCTCGTGCGGCAGGTTGGTGCAAACTTAACGAAGTGTTGCGCGACTACCTCGCTAATCGGAAGATCACGAAAGACGGTGCGTGGGTGACGCGGGCGCGATTCACAGAAGCCGCCGCAAACAGACCTCAGCTATTATACAGTGCTTTGTTTTCGGCTGTAATATTGTTGGACGCACTCGCCGCATGCCGTTGGTGAACAGACTACGCGCGCTACTCTGGCGCCATGTCGTAGCCATCGTCGCCGCAGAACGGCACTCCGCTTTTCTTCTCGCCCTTTCGCCAAACCCTTCTCCTCCACATTCCGCCTCATGGTTTCACTGTAGCCTCCTTCTCCTCCGCTTTCCTCCTCG
This sequence comes from Dermacentor andersoni, assembly GCF_023375885.2. Lineage (NCBI taxonomy): Eukaryota > Metazoa > Arthropoda > Arachnida > Ixodida > Ixodidae > Dermacentor > Dermacentor andersoni. Next base: position 355,425,036 of record NC_092814.1, read on the forward strand.
CGCTCTCCTCGCTTTTCATCCAGCACTGCGCTCCGCGTACGCTCTTTCATCCCTTGTTCTGCTAGTTCGCTCGGTTACGCCGACGACGACGACGCCGAGGCAAGCCGGCGCTCAACGCGCTCTAAAACGTTGGCGGTAGTGAGTCTCGCACCTACGACCCCACGCTCAGGAGCAGGGCGTCTTACCCGCTGGGCTAAACCAGCACTTCCTAAACAGAAGGGCTGCGTGCACTCTGCTCTATGACAACAGTCTAATTCGACCGAAATTTCTATTGCCAAGCCCGGCGTGACGAAAGCCGCCACGTCGAAATCACCGCGGCTTGCTCGGGAGCGTCCCCATTACATTCTATGGCAGTCGAGCAAGGTAGCATGACGTCACGGACCGAAGTGCACCGTCCTTCTGCTTGCGCCAAGGTCGGTGAGGCGTTGCCCAAGCGTCTCAACGCGCTCGCTTGTCCGCGAGAAGTTCATAACTGCAAGGACGTACCACTCAGCGGCGTTCAATTGAACATTAATACTTTCGCATTCACAACTCATAAGAATTGCTTAGGTGCCCTCGGATTTCTGATACTGTCAGCCCACTATTGCACCATTCCAAGAATGGAGCAGACCTAAAAGACACGCACTAAATAACTTTAATCGCGGAAACAAAAGAAAGAAGAAAAACATACCTGACGCGCCTCAGCTGCACCACAAACATCATTAAGGGACATATGAATGCTCAGCGTTTACTCGAACGGTGAAATTTCGCGAAGACGTATCCCATGTGTGTACCATTATGAGCAACAGTTTAGAAGTCGCAGAAGTAGCAAAAAAAAAGAAGAAATCTCAGTGCCCTTCCAATCTGTGAAGACGGATGACCAGTGAAGCTGTATATGTGGGCCCCTTAATGGCGGACTGCACCTCCGCTGGGGTTGGCCCGGCATGGCACTACTTTCAAGATCGGCCCACGTATGGGGAGTGCTTAACGCCTGCTTCACCTCCGCCGCTGGTCGGCTCGGCATTGCACTATCTTCGGGATTAGCCCACATATGGGGAGTACTTAACGCTTGCTTCACCTTCGCCGCGGGTTGGCTCGGCATTGTACTATCTCTGGGATTGGCCCACGTATGGGGAGTTTTTTTTTTCTTATTACAACGACACTAAAATTACCTTGGATGGTACAGGCATACAGCTTCGCTATAAAAATAAAAATGTTAATCTCGTTTTTCCGCGGCAACGCTGCATGTAATTAAAACATGTCTTGCGTTGTTCAGTCATGCACGCGTTCATTCTTCCGCTCAATCGCACAATGTTTATTTCACGGTCATGGCAAGAGAAAAATATTTTTATAGGGTAGCATCCTTGTGTAATGCACGGCTGTGTTTCCGGCTGGGTATCTGTACGTTTTTGAGAGCTGATCCCGAAGGCAGTGCAGTCTAACAGCGTCTCGCACAGTGACCTAGGACTGCATTTGGAGCAGACAGCCGTTGTCATATGCCCCGACAGCGATCGATGCGACCTTCAGAGCCAATAGAGTGCCTATGAAACAAAATCTGCAATTACTAATCGCTTGACACATCCGCCCTGAAATTTCAAGCATAGTGCCTCTGGGTCCTTCCACAAGTGCACGTAGGGAATGACGCACGTTGGGCTTGCTACGCCCTATAACCAGTGAGTCTACCAGTGAAACCACCTGTATGTCACCAGTTATGACTCCGTCGAAATCACACTCAGTGAACCGATGGTCATGGAGTAAATACGTCAAGTATTATACATATCTACAATTGTACATACTGTAACCATGTAAAATTGTACATAATCATCTCTAACAATGAAATGTCATATAAACATCTCATCTTCACAACGAGCGGTGTGCATTTCGCTTGAGAAAATTACCACGGTTTGTGTGTGCCCTTCTACTATTAATCAACCATGATTATGTAGCGTCCAACTAGAGTGATGGGTGTCCAGTATTTTCGTTCTTCTTTTTCTTTCTTTTGTGGTACCCATGCTTTTGGAACTTTAACTCGCCATTGCACACTGTGATGCAATGATATAGCTTAGACGAAGTATTTCTCTTGTTTATCGAGCTTTGGACAACACGAATCCCTATTTGTGCGGCCAGGGTTAAGTTGTAACATGGAAAGTCAGACTAGGACGGACAACTGACGTCGCAGTAGATAAGACGTGGTACACTACTAATTGCAAACGTAGTTTTAATTGCGATTGAAGATACTCCTATAAGCAACTATGCCGCCGCCGCAGAACAACGTGACGTAAAAACCTATACGCGCACTTTGTTTCGAATAAAGTGGGAAGAAAATTAACCATCGACAACCAAGGTTCACTTTCCGGTACCAGTCACTCCTTCACTGATGGCAGTCGGAGCGCACGCGATTTCTACAGCTTGCAACGTGATTCAACCAGCAAGCATTCTTCGAGGAAGACGTGCCCTCCTCCCCGTGTAAGCAGCATACTTCTTGCAATTAATGTATCCCACTCTGCGTTAATTAAGAAAGAAATCGGAGTGTCTCGTACCGGCTCTCCAACTGGTGTTCTTTAATCGCATTGGCTACACTGGAATTCGCCGACTTTTTGTCCTTTCTCACACTTTGTACGCCATAAGGCACCCACCCACTATCTCCTTCCCCTTCCCTTCTTAAATTAGGGATGTGCGAATATTCGAAGCTTCGGGCAGAACTCGAACGTTTCTGTTTGAAATGGAAGCTTTCTATCCGAGAACTAGATGTTCGGTTTCTTCGAATGTTTGGTTATAGTGCAATATACGGGGTTACCAAGGTTATTGAACTCGGCCTGCCTGTAACGAAAAAGGAATCATGCTTGCGGTCGGCCGGTAGCTTCGAGTATCCACTTTTATCAAACTATGAGCTCTGTTGACCATTTGCTATTAATAGTTTACAAATTAAGCTGCCGAGCCTAAATGGAGGTGCAAATCTATAGCATTGCGTGCTTGCTTGTTCGGCTTGCTTGTTTTGTTTAGAAAGTGAGGTACACTGTTGCCTCTCAGGGTTTCTTTGTGAAATCAATGGTTTGACTACAACTTGTCTTGCTTGGAGGAAGCGTGTTGAATTGAATGCCGTGGTTATATGTGCCAAAACGGCGATTTTATTATGAGGCGCGCTGTAGTGAGAGACACCAGATTAATTTTGACCACCAGGGGATCTTTAACGTGCCCCCAATGCGCGGGGCACGGACGTTTTCGCATTTCGCACCCACCGAAATGCGGCCGCCGCTGCCGGGATTTGATTCCCCAACCTGGTGCTTAGCAGCGTAACATCATAGCCGCTAAGCCACCGCGGCGGGTAGAATGCATTTTGAACGAAAGAAATAGTATAAACCTTTAGGAAGTTTCGGAGCAGGAGCAGTTTATTCTGTGAAATATTTTTGAGCAAGTGAGGCGGAGTGTCGGTTTCTAGAGACCGCACAGATTTGCGAAACGCCTGCGAGCAACAATCAACGAGTGGCTTCGATAATTCTAAGGGGAATAATTTTTTTTATATGTATCTTTTGATTTTATTACTAGTGGACACTTCGAATAGGGAGTTCTTTTTTTTTTTGATAACTTGTGTTAAGAGGAACTTTCGATAAGACGAATAACCTTTTCTTGGTCCCTTCGAGTTGGTCTTAAGGTGAGTCCACTCTATTCGAAGTCTACACTGTTCCAATTTTTGCATTCAATTCTATATAGGAGTCTTACCGTTAGAAAACCGCTACATTTTAAAGCCTCCGGCAGCCATGGGTGTCCCTAAGCCTCCCCTATATTTCTCTCTAGGTGACCACACGTTCCTTTTCATTTATTAATTTTTTTCCCGTTCCGTCATGCGACGTGTAGCGCGGAGCGTCGCATCTATGTACTTGACAGGACGGGCGCACACCTTGGGCACCGTATACCGTTTTGGTTTTCACCAGACGAGCCGCGTCAACTCGCTATCCCGTCAGGCAGGCGCTCAGAGACGTCACATCGGTTGCCCTACGTGCCGTAGCGTGTACAGTGTAGGGAAGAACGAGGCGTGGGAAACGGGCTTAATCTGGCGAGCAGTATGCGCCCCCAGCTGGGGCTTTAGCCTGGCTGCAACCCTGCAGTGTGCGGCCGCCAAGTGCGCTCTCGCTGCGCGACCGACGGAAGAAGGGATGCCGTTACGCGCTAATTCCACGCGTGGACGCGCCAGGGCACGCGGAAGGAGAAGGCGGCCGCTCGGATAGACAAGCGCTCGTAAATAAGAAAAGCCCGGCCGGGTGGCGTCTGCCGCGGCGAAGGAAAACGAGAAGGAGGCAAAAAAAAGAAATTAACCGGGAAAGAAAATGCGCTTTAGTCCTTTTCGCTAGCCCGACTTTGCTCGCTATTTGCGCGCGCGTATATATACCACCGACGTGACGTCTTTATTAGCTGCCTCACGGGCTTCGGAGGCCCGGCGGCGACGCGAGCGCCGCGGCGCGCGCCCGGAGTTGCCGGACGTCGATATTCACAATCCAGCGGCCACGGCTTCTGCAGCGCCCGTCGCGTGGAACGATTGCGTGGCGCCTTTCGAACGTGACTGAACGAATCGTAACAGCCGTGCCGCGCCGCACCGCTACAAGTCGTCGCAGCTCCGTGTAGCTGCGCTAACACCTCGTGCGCGTCGTACTCGGAGCATCCTGTATAGGAGGTACAGAGATGTAGCTAGTGAGCTGCGGCGTTTCCTGTGCTTCTGTCATTATCGTAAGCACGTGGTTGGACCAGTTTTTTTTTTTTTTTTTACATATCTTTTCCAGCGCACAGGCAGTCAATGGTGATGCGTGCTCTGACTTGTCATAAAGGTTTGATTATAACGTAGTTGTAGAGACATTTTAAAGAAAAAAGGAACTGCAGTGTTCACGTTGCAGTGCGAGATGAGGCGTGACAAACGACAAATATAAAATCGTCGTGCATTATTGCAATTGCGAGCATTTCATATTCGTCAAATCAATGTGCCCACCTTGCGTATGGCTCAGAAAGTGTCCCAATAACCTTACCGGCCTCCCCCCCGCCACCCCCACCCACATGACCCGCTGTGCAAAAGCAATTCCTTGAGAATAAGATTACAGTTTCAATGCATGCGCATCCAAGAAGAAACAATAATCTGTTTCTAGGAGTCCCTGTCAAATTGGTGAAGCCGTACCGCGGAAGCAGTGAAATTGCATATACACGAGATTGACTCACTAAAATTTCCATGTTCTGTCTATCTTTTTTTATTAGATAAAAGCTTATCGGAAATGCTAAAGCGAAATACGGTGCAAGATTACACTGACAAATTGCCGTCTTGGAGCTATCGTTGTGCTTGCTTGACCAGAATGTACTTCAATATAGAGAGACAAGCAAGGCCAGATTTCTCTTGCAAACCCGGCCGCCAATGGCGGCAGTGCGACATCACAGATTTCATGACGCCCTCGCGTATTTATCTATAGTTGCTTAAGTGCACGAAAAAAAAATGAAACCTTTCGTTTCCGACGGTAGACAAATGCGCTTTTTTTTTTAATGAAAGAGCTTATTAGCCACCTTCCGCCACTTGTTGCTACAAGTGATGACATCATGAGCAAATGATGTGACAGTTTCGATGAGGCGTAAGATCCTGCCCACCACCTTTACTTATCTTTTTTTTGTTGTTGTTGTTGCATAGGAAGCATACGTTCAAGCCAAAAGTAACAATTTCGCAATTATAAGAGGTATTCTCGGGATGTACTTAAATTCAGTCTCTCCGTATAGAGCCCAGTGGCTTCATTTAAGGAGTTAAGTTGCTTTCGTGCATGACTGCGTGAAGAATTATTTACCGTCTCAGATGGTAAATATTAGAGTCAATGTGGGCAGACGTTTAGGAATGCAATAAACTAGAAATAAATTGCCACTAATTAAAAAGGTGCGATTCTTCATGAGCCGTTATCAGGTCCAAGGGCCACCAACAGCGGTGTTTCTTTCTTTACTCTTTTTTTCCACAAGTAAGAAAATATTGAGTAACAGCCATTTCAGTATATCTATAGTTTATCCTGGTAACGTGGCGTTAGTGCTTATCATATTGTTAACATTACATTTTATCGCACACGAAATGCCGATGCGTGTGTTGTGCCTCATTTTCATGCAAATTCCAATTTGTAAATTGGTGGCCGTTGAGTTTAACAATCTGTTCCTTCTCGATGAAAAATAACGCAAACGAGGATTACAAAAAAAAAATAATTTAGTGATGCGCTGTTGATTCTGCAGTTACATTCTCATTTTCTTGTTTGTTTGTTTGATTTTTCTTTTTTTCTTTTGTGTTCTTCCTTGCTCTGTGTCTTTATTATCATTATTTTGTCAACCACATACCGGCCCTATTTCTTCATCTCCTCTTGCACTTGTTCTCACTGTGTGAATAATCTGTACTATAGCGTGTATTTTGTGAAAGTGTGCAATTTTAATTTTGTGTGTATCAATCATAAACTTGCAAACTAGGCGAGCTTTCTTTCTTGCAGAAGCAGTGCCTGCAACTCGCGTCGATATTTTTGCCAATGTTTTGCACTTTTCCCTTATGAATTTTTGCGGGGACCATAAAACACTTGCCTATAGAGGAATTCTTAGCCCTGAAAGCCTTGCTGTTTCACTCAATAAATAAACTTGGCTTCACGCATAGTAAGTCACACGGGAAATGGAGCCAGACGATCATGCTGACTCGGTTAAGTGTGCAGAGTTAGCACGCATGGACAACACAAAACAAATAAAGCTTTTAAGTTGACTACACGTTTACGAAGCGTAAGCGATGCACATCCGAGTTTTCCGCGTCTCGGCGAAATCACTGCTCCTACCTGACATTAGGGACGTCCCATATGCTGTGCCTAATCAAATACAACATGTCTGGTTTCTCTTAGCGGGCATGAAAATATATAAACCAGACCAGCAGGACAAGCCTATCTGGACAGGACCAGCCTATCAATAGCCTTTGGGGCCAAGACAACCGCAGTGTATCATATAATTTGAACATCCAGAAAAAAAAAGAAAAAAAAAGAAAGAAAACGTATTTTGGTTGTTCTAACAAATTGTTATCCTGCCCTTTGAAGCAGCCATGTGTCTCGTTCCATCATTTTTATAGACTTTTACACAAATATGTTAATTATTGAGCAGCGCTTACTCCTATTTGATACCGATTCATATCACACTCCTGTCCTTTCGTCAAACCAGTATTAATGTTGTTTTTGTTTAAGCTACAGTACACCTCGTGGTATAAGTTTATCGTTCCCTGGCCTGTTTCGTCTTCATAAATTATGCAGATCTCACGTACTATGGGAATGGGAAGCGCATCTGGCTCTTGCGTTGGGGGACCCCCGCATCGTTGAATCCTTCCATGCCAAGTGCCTGCTATACGAGACAAAGTGCCTGTTATGAGACAAAAGAATGCTTCGCATTGAAAGCGATCAAACGATCAACCAACGCGCGTTCCAACGGTTCACACAGGCCGCCGGCCAAACACTGAAGTGGAAGAGGAGCGCGTCCGCTCCGTGGGGCTGCATCCATCCCCGGCATCTCGACCTCCTCTCGTGCGCGGCAGATGAAAGACACCCGGCGGCCGGAGCGGCGTCCTCGGGGCAGCCGGCCGAATTCTGTTCCCAGCGGCATCGGCACGGCACGCCGCGGGCTCTGCATGGGAGTCAGAAACGGGAATAGGCTTCCTTCTCGCCCACTGCCTTTTTCGCACCCCGGTGCGAATGTCGGGGCGGAGTAATTAAGTTAAGGAGGGAGGGAGGGGGGCTTCGAGCAAAGAAGGGAGGGGGGGGGGGGAGGAGCGGCAGGAACATATTGCCGCTACACAGTGGAGCGAGTGTACCACTCGCCACTAAGGCAATAGGCATGGTTGAGCTCCCCCCCCTCCCCCCCCCCCCTCCCACTCCCGCCGCTCTCACAAACAGGACAAGAAAACACGACACCACTGTTCTCGTGCATCGTGCTCCCGCCGTCACTTCCCCAGTGTCTACTGTGCAGCACTGTTTCGCCGTAGGTATTGAATGCCCACCACGCGGAGCGTCGACGCTTCCGGTATAGAGCTGAGTATAGGCCTCTACACCCGGACCACCTCACACCTTCTCCGATGCCATCAATTTTGCCGTCCCACCTTGATTCCACGATAAGGCAAATACCAGTAGCGTCCTTCTCATAGACGTTACGTCAAATATAACGCCTGCTTTTCGAAGAAGAAAGTGAAGGGGGCTTATTGCGAAAGCCGCCTATGTGTGCACAACTCTGCGACAAGGGGATGCATAAGCTGCTCCGTCACATTCCCTAGTTTATTTATTTATCTGTTCATTTACTTGCAGTATGATGTACAAATTAAAGTTACTTTCGGCAACACCATGGCTCACGTCTTTTCCGATGCAACGAAACAGCGAGAAGCTCCAAGTATTTATTTCACCCAAAGTTTCAATTATGGGCAGTAACGAGGTTCACTAAGTTCTACTCAGAGGACGCTTTCTTTTAAATAAACTGTATGCATTCTGAAATTGGTGATCCTTGCAGTGAACGTGTCGCAAGCAAAGCGACCTTAACATGGTAATAAAATTCTGTTAAGAGGATCTGAATGATATTCCTTTCTCTGTACTACAATTCCTCAAATGTTGTAGGTAGGTAGGGTTAATTGGGGAATAAGTTGGAAAGGTTGGAAGCATTTGCACCCTACCGCCTCATTTCAGTTCCGTATGGGCTCAGCCGTTACGAGTGCTAAAACTTAGGGGGTTTTAGAGATGGGAGTGGGGGGGGGGGGGTCTATAGCCTAGGAAACGCTGTCGGTCAAGTGTACAAAAGACTGAAAAAGAGCAAACTGAACGTAGGAGGTGTTTGCGTTTCTGGATACTCTCGGGTGCGCTCTATCGAAAACCGCTTATTATCTGAAATACAGTAAAAAAATGAACACTCCGCTGGACATGAAAAAAAAAACTGAAAAGAAACGAATGGTTAAGAACGCAAGATCACACCTAAACGTGTAATGAAGTGAAAGTTAAGTTCGCATGGACGCTGTCAGTACTTCGAATCTAGGGACTACGTAAGGAAAGCAATCCGCACAGCGCATAAAGCCCTCCCTTCAATATCTCGAGAAGGTTACAGTCCAAGTTGCAGTCGAATCTCGCTTTTATAGTCTCTACAAGGGCGTGGGGTTGCCCTTAGTACCCTGAACTTGACGCACAGTTCTCGATTCTGCTGGGCCTAAAGCGGACAATTTAGCAGCACGAGCGCGATGTCATCATCTTGTTCACCACAATCACGTGATGAGGATTCAGTGCATTCATTTTTTACGTGTACGAAATGGCTGGTCAAGGCAACTTATAGTTGGATTCCACAAACCAAGTTTCTATGTCTCTCGGTAAGTGGACAGAAAGAAAGCTCCCATCAATCGACACAGAATCAATCTTTTCGCGAAGTTGCCAGACCATGTTGCCAAAGTTTATGAAAAGTTTCTTAAGATGCACCTTATGTCACGGCTAAACAGAGGAATTACGGACGTGTCGTCAGTGTTGGACCGTTTTAACACTTCGCCTACCTGGTCACTGCCGGACAAGCCTATGTGCTCGAGCACCCACTAAAGTAAAACATCATGTCCATGATACTCTGCGCTGCGTACATTTTATGCGATAGAACCGTTTATATCACTGGGGGGTCATGGCGTGGATGCTGCCTTGCACATAAGCTTATTTAACGCTGACTTCGTGACTGAACACAACCCCTCGTTCTCAATGAACATCATTATTTCCAGCATGGCACGTAGCTATCCCGTAGTTGATGATGCTGAGCGAGAAGACTGGAAATTAGATTGTTCACTTAAACCGGAAATGACAATTGCGCACGAAGACGTACTTATCTTGAATGCAAGACGCACCTCTGTGGTTTCTGCTGACATGCGTGTCTTGGAATGTTATATTTCTGCCGCTTATTCTTTTTTTTTTTTTACTTAGCTCCGTGTGCCCCATACGAAGTCCCTTGAGTCATTGGATGTTTTTCTTCACTATCCCTCTCTCTACCTTTTTTTTTTCTTTCTCTTTCTCTCATCGCGAAAGAAAACCCGGCAAGCAGAGCTCTACAACTGTAATCTTTGAGATGTGAGAGTCGAAGCTACAGCAGTCCCTTTCATCGTCGAAGGTCTGAGCGCGGAATCATACAGGACGCACGAAACCAAAACAAACTTGTCATTTGTCGCAGCTTCTGGGCGCTATAGCACGAGACTCCATACGCGAACGCTCGTGTAACGCCTGAGCGCGCGCGTCGAATGACTGTATATATAAGCGCGTGGCCAAAGACGCTCAGGCCCACTCGCGCCGCCATCGAGAACTCACGGTGAGGAAGGAGGACCTCGCGTGCCCGGTGCTAAGCTGCACGGAACAGCGCCCAACTCGGTACAGGAGGGCTATCACATACAGTGCAAAGCGGGTCGTACACGGATCGGGAGAGCAGGAGTGGCGGGCGTCTACGTATAAAGACGAGCGCCAGCAGCGGCCAGCTGCCGTGGTGAGCGCGGCGGTCTGGCACTTCGCACGCCGACGGCGGGTGGCGGTCACGAGGAGCGATTGGAGCCAGCTGCCAGCACCTTCGATGATGATGCCGGCCGTATAGCGAGGCCGCGGCGCGGTTCCATTGCTTTCCCGCCGCCGCCCGGAAGTGGGGCTCGAATTCCGCCGCTATAGCGACAACACCTCGTCTACTACTACGCTATACTCATTCTTATAACTGTTCGTCCCGCCGGCAGACCCGACAGAGGGGAGGAGCGTAACGCATACATGCACGCGGGTACCGCCGGTTGGCAGACCCGACTGAAGGCGTGCAGACCGCGGAGAGCGCACTCTTGGCAGAGAACGCCGACGACGTAGACATAAATAGCGCAGGAGTGCAGACTTCTGGGCCAGTTGGTTCATTGCATCAATTGAAGTCATAGCGCTGGATTGTGCGTGTCAATCAACCGCTATGACTTCAATGGAAATAACGCAGATGTGTATTTTTTGTTTCCACTTTCCCTGTTTCCGTTTTATTCTACCCTTTGCCTATGTCCTTCTGTGTTCACCTTGTTTACTGCGCACAACAGTGATCAATATTGTAGCGTCCGTTCGGCTGCACGTACTGCACCATCAAGACGACGACTGCATCGAACAGACTTTGATAAACGTTTAACTAGTCGGTTTGCTGCGCGCGCTAACTAAAATTACTTCATGTGAGTGCGGCGTATGGAACGAGCTGGGGCCCTATAAGGTAAAACTATTCCAAAAAGTTTTATTCCAATCTCCTGACGTCAAATTTGCGTAACCACTGACGCAAGCATCCGGCGGTGACCCGCAGGGTTGTCTGAACAGACGAATCAAACGCACTCCTCGTTCATAGGAGGTCACTTGTGTTTGCTTCAAAAACGAATAACATTGCCTACGCTGAGCGGCTTGTCTTATCTAATTGGCTGACAAGAGGCGAGAAGCACGCTCAAGTGCAGAGGGATTTGATGGGGCCGAGCCACTGCACTGAAAATCGATAACCGGACGAAGAGGGTTGTGCCGGCGTCAGCGATTGGTCCGCTTTCCCTTACTTAACTCGCGGTGGCTGGTCGCAAATCGCGGCGGCATGCGACGGAAGCTTAAGAATAACGCTAAAATGGATCCTTAGCAAAGAAGAGTTGGCAGAACGAGGTCGTAAACGTGCCGCAAGCGCTCGAAAACGTTACGCGGCCACGCAAGAACTTTTATTATACGCAAATAAACCCATGCTTTCCCGTAGGTGCGAGTAGCCAGTGCCTGGGCGATCGGCGGCAGCCATCTTTTATTCCTTTCGGAACGGGGCAGCCTGCGGCTATTCAGAAGAAAACTCAGTTTTGTTCGGCATATTAATGCATCTTTAACGCGTACACGTCACTTTGACGCGGTAAGTTTTTGTGGTTTTGTGACGTCGTGTGACAGGCAGGTGAAGTGGGTGCAGCCCGAAGGCCTTTGACCAAAAGCCGAGGGCCAATGGCGACAAGGCGTCGAATCAGAAATAACTATTTTGCTTTTGTTCGGTAAAATCATGCATAATCAGTGTGCACACGTCATATCAGATGGCGGGGGGGGGGGGGGGGGGCTATCGCGGTTTTCGTGACGTCCCGTGACAGCCACTCCAAGTGGGGGTGGTCAAAAAAGTTTTTAGCCAATCGCGTAGGGCTGATTGCAGAATTCGAATAGAAAAGTTTGGAATAGTTTTACGTTATAGCGCCCCCTGAAGTGACTTGACTTCATTCTTCTACCTCGCTTTGTTAACGTAGAAAACTGAAAGTTGCCGTTTCTGTTCATTCATATTAGCACTACTAGAGTAGGGTTTTGAATTTAAAACACCGACTTCACAAAGTTCACGACCTTTCTTTCTATAGAAGGAGGCAACGTCTTGAAGTACTTCAGGGTTCTTTAAAATTCAAGTTGTCAACGAATGCAACGTGATAGTGCGAGAGCTTGACCAATTGAACTGCGTGCTGCGGGCGGATGCAACGCGTGCATATGTTTCCTCACGCTTCTAATCTTAAGCGAGCCGTGAGTGCGGGCAGAAGATAACGTACAGAATGTAACGGAAGCCACGAGCTCAATATTCATTCGCTCATTCATTGGATGCACTCATTTCATTCATATATGACTCCAAAGCTTCGCACCCTTAATCTCTTCCTCAGAGAACGCTGAATGATAAACATGGATTTCGCAGAGACATGACCTAACAGTAATACTTTTTTCAGTTAACTTGCCAATTATGTACTTTACAGCGCATTTTCGTACTGCGCAGTTGACCATATCCTTGTGGCATTCTAATCTATTCTCTTGTGGAGATACTGTAAAAGCTTAGACATTCTGACGTTCGCTCTAAGCGTCACCATGCATGAAGTTGCATGGAATGTTTCGGTTTCGATAACATATAAGCTGGTAACACACTCGTCTCAGAACATAGCCGCGTGCTTTCTTGTACGCAAACGCGCTCATCCCTGCCTATGGGTCACGCGGTGAGGAGCAATGTTTAAGCGTAGAAATGCTAACACTGCAAACTATCACGACGTGCATTTCTTGTATGGCTCGCAACGTAAAATAAAAAAAAAATAAGCAAAACAAAACCTGTACATAAACAATCGGAAGATAACTGTGAAAGTCAAGCGATAGCTTCCCAGTAGATCTGGCGATATATGTTGCTGGCGATGCTTATTGGTTAGCTCAGTTAGTAGGTGCTTTGAGGCGTGCGAGTGCTTTCACGTTGCGCTGCCTAGGACAAGCCTGGGTTACAAAGCCCATCAATACCCTTGTGAGGACACATTTCGGTCACTGGTATCAGGATCGGCTGACCGAGTCACCACCTCTGATGGCAATGCCCCGATATAATCGACAAGAAAGCCGCCCACGCTATGTTGGGGAAGTGCTGAAGAAAGCTTCGCTTTCGAAATTGCTCCACTGAACCTTTTTCATTTATGCTTAAATAAAAACCGCTTAGGAATATACACTGACAATATTTTTTATATTGATTATCAGAAAGAATCAGCTCTGCGTGATACGTGATACGTTAGGCCCACTGCGCATGCGCCGCCTCTCTGCAGTAACACTGTAGACGTACGGGCAGGTCAACGTTTTACACTACACGTATAGCTTCATCGCCCACCGTGCTACAGCATAATATTATATCAACAGTGTAGTGAAGAATTATAGGCTTTTCGAGCATTTCGCATCGCCAGCGCTTGACCAGCGTTAACTCTATGGCGCCATATAATGGCTGGAAACAGCGAACTCCCATCTCAAGAAATTCTCCCACCGTAACGCCTTTTCTCCCTATTAGTATTATTTTTTAACGCTGTTATAACATTTGTAACCGCACATTGTAGTTGCACCATTGCCTTTATGTTACTTATTTTAATTGCGTGTTCTATATATTTCGTAGTTTTTGTTAAGTGTTACTTATTCTTGGCGCGTTGCTCGGTTTCTCGCCGTTGGCCTCGTCCACCGCGAGAGAGGTACGCTAGAGAGAGCTCGCGGTGCCGCGTTGCTCAATTTCGCGCCGTGGCTTTGTTCGTAGGCGCAGACCTTGGCACAGCGAAAAAGGGTGCTTCCATTGGTGGAAGTGCACCGGGCCTCGCGTACGCTTCTGCCAATGACAGAGTTCAGCGATGGTGACGCAAATCTCGGTAACCTGGAACACCGCCAGATAGTGTTGCCCTCCATACATCATAGTCGGTGGTAACCGACCGGTTGTGCCCGCCATTGTCATCATACACTTCGTCTCATCGTCATTATGCCTTCGTCGTCATCCCTTCTTCATCGCTCCATCGGATTCATTCATCATAGATGACGTTTTACACACCGCCACCACCACCACCACCATCATTACCATCATCATCGTCGTCGTCGTCGTCGCCGTCATCAGCCTGGCTACGCCCACTGCAGGGCAAAGGCCTCTCCCATACTTCTCCAACTACTCCGGTCATGTGCTAATTGTGGCCATGTTGTCCCTGCAAACTTCTTAATCTCATCCGCCCACCTAACTTTCTGTCGCCCCCTGCTACGCTTCCCTTCCCTTGGAATCCAGTCCGTAATAATGACCATAGGTTATCTTCCCTCCTCATTACATGTCCTGCCCATTCCCATTTCTTTTTCTTGATTTCAACTAAGATATCATTAACTCGCGTTTGTTCCCTCACCCAACCTGCTCTTCTCTTATCCCTTAACGTTACACCCATCATTCTTCTTTCCATAGTTCGTTGCGTCGTCCTCAATTTAAACAGAACCCTTTTCGCAAGCCTCCAGGTTTCTGCCCCATACGTGAGTACTGGTAAGACACAGCTGTTATACACTTTTCTCTTGAGGGATAGTGGCAACCCGCTGTTCATGATCTGAGAATGTCTGCCAAATGCACCCCAGTACCATTCTTATTATTCTGATTATTTCAGTCTCATGATCCGGATCCGCAGTCACTACCTGCCCTAAGTAGATGTATTCCCTTACCACTTCTAGTGTCTAACTACCTATCGTAAACTGCTGTTCTCTTCCGAGACTGTTAAACATTACTTTAGTTTTCTGCAGATTAATTTTTAGACGCACCCTCCGGCTTTGCCTCTCCAGATCAGTGAGCATGCATTGCAGTTGGTCCCCTGAGTTACTAAGCAAGGCAATATCATCAGCGAATCACAAGTTACTAAGGTATTCTCCATTAAATCTTATCCCCAATTCTTCTCAATCCAGGTCTCTGAATACCTCCTGTATACAAACACGCTGTGAATAGCGTTGGAGAGATCGTATCTCCCTGCCTGACGCCTTTCTTCATTGGGATTTTGTTGCTTTCTTTATGGAGGACTACGGTGGCTGTGGAGCCGCTATAGATATCTTTCAGTATTTTTACATACGGCTCCTCTACACCCTGATCCCGTAATGCCTCCATGACAGCTGAGGTTTCGACTGAATCAAACGCTTTCTCGTAATCAATGAAAGCTATATATAAGGGTTGGTTATATTCCGCACATTTCTCTATCACCTGATTGATAGTGTGAATATGGTCTACTGTTGAGTAGCCTTTACGAAATCCTGCCTGGTCCTTTGGTTGACAGGAGTATAAGGTTAATAAAGGGAAAATCATACATCCACCCGTTCGTAGCGATTGCTACAAAGGAAACCCACACAGGTTCCTCGAAAGAAAAGGCTCACAGTTGAAGAAAAATTCGTCCTAGTCCGGGACTCGAACCCGAGACCACCGCCTTTCCGGGGCAGTGGCTCTACAATCTAGCTAACCAGGCCGCTAGCAGATGGCAGGGCGAAGTCGAATTTGTCGACAACACGAAGCAAAGGCAAGAGTTTGACATAATAGTACTGCATAATAATTCCGCAGAATTACTATTTCACAAGTATAAGGTGTTTCTGATTCTATTTGCGATCACCTTAAAAATACTTTGTAGGCAACGGACAGTAAGCAGTTTTCAATTCTTTGGCGTCCCCTTTCTTATGGATTAAGATTATGTTGGCGTTCTTCCAAGAATCCGCTACGCTCGAGGCCATGAGGCATTGCGTGTACAGGATGGCCAGTTTTTCTAGAACAATCTGCCCACCATCCTTCAACAAATCTGCTGTTACCTGATCCTCCCCAGCGGCCTTCCCCTTTGCGTAGCTCCCAAGGCTTTCTTTACTTCTTCCTGCGTTACTTGTGGGATGTCAAATTCCTCTAGACAATTCCCTCTTCCATTATCCTCGTGGGTGCCACTGGTACTGTATAAATCTCTATAGAACTCCTCAGCCACTTGAACTATCTTATTCATATTAGTAATGATATTTCCGGCTGTGTCTCTTAGCGCATACATCTCATTCTTGCGTATTCCTAGTTTCTTCTTCACTGCTTTTCTCTCCTTTCCTGAGAGAATGCTCAATTCTATCCATATTATACTTCCTTATGTCAGCTATCTTAGTTCTGCCAGTTCTATTCTAGCTGTAGGGTTAGAGGCTTTCATACATTGGCGTTTCTTAGTCAGGTCCTTCGTCTCCTGCGATAGCTTACCGGTATCCTGTCTAACGAAGTTACCGCCAACTTCTATTGCACACTCCTTAATGATGCCCATAAGGTTGTCGTTCATTGATTCAACACTAAGGTACTCTTCCTGAGTTAAAGCCGAATACCTGTTCTGTAGCTTGATCCGGAAATCCTCTATTTTCCCTCTTACCGCTATAACTCATTGATCGGCTTCTTATGTACGAGTTGCTTCCGTTCCCTACTCAAGTCTAAGCTAATTCGAGTTCTTCCCATCCTATGGTCACTGCAGCGCACCTTGCCGAGCACGTCGACATCTTGTATGGTGCCAGGGTTAGTGCAGAGTATAAAGTGTATTTCATTTCTAGTCTCGCCATTCGGGCTCCTCCACGTCCACTTTCGGCTATCCCGCTTGCGGAAGAAGGTATTCATTATCCGCATATTATTCCGTTCTGCAAACTCTACTAATAACTCCCCCCTGCTATTCCTAGAACCTGTGCTATATTCCCCCATTGACTTGTCTCCAGCGTACTTCTTGCCTACCCTGGCATTGAAGTCGCCCATCAGTGTAGCGTATTTTGTTTTGACTTTACCCATCGCCGATTCCACGTCTTCATAGAAGCTTTCCACTTGTTGGTCATCATGACTGGATGTAGGCGCGTAGACCTGTAAGACGTTCAAATTGTACCTCTTATTAAGTTTCACAACAAGGCCTGCCACCCTCTCGTTAATGCTATAGAGTTCCTGTATGTTACCAGCTATGTCCTTATTAACCAGGAATCCGACTCCTAGTTCGCGTCTCTCCGCTAATCCCCGGTAGCACCGGACGTGCCCGCTTTTTGGCACTGTATATGCTTGTTTTGTCCTCCTAGCCTCACTGAGTCCTATTATATCCTATTTAATGCCCGCTAATTTCTCCAATAGCACTGCTAGACTCGCCTCACTGGGTAACGTTCTAGCGTTAAACGTTGCCATGTTCAGATTCCAATGGCGGCTTGTCCGGATCCAGAGATTCTTAGCACCCTCTGCTGCGTCACAGGTCTGACCGCCGCCGTGGTCAGTTGCTTCGCAGCTGCTGGGGACTGAGGGCCGGGGTTTGATTGTTGTATTCATATAGAAGGTCGTGGCCAAGCACTGCACCAGGGTGGCCAATCCTGCTCTGGTGAGGTAGTGCGTTACCAGTTCTGGTCGCCTGGATCAGGCCGCTCTCCAGGCCTGTTTATGCAATCTTATGAACACGCAGGTTTTTTTTTTAATCCGGTGGAAAATTGCGCGGCACAGGGATCTGGGCCATGGTCCTCTTGTACGCGAGGCGGATGCTCTACCTCTATGCCATCGCCATCGCTGTTATATATATATATATATATATATATATATATATATAACGTCATCCACAATAAAATGTCATAGAAGACGGAGGACCTTCATATCCCCAAGAGAATCGACTAGCTCGAGATCGGGAGTGAGAC
The DNA here is from genome assembly GCF_023375885.2 of Dermacentor andersoni. Classification (NCBI taxonomy): domain Eukaryota; kingdom Metazoa; phylum Arthropoda; class Arachnida; order Ixodida; family Ixodidae; genus Dermacentor; species Dermacentor andersoni. The sequence goes on from NC_092814.1 coordinate 355,442,957, forward strand.
CACCTAGCCCGCACCACAGCTGACGCTTAAACATTCGCTTTACACACAAGTAATTTCCCCTATGTTGCCCTTGGTGTCACTGTTTGCTGGCTTCTTATGATATGACTAATAAAAATCGGGCCCCTCGGTTAACCCCCTTTGTTCTCGTGATACATATATATGTATATATGATATGATAGCAAGCGTATTAACACTGCAGGTGAATTTTCGCCGTCGCCGTTATGTTTTAATATAAAAATTCTACGCATTTCACGCACTGTGAAAATATGTGTAAGCGAAGCTCTCACTGCTGTTTGCGTCAATTGACTATAATTGGGCGTCATGGTTACAGCAAATGTTTAAGTTCTTCAGCGTTTAGTGCAATACAGTAGTGGTGTGTTGGCATGAAACGTTACCTTGCGTGCACCACTTGTGTTTGTCTACGTAGTACACATAACACACGGCGAGACGCGTTTACTTGAGGCGTTATTGTTCATAGCATGCGAAAAGTTTAGCACTATCACTACCTCACACGACGCATCTCATCATGGCAGAAGTGTTAAACTTTAATGTTATTACGGGGCTTTATGTGCCAAACCCACAATCTGATTATGAGGCACATGGTAGTGGGGGACTCCAGATTAATTGACACCCTGGTGTTCTTTTACGTCCCATTAAATCTAAATACACTACCGTTCTTGTACTTCGCTTCCGACAAAATGTGGCTGCCGTGGTCGCGATCGAACCAGCGACCTCTAGCAGCGTCATAGCCACAAAACTACTGCGATGGGTACAAAAGTGTTGATTTGATAGGCGGCTGCTTCCGTAGTGTCGTCTAGATATTGCGGTTCTCTAATGCGGCTTTGCTTCTGCACTCCATGCGCCGGTTGTCCGCTTGACAAGTTTGCACAGTGTTTATAGTCCAATAGCTGAAGCGTAGCACACCGTACCTTGAATTCAAATTTATGTGGTTTGTCCGCTACAGCTGCCGTGACTAGCAGTACCGTTTCCTTGGTTTCTTACGTCACTTTTTCCTCTCCCGCGCTTCCCCCTTCTATGCGAGCAGCAACGAGCGAAGAGTGGTAATTACGACTGTTATTCACTCGTTTCGTGGCTGCGTCAGTTCTACCTGTTCTACACATTGTCTGCCTTCTCTCTCTACCTCCTCTCTACCACTCCATCTTCCTCCCCTCTGGACTGCTGGCGTTAGTACAAAGAAAAGCGCTGCAGCTTCTGCAATAATTTTCGGGGGACTCATGGATAATTATAGCAGTAGAGAAGGTATTGTGGCGACGCAATGAAAAGGACCAAACGAGTTTTTCGCATCGCCTTTCTTCTCTGCCGCGCTCCTGCCATGTGTACGCCATGTGTCGGCGTAGAAGGCGTGGTGAAGACGGCATGACGAGAGTCAGATGGCCGAGCTGGAATGACAACGATGAAAAGACCACGACGGCATCACGACCACGAGCTAGGGGCCTAAACTGGTACACAACTTAGGTCACTGGGTCTGGGTAAGAGTTAGGATGGACGGACGGACGGACAGACACACAGGCTAAAGATACCTCAAGTAGGCAAAGAATTACGCGTGGGAGTCAGCTACTCCACCACTGCGCCAAGCCAGCGCTTGCTTGCCGCTCCCGAAAAATTCCCTATACACGCGTTCTAGCTCTCGAAGAGTCATGCGATGTGAGACGCGCGCCGCGTAGCGTCGATACGTGCAGACTTTGCATTGCAGTTGCATATTTATGCGAAAGCATTAAGTGCCCCATTATGTGAAAATCCGGAGTTGTTTTCGGCGGCGTGACCGAACGATGGTACCAAAAATTGCCGGCGGCGCGACGAGCCAGAACACTTCGAAAATGCTCTGATTGGCGTCAAATTTGTCAGGAAGGTTTGTGTAAACAAAGTCTATTAATGAAATTGAAAAGAGGATTTCGTACATTTCGGTCTGGGTGGGAATCGAGCCCGGGCCTCCGGGGGTGCGAGAGGAACACGCTTCCCCGACGCCACGTGTGGCTCCACGGCTATGGTTGACCAAAGCTGTGCCTAGTGCGTACGTCATTGCGCACGTCACGTCCCTGCTTCCGTCACTGCCTCCCACGTCACTTCCTCTTCGCATTTCATAGGTGCTGTGTCTACTGCGATGCACCCTCGACGCCAAATAATGTGTCTAAAATGAGGTGTGCCTCGTGCGTACGTCATTGCACACGTCACGTCGCTGCCTCCCGCACTTGCTCTTCGGACTTTATCGGTGCTGTGTTTACTGGGATGCACTCCGAAGCGTCTGCCTCAGCGGCATCATTGAAACGTGGTCGCCCACGGAAGTACGCCGCAGAAGACGAAGCAAGGGAACACAAAAAAGGAATGTCGTGCAAGTGTACAACATACGCGACTATATCCAGGCGAATACCTAAGCGAAAACATTTCCCCGAAGCGACTACAATGCTTTCGCATTCCCACACGTAAGCAGACTTAAGTGTCCCTGCCGATGTTTTTTATTGCACCAGAATGCGCGCCATGTAAAAGTTGCAAGGGTAGCGGTACAAGGTAGCTTGAGAAGTGTTGAGGAAGAAAAAGAAGAAAAAGTAGATGTATACAAAAAATGCTAGAATGAAAAAGCAGGCTAGGTGACTATTTGTCACCACCCCGCTTCAAAGGGCAAGCCTATAAATTATCATCGTCTGCCGCCGCAGCAGCTTGTTTCAGCAGCGCTTGCTAGCTGCTGCGGAAACATGCCCTTTACACGCGCCCTAGCGCGCGAGGAGTCACGGGATGTCAGATGCGCGCCGCCTAGCGTCGATACATGCACACTTTGCAATGCAGTTGCATATTATTCGACCGGGTGGTACGCCATGTAGCAATTGCATAGCTAGCGGTACAAGGTAGGTATAGTTTTGAGGAAGATTATAAGGATATGTATACAAAGATGCAAGAATGAAAACTACGTACAGCATACCTGGTTAAATCAAGCAGGTTAGGTGACTATTTGTCACCACCCCGCTTCATAGGGGATGTCAATAAATCATCATCAGCAGCAGCAGCAGAATCCTATCATGCCACTTTTCACGACGACGACGATGACGATGATAATGCTGATTCATTGGCATCCCCTTTGAAACTGGGCGGTGACAAATAGTCACCTTGCTTGCCTGATTTGATCAGGTAAGCTGTGCATGTTTTTCATTTTAGCATCTTTGTATAGCCCACCACATTATTTTTCTATACGCAGCGCGCATGTGAGATGCACGCCGCGTAGCGTCGATAAGTCCATATACTGCATTGCACTTCCGTTGTATTCCACCAAATGTCACGAAATGCGGGAGTTGCAACGTATCGTGCCATGTGTCAAAGGATGTGACATGTCAACCGCCACTCCGTTTCAAAGGGAATGCCCATAAATCATCAGCAGCAGCAGCAGTAGCAGCGTCGTATCGTGCCTTTTGCCACCACGCGACGTAAGATTCGCACCGCGTAGCGTCGATACGTGCAAACTTTGCATTGAGGTTGCGTTGTATTCAACCAGGTGTCGCGACATGTACCAGTTTGCATCGTATCTCGTATCCTGCCACGTGTCAAGGGATGTGACATGTGCGCCACGTAACCTCGATGCCTGCGTTTAATCTTTGGTACACGTTATGGTGCCTTCTCGCAAGATACGAACAGCTGCTGAAGAATTGAATTGTAGAGGTAGCTGCAACCAGGCAAAGTCGAGCTCAGCAGACTGCTGTGTAGAGAGCGGCACAGACCTCAGCTCGCCGTCGCCGCCGGGCGGACAGTTCAGCTCGTTCTCGTGAAAACGACGCAGAGAGACTTCGCCGGGAAGACCATCTAGTACGTGCTGCTGCAAATGGAGCTCTTATGGAGCCGCTCCTCCAGCTGACTGTGCCGTGCGTGCCGCGCAGGCCTGTGACTTTTTACAGCGAAGCTTTATATGGCTAGCCTATTTGTTCTGGGTGTTAGCCGATTTGTTTGTCGGTCACCTGTACGTCGAAAACTCCTTCGGCGCAAGCCCATGCGCACGCGCGAAAAAAGAAAGAGAGAGAAAGAGCGGCGCGCGATTAGCCATCACCACCTAGATCGCACTAGGCCCAAGGTCGATCCAAATAGGTCGCGAAGCTTCGGGCGAAAAGCGGTTCAGTACAGATTGTCACCGACATCAGCAAGGGGGGTTATGGGAGCAGCGATTGAAGCGCGACTATGTTTGGAGAGAACAAACATTGGGAAAGAAAAAAGCGTTTCTTAAATTCAAGCAAGACCCAGTTACATTCATTCAACGGAAATAAAATTCCTGGTCAATTTTACATATTCGTGACGAGTTAAGAAAATACAAGTTTGTTGCATTTTATTCCTATTAATAAATGAATTTATTTGCGGCGCCCATCGCTAGAGGGGGCGTTGACGCCACCATCACTCGCAATGCAATGCACGTCATGAAATGGGCAGAAAGGCGCACTCGTAAAGTTCACCTGTTGAAATACGCCCCCTTCACAGTTTGCGCTTTCTTGCTTGTCGAAGTTTGTCTGAATTTGGTGACGTGGGTAGCTTCATCGCTTCTTAATCTGTTCAGTCAAAAGTAGTGAGTTACGACTGCCAGATAATTGTGTAGTTGTTTTCGTGCGACTGCGCCGGCCGACGAGCTTGGCGTCCGACGATAGCATCAGAACTCTACACCTAAAGCTTTCATCGGCCTCCAAAGAAAGTATGTTCTGTGCAGGGGTGCGATTTCCACAACCGTACGGCTGGCTTTTCCTGCATCACTTTCCGCGCTGAAAGCTCGAAACGCCCATCAAGTCGAATGGCGGGGCATTGAATATATAGCTCCCAAAGCAGGCCAACAAAACAAATTTCGCGCCTTCGAAAACAAAATGACGTCACTTCTGCTTTTAACGGACATGGCGTCGCGGTATTTTTTTTTTCCGCTGGAAGTGTTCCCACCACATACAGATGGCGCTAAGCCCCATGAACCGCCGATGGACCGCCATGTTTTGAACGTATGGGCTCCTATGGAAGCTTCGCTACCAGGTATATTTACCTTGCTAGGCCTGTTTACTCCGATTAATAACGTCACGCTACCTGGCACGAAATTTCCCTTGACAAGGCCGGCGTGACGAAATCGGTGACGTCAAAATCACTGTTGCCTGCTCGGGAGCATCCCCCTTCGATTCTATGGCAGTCGGGCCCGGTAACATGACGTCATGGATTGGAGTGAAAAGGTCATGTGTTATCTAGGTGGTGTGGGATTAGCTGCGCCAATAGTGATGTCGTTGCTCTCCGTCGCAGCCGAGCGCGCGCACGTCAGTTTCTCTGCGGCTCCGAAATGGTTAGACCACGCGTCATACGTACTTCTGAGCAGCAGGCAGCTTTCGATCAGGAACGCCGCGAGCAGAACCGGGTACGAGCTCGTCTACGCCGTGCCGATGCTGCAGCCCGGACACAAGAACAGGCTCATGCAGCAGAGCGCAAGCAGCAACTGCGTACCGAGGATCCGGCAGCCTACCAAGCTTTTGTTTAATGAACCGTTGGGATTAACCTAGTGATAAACACCGGGGCCGCACGTTTCAGCTTCGCTGGTTAACCATCTGCACGGAGTACTTGGGCGGTGATTTTTACAGCGCAGATGGAAATGCTACTTTCCCCACTGTCGTGTCCGCGTGTAAAAAAAAAGAAAAAGAAAAAAAAAAAAAAACGATGATGTCGGGCCCACCCACGGCAGAGATGATGCAGGCGTTAAGCACTCCGCATACATTGGCTGATCCCGAAAATAGTACAATACTGGGCCGACCCGTGGCGGAAGTGAAGCAGGCGTTAAACACTCCCCATATATACGTGGGCCGATCCCAAAGATAGTACAATGCCGGGCCGACCCGCGGCGGAGGTGCCGTTCGCCATTAAAGGGCCCACATACACAGCTTCGCTGGTCATCCTCCTTCACAGAGTGGAAGGGCACTGAGTTTTTTATAAAGAATGCTAGGTTCATTTTTCTTTCTTTTTTTCCGCGTGGACGTTGAATTCACGATAATCAGACAAACTAGCGCAGACGATATCCGTTGTGCCGGTGTGTGTATATACTTCTCTGTACTACATGTCGATAAATCTGTTCTGAGACTACTTTTTGCTTCATGAGATTGGCAGGCAACGCGCCGCCTGAAGGCGGCGAGCTGCTTTGCCTTGCAGCTGGTGTGGCGCTGCGGTTTCTTCTTCTTGCAATTCGTCGCGTCCGCACTCGGATATGGCACTTTGCTCGGACTACGGATTTGATGGTGTGCAGCTGCTCAGTCTCGCTGCCATAGAGTTTTCTACTATATACTAGAGGGAACTCTGGTGCTGCAGTCGTTGACCCACCATGGGAATGGCGTGAAGTACATGAATTTGTCTGATTTTCGTGCTTGTGGATTCAGACGTTGTTGTGGCTTTGCATATTACGATTTATATGCCTTCATTGTCGAAAATTTCAGAACTGTCTATACCCTTCGAAGAGCAGAAGGCGCTGTGAACACGCACAATCGCTACTAATCGCAACGAATGAGCTTGTCGAGGTGACCAAATCGAAACGCACCAAGCATCTCAAGACACTAGCATGCCCGCGATAAATTCATAACGGCGCTTCACATCGCCTGTCGAATGGCACACCGACAGACCACCTTCCTTTACTCGACGAAACAAATTTGTCCTTGATTCTTCAGCACGTTGTATCACGCTTTATATTAATATGGGATGAAAGCGACCCCTTTCTGTGTTTTTTCTTTCAAACCCTGTTAACAGTTTCTATGCCTGATTTTTTTTCTTCAGCTATTGGCCCTCATTACACAATTTTAATGTTCTTGCATGAAGTTATAAAGTCATACCGTTTTCTTAGGGCAAGATCTTCCCTTAAGTATCTCTCCAATGTAAAAAGAAAGCGTCTAATGAAGGATCTGATTGAGAGTGTGTTCCCTGTTCCATTGTATCGGTTAATGTTTCAAGAAGGGCCTGGGCAACAAGTACTTAAAAGGGTTAATAATATGTGGATACCGGCAAACGTTAACACATTTTTCTTCAAGCTTCACACGGGAACCTTGTCTGTGAAAACGTGGTTAGAGGAAAGAGAGATTTATGTGCCATGGGGAAGCAGATGCTTTTTGTGCAACAAAGCTGAAGCGATCGAACATGTCTTCATTGATTGTAATGATGCCATATTTTTGGGATATATTACAAGAACTTTAAAGATAGACCTACCCCTCAATCCACATGGCATTCGTTTTTTACCACCTGAACGCGATCTTGAACAGATGGATGTTATCTTTTTACTTGGGCTGCACGCAGTCTGGCGTAGTCTGTTGGCATATAGAAATTGTGATGTTAAAGGCCGATCTGTGTATGAATATTTTGTGGAAATGGTTATGAAGGTACGTGACGTGTACAAAACGAATGACTGTGATGAATCTTTGGTGTCAATGCTTGATACCTTAGCCCATATAAAACGAATGTGATCTATGATCACAAACTCTTCTGAGGCTTGTAATCAAGCTGGAAATAAAGAAAAAAGAAGCGTCCGTGGCCTAACGGTTTCTATGTCTCGCTTCTGTGCTAGAGGTCCTTTGTTCAAGTCCTACCATCGGACAATTTTAGCAATGTTCATTTATTTGAAAACGACGAGTTTACAAAGCCGCTAGAATGACGAAGTTTAGGCAAATTCATGTACTTCCCATAATTCACATGCTACAACCGTTCCCATTACACCTCCCGTAGACACTAGCGCCCGAGTTCCCTCTAGCAAATATTGCATGAAACTCTATGGTTGCTGCCATTTCTACTTCCCGCAGGATGGCAGCACGTGACAACAATGGCAGTGGCCTTATTTGAAGCGTGATGCAAGTGGCATTGCGCTGCCTGCGCTAGTCGCACGAAGCGGTTGGTGAACATTCGCAGGTGCTCATGGATTACACGAAGAAAGAAAAAAAATTCTGCGTCATCATGGTATATGTAAAGTGGTAGCACAGCTTCCATGAAGCCGAAATGCTAAAACGCCCGTGTACTTAGATTTAGGTGCACGTTAAAGAACCCCAGCTGGTCTGAATTTCCGGAGTCCCCTACTACGGCGTGCCTCATAATCAGAAAGTGGTTTTGGCACGTAAAACGCCATAATTTAATTTTTTCCATGAAGCCCGCATGTCTAGAAAGCGGCGGGCTTGTTGCAACCGTGGCCATCACTGTGCAGGTGGAATAAATTCTGTCAAGCGAAAAAAAAAAAAAAGAAAGGAAGGTCGCCGTACATTCATTCAGTGTTATATCTATTTATTTTTTTATTTCGAATACGTTACCGGCCCGACGGCACTACAGCAACGAGTGGTAAGCACAAAAAAAGCAGTATATAATTATACAATGACAGGTTTTAAAAAGCGGCCGAAAATACAGTAGTCTTGAATTTGCGAATGCCAGAAATGGCAGCGATGGAGGAGGAAGGTCGTTCCAGTTGGCGCTGGTCTTCGGAATAAAAAACTGATGGCAAATTTTGGTTCTAAAACATGGAACACCAAGTTTAAACATGTGGTTGGAGCGGGATGAAATGTATGCAGGGCGAGCAATAAGGTGATCCTTTAATAGTGGGTTACGGTGATACATTTTGTGGAACAGACACAGTCTGAACCATTTACGGTGCAATGAAAGGTCCGGTAAGTTAAGTGTGCTTTTCATGGAAGTAATGCTGGCATAACAGGAATAGTTAAATAAGATGAAACGTGCTGCGCGATTTCGGATGCATTCTAGTGTGTTTATCGGTGTGATCTGATAGCATATTCTAGCTTTGGCCACACTAATGTTTTGTAGAGGGTTAGCTTTATCGGCAGAGGCGCAGCAGAGAAATTTCGAAGCAAGTATCCAAGAACCCGGTTAGCGTTATTAGTAACATGTTCGATATGCGTATGCGATGATAAGTTACGTGAAATATGAGCGCTTAGGTATTTGTATGAGTTGACTGATTCAAGAAAAGTGTCGTGAAGTAAGTAATTACGTATCTTGCCAGTGTTGTTCGCGCGACGCGATACATGCCTTGTTTTACATTAATTATTAACGTTTAGTCGCATGAACCACATCCTAGACAACAACGGTTAGGTTAGGTTAAATAGATGCTTCTTAAGTTATGCGTGATGTTGGTGATGTAGTCGCTACCGCTACCGTATGTTGTTACTTTACGCAGTGATGCTGTTTCCAGGACACCACTACTTGGGCCCCGGAAGCCACAAAGGAAGGACCCCCGTGGACGAGGACGACCGCATTGCCAAGCGGCACGACGAGGCGTACGAAAGAGTGCAAAGCGACGCCACTCCCTAGAACCCTTCCAGATGATCAAGCTCAGCGTAAAAAAAAAAAAAAAAAAGAGTCGGCTAGGCTGCATAAGGACGGCGCAGTAGGGTATGTGAAAGGCCTTATGCGTGCTGCAAACAGTGCATGGGCCCTAAGGCACAAAAATGGATGTAACCACACACATAAGTTACATTTATTTAATGCCTCCTTTTCTTCACATCCATCCCATATAGCTGCCGGAATTGGCTGAGCCTGGACGATAAATGACAACATCGCAGCGCCCTCTAGCTGGTGCAAGGCACCTATTGTAACTTAGGAAACTTTACGGCGTGCTCGTGTTGTTACTCTGAACAACTATTATTGTTCTTATGAACATGTACAAACGTCATTCTTGCATCTGTGCTGGCGCGTATACTTCGATCTGCCTCCGTCGACGGACCCTTGTATACGTGCACGTCACCGCAGGGGTCGCAACCGAAGCAATACAGCCGCCTATAATAGACGAACAAACCGGCCCCCTTAAGCGCAACCAAATTTAACGCGCAAGAACGTCCGCTCCACTTCCCCGTTCGATTGATTGCGGACTCCACCCGAAGCAGCCCCGGCCGAAAGTCACCCCTTCGGCCAAATGATCCCACGCTTATCTCGATGTTTGCAAGCGGAAGATAGCAGAGTACCAGCCAGGAACGAGTTTGCCGCACTGCGATCGGATGCTGCTGTGCGACAGCGCAGCCTTACGCCGAAGATAAGCCTTTGCAGCTTATTTTATGCACTCGAGCAGCGAGTCCGTCAAGCCTGCCTGCTCTGACCACGCCTTTTATTTTTTATTTTTTTGCCCACGTTCGACCAGCTGTTTGCACTGCGCGGCGTGCTGTAACAGACACAAATGCACCGGCCATTGCTTTCCTGTCCAAGAAATATCTATATAGCATTGCACAGGCTTAAGAGGAGAAACGGAGGCGGCTGTCCCAATTTCGCCCAGCATGGCTATGTATTTTCGGACCGCTGCGCAATTTATTATATTCGGACTTATTTTTTTCGCCGTGTTCTGTAAGTGTCAACTATAAATGAAATACCCGCGCGAGCAGATGCTGCCTCAATATTGGCTGTATAATTAAAGCTCAACACGTTCCATAAGCATATAAGCATATGCATATAACGATTATGAGTGTTTCATAGAGTTTAAAGCACCAAAATGACACTGGGGCTTTGAGAGAAGCCGTGGTGGAGCTCGCCGGATTGATTTTTACTGCCTGGGATTCTTCAACATGCACTTAAATCTTAGCACACGAGCGTTCTTGCATTTATATTTGCACGCCATGCAAGTTCGTAAATACCTATAGGACGTTTAATGTGGATGCCGCCTAAAGGCCAACTGCAACGAAATTGCCCTTTGGCCTAAATTGTTTACAAATGAGTAGTACTTACACACCATGAAAGCAGCCTTCGCAAAGCCGCAGGGCTGGTAATTGTATGTGATTACCGACCTCCAACAGCACCCAAGAAGACGACGCGTACACCTGGTGGTTAGCTTTGAGAATACCGGAATGTTAACATCGTTTTATATTAATTGTGGCAACGCCTATTCATTATTCGAAAACTATTCGAAAAGTGTTCGATATTGGATTCGATTCTCTTCTGGTACTATTCGATCCGTATTGGATTCGTTCTCAAAAATTACTATTCGCACGTCCCTAGTTCTCGGTTGTGCATCGTTTACAGCAACGTTTTAGAGCGCGCCTCTCCCGTTCCTGCGGCGAGCGTCGGCATTCCCGGCGTAACCGAGCGAACGAGAACAGCGAAAGATGAGAGCGAAAGCGGCGCGCAGCGGGGTATGAAAAAAGCGGCGAAAGAGAAGAGGCGCGACTAGGAAAACGGAGAGGAGGGTGCAACGGGACCACGAGGCGAGAAGCAGAGGAGGGTATGGAGGAAGCGTGAGAAGAAAAGCGTGGTGCGGCGGCGGTGGCTACGAGATGGCGCCAGAATAGCGCGCGTCCTCCGGGAAGGTTTGTCGGCGGCGCCTTCAGTGAATCGCGCACACGCATCACCCACGCGCTGGCTCTCGCGATCTCCAGATTAGCGGGGCAGTGGCGCCACACCTCGCCCTGTTTGCATCGTGCCGCACGAGACCGATTGTCCACTACGGCCAATATATTGCGAAACGAAAATACGTATAGAGCTGTGCTCAACTTTCGCATTAGGTAGTATCGTAATCGCAGGTGAATTTTTTTGTCTTTATTTTCCAGTTTCAGTATCCAAAACGGCTATAGGTTGCGAGCTTTTCGTCACGCTTCCGCTCGTATTTCAATAGTAAAAAAAATTCCACGGAGGATCCTGCAGTTGCAATTGACCTTTAATCCTAATGTTCGAGAAGAAAGACACCGAGGGGCCCGATTTTAGAGCGCAGCTCTTAGACGCCCGTTCCTGCGTTTTTCGTCGGTGTCGTCCCTCGGCGGAACCGAGTGAACGATCACAGCGAGGGATGAAGGAGCGAACACGGAGCGCAGCGGAGGATGAAAGACGGCGATAGCAAAGAGAGCGCGAAGAGAATAGTGGAGGAAGCGGGTGCAACGGCACCATGAGGCGGAAAGCGGAGGAGGAGGTTATGGCGAAAGCGTGAAAAAAAAAGCGTAGTGCCACATAAGACTGGCTCTGCGGCGACGACCGCTACGAGATGGCGCCAGAGAAGCACGCCGTCGCCTCTTCACCGGTGGCACGCGGCAAGCGGGTCCACCGATGCCATATATGAAAACAAAGCGCCGCATGAGCGGAGGTCTGCGGCAGCTGCTGTGAATCGCGGCCACACGTCACCCACGCGCTGCCTCTTGGGATCTCCCGATTAGCGAGGCAGTCGCGCCACACTTCGCTCCGTTCGCAATGTGCCGCACGAGACAGATTGTCCGCGCCAACCAATATATCGCGAACCTCATATAGGGCTGCGCTCAAACGGTATGCGCTCAAATTTCGCATTAGGGGGAGTATCTTAATTGCCGGAGAATTTTTTTTATTGGTCGTGTCATAAGAAGCAAACAACCAAAGACACCATGGACAGCATAGGGGAAATTATTTCTATTTCTTAATTGAAATAAAGGAAAGTATAAATAAATAGAACGTAAAGGGGATGAAAACGCAACTGCCCGCAGGTGAAATACGAACCCACGCCTTCGCATTACACGTGTGATCCTCTGACGAGTTGAGTTACCGTGGCGCCGTTTTCCTATCCACTTTCTGGGGTATTTATGCTCAATAAAGCGAACCATATATATATATATATATATATGATCATCATCATCAGCCTAGTTACGCCCACTGCAGGGCAAAGGCCTCTCCCATACTTCTCCAACTACCCCGGTCATGTACTAATTGTGGCCATGTTGTCCCTGCAAACGTCTTAATGTCATCCGCCCACCTAACTTTCTGCCGCCCCCTACTACGCTTCCCTTCCCTTGGAATCCAGTCCGTAACCCTTAATGACCATCGGTTATCTTCCCTCCTCATTACATGTCCGGCCCATGCCCATTTCTTTTTCTTGATTTCAACTAAGATGTCATTTACCCGCGTTTGTTCCCTCACCCAATCTGCTCTTTTCTTATCGCTTAACGTTACACCTATCATTCTTCTTTCCATAGCTCGTTGCGTCGTCCTCAATTTCAGCAGAACCCTTTTCGTAAGCCTCCAGGTTTCTGCCCCGTAGGTGAGTACTGGTAAGACACAGCTGTTATACACTTTCCTCTTGAGGGATAGTGGCAACCTGCTGTTCATGATTTGAGAATGCCTGCCAAACGCACCCCAGCCCATTCTTATTCTTCTGGTTATTTCAGTCTCATGATCCGGATCCGTGGTCACTACCTGCCCTAAGTAGATGTATTCCCTTACCACTTCCAGTGCCTCGCTACCTATCGTAAACTGCTGTTCTCTTCCGAGACTGTTAAACATTACTTTAGTTTTCTGTAGATTAATTTTCAGCCCCACCCTTCTGTTTTGCCTCTCCAGATCAGTCAGCATGCATTGCAATTGGTCTCCTGAGTTACTAAGCAAGGCAATATCATCAGCGAATCGCAAGTTGCTAAGGTATTCTCCATCAACTTTTATCCCCAATTCTTCCCACTCCAGGTCTCTGAATACCTCCTGTAAACATGCTGTGAATAGCATTGGAGATATTGTATCTCCCTGTCTGACGTCTTTCTTTATTGGGATTTTGTTGCTTTCTTTGTGGAGGATTACAGTGGCTGTGGAACCGCTATAGATATCTTCCAGTATCTTTACATATGGCTCATCTACACCCTGATTCCGTAGTGCCTTCATGACTGCTGAGGTTTCGACTGAACCAAATGCTTTTTCGTAATCAATGAAGGCTATATATAAGGATGGTTATATTCCGCACATTTCTCTATCACCTAATTGATAGTGTGAATATGGTCTATTGTTGAGTAGCCTTTACGGAATCCTGCCTGGTCCTTTGGTTGACAGAAATCTAAGGTATTCCTGATTCTATTTGCGATTACCTTAATAAACACTTTGTAGGCAACGGACAGTAAGCTGATCGGTCTATAATTTTTCAAGTCATTGGCGTCCCCTTTCCTATGGATTAGGATTATGTTAGCGTTCTTCCAAGATTCCGGTACGTTCGAGGTCATGAGGCATTGTGTATATAGGGCGGCCAATCTTTCTAGGACAGTGTTCCCACCATCCTTCAACAAATCTGCTGTTACCTGATCCTCCCCAGCTGCCTTCCGCCTTTGCATAGCTCCCAAGGCGTTCTTTACCTCTTCCGGTGTTACTTGTGGGATTTCAAGTTCCTCTAGCCTATTCTCTCTCACCTTATCGTCGTGGGTGTTACTGGTACTGTATAAATCTCTATAAAACTCTTCAGCCACTTGAACTATCTCATCCATATTAGTAACGATATTGCCGGCTTTGTCTCTTAACGCACACATCTGATTCTTGCCTATTCCTAGTTTCTTCTTCACTGCTTTTAGGCTTCCTCCGTTCCTGAGAGCCTGTTCAATTCTATCCATATTAAAGTTCCTTATGTCCGCTGTCTTACGCTTGTGGATTAACTTCGAAAGTTCTCCCAGTTCTATTCTAGCTGTAGGGTTAGAGGCTTTCATACATTGGCGTTTTTTGATCAGATCTTTCGTCTCCTGCGATAGCTTGCTGGTTTCCTGTTTAACGGCGTTACCACCGACTTCTATTGCGCACTCCTTAATGATGCCCATAAAATTGTCGTTCATTGCTTCAAGACTATGGTCCTCTTCCTGGGTTAAAGCCAAATACCTGTTCTGTAGCTTGATCCGGAATTCCTCTAGTTTCCCTCTTACCGCTAACTCATTGATTGGCTTCTTATGTACCAGTTTCTTCCGTTCCCTCCTCAAGTCAAGGCTAATTCGAGTTCTTACCATCCTATGGTCACTGCAGCGCACCTTGCCGAGCACGTCTACATCTTGTATGATGCCAGGGTTCGCGCAGAGTATGAAGTCGATTTCATTTCTAGTCTCACCATTCGGGCTCCTCCACGTCCACTTTCGGCTAACCCGCTTGCGGAAAAAGGTATTCATTATCCGCATATTATTCTGTTCTGCAAACTCTACTAATAACTCTCCTCTGCTATTCCTAGAGCCTATGCCATATTCCCCCACTGACTTGTCTCCGGCCTGCTTCTTGCCTACCCTGGCATTGAAGTCGCCCATCAGTATAGTGTATTTTGTTTGGACTTTACCCATCGCCTCCCCTCTCCGCCGGCCAAGAGGGGAAAACGCGCTTTCCGATCGCTCAAGGTTGCGCAGACATAGTATAACTCTAGCGTCTAGGAACAGCTTAACTAGGTGCGCGGGCGGCACGCATAGCGTGGGAAGCTAGCCGCCAGAATAACTATCTCAAGGACTGCTGCTGACGAGGGCGAAATACCTTCGTGTAATTATAATAACCCTAATAGGACTACTTTCGAAAGAAAAAAAAAAAGAAACGGCCTAGAGGGCTATACTACGAGAGCTATGCCTGATAATTCTCTCTCTCTCTCTCTCTCTCTCTATATATATATATATATATATATATATATTCGTCTCATCTATGGTATCGCATGCGCGCGCTGTTGCTTTGTCTCTGCGTGTAGTAGTTAAGAGAGCCAGTTTAAGGGCGGAGAAGAAGGAAGGAAAGGAAAGCAATATTGCAGCGCCGTGGTTTTAAAGCGCACCCGTGGTAGAGAAACGGAAGGCGATATAAGCGTGCGTGGCCATAATACGCACACGACAAACTGCCTTAAAACATTTAGACTTGAGGGGAAGCTTCGTTAACAAACGATAGCACAGCAATCAGCACTCCAATATAATTATAACCCTAATAATAATTGTAAATATTCATCTCATCTATGGGATCTAATGCGCGCGCTGTTGCTTTGTCTCTGCGTGTAGTAGTTGAGAGAGCCAGATTAAGGGCGGAGAAGAAGGAAGGAAAGGAAAGTCTCTGAAGCAAAATTGCAGCGCCGTGGTTTTAAAGCGCAACCGTGGTAGAGAAACGGAAGGCGATATAAGCGTGCGTGGCCATGATACGCTCACGACAAACTGCCTTAACATATTTAGACTTGAGGGAAAGCTTCGTTATCAAACGCTAGCGCAGCAATGAGCACTCGAATACGACTAGAGAAATTATTGAGACGTGGAAAATTTCCTTGAAATAAATATGGTCCACCAAAAATGTTACGGGGAGAAGATGCGCTTGACCATATATCTATAAGATATATATACAACGGGCAGAAGACAGGCATACAAGATGGAGCCCGCGCGCCTTGGAGCAATATATATATATATATATATATATGTATTGAATTGCTGGGATATATTGCCGCGCCAATGTTAACAATATATATGGATATGTGTTTATTCAAGGACAGGAAGTGGTTTTGGCACGTAAAACCCCATAATTTAATTTAATGTTATTTTATTCAAGGCTTTGAATCCGATGCGCGCCTAAAGCATGTCTACGAAGAATCTTCGTCGGTAGAGGGGTCGTCAGGCAGTACAACCGAATCACGCCTACAAACGAGTAGAAAAAAGAAAGTACTTTGTCCTTTTGATTTATACGTACTTTTACACCTGTAATCGCACCATTTACAACGTTCCCAAGCATGCATGTGTTATCTTTATTCAATTCACCCAACTGCTTAACTTTCGTGTACGTGTACCCGTTCTTTGCAACCTTGCAGAAAGCGATTGCAACTGATTGTTTGGTTTGCATTCTTTCTGGGTAGCGTTGTAAGGCCACGTTTTTAAAGCATTTTACACTTCGAGCGTTTATCAGCGCCAAACTACGGCAAGTACTTGCGTCTAGATCGTAGACAAGTCTTCATACTGCAGTTACGTGAAGATTTATGCGTAAAGCTGCACATAAATAAAAGCAAGGCCTTTCCAGTCAATATCTAATCAGTGCGGGTTTTTTTTTTCTTTTTTTTTTTTGCAGAGCAAGCAATAAGTGCCGCTCTGGACGTGCCCATTACACGTACGCTGCCTAAACTGCCACGGCACAAATTTCGCGAGAGAATGTGTAAGCACCGAGGAACAACCGTCTCAATTATTACGCCCCCTCCCTTTTATTCACTTTCACTTCGCCAGCGACGTTTGTTAACCGGTACACACCCAGCCCTTACGCATGTCATGTGTGTGTATGTATATTAGTGCCATCGTGAAACAATTGCGCCCGAATGTAAGCACGCGCGATGAGCCGACGAGGATTAAAAGAGCGAGAGAAAGAAGAACGGCAACGGCCCATCGAGCGATCCAAATTGAGCTCGGCGTGCATACTCCATGCCACGACAGGAAAAAGCGAGTGGACGAAGAGGAAGGGGGGGCTCTTATTAAATCAAAGCTCCGCTAATCTCCACAACGGAGCTCCGTTAAAAGCGCGCCGAGACTCTTAATTTGGCGACTTCGATGCACGCACGCACGCACCATTCGCGTCCTCCGCGTAATGTCAGTCCACTCCGACCACTTAGCCCTACAACTCCTAATAACTTCTCAGGTGCGTGCCGGCACGGTGTGAAGAATGAGGGCGACAGCATTTCACGTAACGGCTCCCAGGTGGCAGCGCCATCTCGGAGTCTTTAATGGAGTCTTCGCGCCACATTCGTACCGTGAGCCCATCGCCACCCTGCGGGAGCGGCGCTCGCTTTGGGCGTGCGTGTGTGCGTGTGCCCTGGTGGCGGCCTCGTTGGTGGCGGCAACGTCGAACGTCGACGAAGAAAGGGCTCCCCCTCTCCACTGGTGTACAGAGGCTGCTCGGCGATTAATCCGACCAGGGCGCGGCGACCGGCCTCTTCATAAAGGGCGTTGTTTCCTTTCTTGCTTCGCCGGATGACGCCAGGCATCGTGAGCGACCCACCCCGCCGCTTCCGAACTTTCGCGCCCGCGAGGTCACTCGGGCGGCCCCCTTGCGTATCACACCGCAGCTGCCCGCGCTTTGTTGCGTTTTTCCGAGTGGAAGACTGTTCGCCAGAGTTCTTGGCTGCTTTCCAGAGGCACGGGTTCCGATTCTCAAGCAGCGCTGACACTAGAACAATAGCGTTAGAAAACCCACGTGCTGCACTCGCAGTCATTCAAGGAGGCAGGCGCATTCTCTATTCTTCGTTGGCTGCGATGACTTGCCGGCTTCGATATTGCGTACGAACAGCCTCGCGAACCCGAGCCGCCCGAGCTCACATTTACGACTGTGTGATGCACTTGAACGCGGTCGTGTTGGTGTTACTTTTTTTTATTCTGAAAAGCCGAAGGGGACTGTTTATTTCACAGCGGCAGTGACAGCGAGGAGCAATAGACAGATTTAGTTACACGTACGTAGAGGCTTTGCGTACGTAGAGCTTCTACGTGTCAGCAGTGCGCATGCGTACAACGTAGCGGGCGCGCGCGCGTCTCACGGACGTACGTGAGATTCAATTCTTTGCGTGCGTTTCTTGCGCACGTAGACAGCTTCGCGCGGGAGTTCCGCGAGATCACGAACAAGCGATAGCGGGCCGCGCGCGCGCAGTCGGCTTGCATCAAAACGCGGCGACAGGATTGAATTGGCTACCGCCGTGTTCACATTTCCCGATAGATGTAGCTACGGGGTCCCTCTTGGCGTGCGTAGCGTACGTGTAGCTAAAAGCGTTTCAGATGGCGTGCACGTAGGGCACGTAGGCATTTCACGTTTGCGTACGTGAAGCCTCTACGTACGTGTAACTAAAACTGTCTAATGAGCCGCAGTGCGCTGGCTGCCCGCTAATGGGTGACGTAAGCCGAACGTCACATCGAGGGGTGCGGCTTTGCGCTCGCTGCAGCCTCCCAGTTTCGGTATCGCACGCTCTCATAGCAGAATTTCGTCGAGGCACAATTGCGCGGGTATTCACATTTTTCTTGACCCATAAGTTGATATGGCTTGTTCGGGGAGAGCTCGCTTCAATTTCCCAATTACGATGAGCCCGCTGAAACTAAAGGTTTAAAAGTTATTTGTTGTATATTTTGTTAATTAGTGTATAATTACCTCGTATCACCCGTCATCCCATGGCTGCCACCGCTGACGGCATTTCTGCGCAGGAACCGTCCTTACACTTCAAAGCGGCAATTTTTAAACATTGCTTAATGTCTTCGTAGAAACACCCGTTGTGCTTGTATGTACGGACTTGTATTACAGGGTGGGTGCCCTAGCTAATTTTAGCTAAGGTTTCAATATATGACGAAGCCAACTCTA
Organism: Dermacentor andersoni; assembly: GCF_023375885.2. Taxonomy (NCBI): domain Eukaryota; kingdom Metazoa; phylum Arthropoda; class Arachnida; order Ixodida; family Ixodidae; genus Dermacentor; species Dermacentor andersoni. The sequence continues at coordinate 355,461,932 of NC_092814.1, forward strand.
GATGGACACGACCAAATTATTCTACGTAGTTGGCTATTGTATAGAGTAAGTCAAACAATTTTTATGCTGCTTAATTACATAATTTGTCAAGATTATTTAACACATGACAGCGGGCACGTTAAAGACCGCCCCCCTCTTCCCCAAGATGCCAATATTAATCCGAAGTTTCCCCCACTACGGCCTGCCTCCTCATGATATCGTAGTTTTGGCACATAAAACCCCAGAAATAGATAATAGTTCCCCATACGTAATTATTTCTACGCGTCCGAAAGAAAAGCCCACGAAATATAAAAGCACACGACGGCCGTTTCCGCTCCGCGATTTCGGTGCTCTCAAGCACCATGTGTGAAGGAACAGCCCATTTAACCTGGTTTAAAAACTAAATTCTAGGGTTTTACGGTCTAAAACATCGATCTGATTATGAGTCTCGCCGTAGTGGGAGACTCGGGATTAATTTTGACCGCCTGGGTTATGTTTAACACGCACCTAAATCTAAGTACACTGATGTTTTTGAATTTCGCTCCCATCAAAATACGGCCGCCATGGCCGGGCTTTGAACCCGCGACCTCGTACTTAGCAGCGCAACATCACAGCCACTAAGCAACCCCGGCGGGTCTTTTGCTTATCCCTGTCCTGAGCCTCCGCGAGGCAGATGCATAATTGGCATAAGCCGCGCAAGGAACGCATCCGTCGCTGCCATGGCTGCCCTGTCGCTTTTTCAGCGTACCAAGCCGTCGGCTAGTGTGACACACACACTGTTCGTTCACACGTGGTACGTTTGAGTCGCTCGCGTGCGCGGGAGAGAGATTCATCATTGACAGAACGAGAGAATCCTTGCCCTGGAGCCAATGTTTCGAAAAGGGAACTCGACTTTGTTCTTATTCGGCCACTGTTGATTATGACACTTGAACATATACGCTGTTGATTATGTATGATACTTCAACGTATGTAAGACGCGTTCTGCATGGAAATTTTCACACGTGAGCTGATGTCAGTCTAACGCTCACTTTCACACGTATGTATCTTTGTGACACCAACATAGTGGTGATAATGCAGTTATTCGCTTGCCTCGTGTCGGCGTCGGGGTTGGTGTTGCCGTACGAAAAAACACAAGCTGTGCGAAAATAAAAATCCCTTGTCGGGCAGCGGATGCGAACCACTGACCTCCAGGTTGCGAGACCACCACGCTAGCCGACATCCATTGCCGGTTTTTTCTTTCTTTATTGTATGGAATTATGAGCAGTGTCAATCCAAAATTGTTACATTACATTTGAACATACATAAGAAACAAATGCACGCAAGGTACGCACTCCGATGAAAGTTCAAAATTCGGGCAAACAAACACAATCGTCCAGATGCGAAATACATTCAGGAACGGGATCAAAGGTAGCAACCACACTACGCACTTGAGCAGCCTCTTCTCGAAAAACAGACCTTGTCGAGCGAGGTGGCTCGGCATGTCTGTTGATCATTCGGCTTCTCTATAATGAATGAACTCCTAATAACATAAACAAATCATCATACGTGGCCTTCAAAGTGGGTTTTATGTGCATGAAGAAGTAGACGAAGCGCAAGGCGCGAGCCAATCATAGGCGTCCCCTCCCTCCAGAGGACGGAAAGGGTTTGATCGCGTGTTCGCTCGCCTCGCGCCAGCTGTTTCCCCCAGTTCAGTCCCCGCAGTCAGGTGGGAAGTCCGCATTTGGTTCGTTGTGATGAAAAGCAGGCTGCGTTGAAGGAACGGCAGCGGGAGCTGGCTGCACGTCGTGCGTTAGGCTGAAGAACAGGTAGCGTTTGATGAATGCCACCGGGAACTCGCTCGAAAACTGCTCGTTGTCGATGTGCCGACCTCGTCGTGAGGAAGCGCGAAGCCGACATGTTACGACAACGAAGAGCCGTGGATCCGGAGCTTCGCTTGCACCCCACTTCGCAGTAGTGAAAGGGTGGTCAACCTTTCTTTATGCTAAATGCCTCAAAGACCAATCTGCAAGATTCTGATTTAAACTAGGGCGTGGCACTTGGGTTATCAAAAAGCGGGCTGTGTTGACATCCTCGACCGTAATGGCGTGATGGCACTGTTACTGCTTCTACGTGCGCCCGGTGTTCTCTCAACCGAGGACTAGACACTTTCGGTATTACCAATATAACATCCAGTGGTAACTTGTAAACCACTTCAATTCTGCATGTACGTGACGAAGAGCGTGGCGCGGCCAGCATTTGTACGTCTTCTCATTCGATTTTTCGCTGCTAATATGAATCCCAAATAAACCAGTCCCGTAACCATTGCAAGAGGGAAGGGGGAGGTGTTTGCGAATTACTTTTTCTTTCATTGGTTCTGTAAACGTATGGCACTTTCGTCGCTATAAAAGTCAACGTCAGTATTAGGCCTTGCATACATTCAGCGTACGAACCCCAATATGATAACCGACATGAATCACGTGCAAATCTAGTTGGAGAGGCGTCATGAGTATAGTTACTTTCACTAAATTGGCCAGTTGCTCAACTACAACTGCATCATAGATGTGGTACCCTAACACCAAAACGCGAATCAATAACAGTAAAGTGGTTCAACATCGCGCCGCACAATTTATTCTTTACGACTATAATATATGATGAGGAGAATCAGGGTGATTCAAGCGGTGGGCGGATCTAGCCTCGGATAGGAACGCGAGAATTTGCCTTTAAGCTTTATACTTACGAAAAACAAGTTGTCATTGATGCCCATTTCACTGCGCAGGTGTCGCTCCCTACACTATGTTTCAGAATACATAACATGAACACCATAATGAGATAAATGGCGATTCACCTACACGCATTTCATTACGCACAGGTCACCCGCGCAACGTCGGAGACCCCCCATAGCGCTCATTCTCGCTTCAAAAAATTCTGTCATTCCACAGACGTTACCGAAGTGGAATCACCTACCGTAATTTTTGGTGCTGACAGAGTGTAATCTTTCAAGAAAAATATCCTTGTGCAAACACAGATTTCTTTCGTTGTGTTCACGGCAGGTGTATTTTAAAATCAGTGTTAAACGTCCCCTAGTGCGCAACTGTATTTGGTGCTTCGTTCTATTTGCCGTTTTCGTGTGCGACATTAGAATTTGTATCCGTTGCTTCACCAGTTGAAGCCCTTGTATTTTAAATGTGCCTAATATTCGTTTTATGACTGCTAACATCGAATTTATTCTGCCGAACTTAAGTAAACTCTCTTTTTGGATTCGTACGAGTTCATTTATGTCAATTTATCACTGGCGGATCCAGGGTAGCCTTTAAAGGGAGGGAAGCAGAGTCATTAAAACATGAAGGGAACGGGGGAGGGGGAGAGAGATTTTATTGAAGGAAAGGGAGAGAGATCGACTCGGGCTAGTGTGCTCTAGCCGGCTACTCTGCACGGGGGCAAGACAAAAAGGGGAAGAAAAGACGGGATAAATGATGATGGAAATTTAGAGGGATGCTCGTTGCACCATCTTGAAGCACTGCTAATAGCGCGGACCCGCATTGGTCGCTACATTCGACCTGTGAGGGCTGGCGACCTTCGGGGAAGTGACCGTCGAAACCTGCCCGGCCCGATGCGGCGATTCGTTTTGTAAGGACGACTATGCGCCTCGTCCACAACCCGTTGGCGCCGGCATGTCTGCTCCGGCGACTCGCTTTGTACGGACGAAAATGCGCCCCGTCCCCAACCGAAAGGCGCCGGGTTGTCCAGACGCAGTCGGCGGACCAAGTATTGTTATTGGATTCGCCGTCACCGTCACGGTTTGTTTGGAGCGGGGAACTCCTGGAAGAAGGTGTTTTGCGGTGCCGTCTCACGGGACTTAAGCCCCAACCACTGGCACGCGCCGAAAGCTTCGGCGCGCGCTGGCAAGCGAATGCGTCGCTTCGCTTCGGCTGGAGGTAAAGGGCGCGCAACCACTGGAGAAAAGCTCCGACGCGCGCCGAAGCTCGCTCCTCGGCTGCGGCGCACTGTTGCTGGACTACTCCGTCTTCATCCGTCAAAGTCCGGCCTAAAACAGCTTGCTGTAAACTAAGCTCGAAACAATAAGTTATTGATCTGTATGTGCTTTTAGATATTAAAAACACGTTTGAATAATGAATATACACCTGCCGCAACAGTTTGTTTTTATTTTTGAAGTAACAATAGTGTATAAAATATCGACATCAGCGCTCGCGCGTCGTCTGTCTGCAAGATCGCTTTGCAAACACCTGCACGACGATGCCATATATCAAAAACTGTTGCACCATTTCATTTTTTGGTAGCTTATTGCACAGCCAACTATGTAAGATATAGGCGTGCAATGTGTAACTGAAAAAAATCTGTGTTGGAAATATTGCCACGTAGTAGTGACGGTAAATGAATAGTGCCGGCTCAATCGCAACGATAGCGGCGACCAATGTCGGCAATCGTAGAAAATCTCATCTGCGGGTCAAGCGCGTCGGTTTGCATACGGCAGTCGTCGAAAGTTACAGCCTATTCGCTGGTGTCCGCGTGCCTTCCAGAAACTACAACACAATTCGTGTCGCGTATGCAATCAGATTAGCAAGGTTCGTCGACAACAGACAGAACCATCGATAACATTCGCGAAACTTCCGATACGTTCAGGTGCATCCTGCACCGAGCGATAACGTTTAACATTTTTTAGCCGGTGAAATACGGTAACCGGATACAGATAAAGCATCCGTGTCAATATAATTATGCTTGTTGGTGCATGAGAGAAACGTGAACAAGTGGGTTCTGAGAAAATCAGCAAAACAGAATTGAAACCCCTGTAGCATTCAAAAAAAAAAAAAAAACTAGAATAGCTAAAATGTATGCAATTCGTATCTTGTCTCCCCCCAATTCTTGATTCTGCCAAATCTAGCCCATGGAGCACCTCTATTATTCTAGGTTGTTTTGACGCATCAACACCCCATCCGGAGGCCTTCACATTGAGTGTATTGCTACAAAACATTTTCACAGTGTATGGGCCATGTTCTATTGTAACTGGTTTCCACATATCAAGTTTGCCTTTCTTTACATTAATCAAATGACATACCGTCAGATAATACAAGCTTGAGAATTAGAGGGTTTTAATAGGAGTCTTTCGTTGCCCTTTGCCAAGTCGTACTATTGAAGCACTTATTCGAATGTATGGGAGCAGCTCATTTGCATAATATAAGAAATATATAAACAGGTTATTTTCACAATTTATACACTTCGTCACCACAAAAAGAAAAATTGCAGTTTATTGTTTTCAGCCTGCTATGATGTTTTGACTGAGAAAGATATATTCAATTTGTTCTGCGAGGCCCGCAATAATTGCTGTGGCATATTATTTTATTGCACAACACTGCATACAGTAGCCAGCCATTATTAAAACTCAGAAGAAATAAATAGCACAATGCATATGATCAGGCACATAGCATATTATTGCACTTTCTTAATTCATGCCAGAATGACGACCACAGGCGTCCTTCTCCAACAAGGTCAGCATCCATCGTGCCTCCTTACCATCGGGCTTCACACCGTCAGCACGTTCAACCTTAGCTCTGTGGTGTTTAAAGCAACCTCAAGTGCGTCTTACGGTTCCAGGGATAAGAAAGAAGACCGTCCTGCCTACCTTGGCCTTGAAGCAAGCAGCTCTGGATTGTTTGCACACTTTCTACTTTGATCGAGTCCACATATATACGGATGGTTCTTCCACTCAGACCAGCTCCACCAGCGCAGTGGTTATACCATCACGATCACTAAGCATCCAATACAAGATTTCTCAATTAACATCGACCGGTTCGGAGCTTGTTGCCCTCCGAGGTGCCGTTGATTATATTAATAACCAACCGGCTAATCGGTGGGCAATATTCTGCGATTCAAAAGCGGCCTTATAATGTCTTCTGTCATCTCTCCGTCGCGGGTCATGTGAACAACTCGTGTCGGAGATACGAGAAATGCACCATCACATGATCATGAAAGGACACGACGTCGTGTTTCAGTGGCTGCCTGGTCATTGCGGTATCTCCGGCAACGACCTCGCTGACGAAGCTGCTATGAAAGCCCACGAAGGAGCAACCCTTATTTCTGTACCTTTATCGCAGACTGACACAGCCCAACACTTAGGCAAGCTAGCACACTCTTTTAACATTGGAAAAGTGGCACACACCTGGATTCACTCTACATCGATTGCATTCCCTCGATCCCTCTATGCAACTGCGGCTGTTACCAGGTCTTCTGCGAAATGAGGAAACAGTGCTGTGCCGCTTACGTTTGGGCGTCGCATTCACCAGTGCATATGCATTTTTGATTAGAATGGCTGATAGCGCCGAGTGCAATGCCTGCGGTGTCGAGGAAACCATAGAACACCTAATGTGCTACTGCCCATCTTTTGAAGATGAAAGGCAAGACCTCTGCAGAGCTCTCAATCAGCTAGATGGAAAGCCGTTCACCTTGAACAAGATCTTGGGACCATGGCCTCGCATATCGCAGCTACAAAAGGCCACAAAAGCGCTGCTGCGATATTTGAAAGATACCGGATTGAGTCAGCGTCTGTGATCCAGACTGAGTGACCGACTGATACCCCCAGTGGACTTTCTCTTCTTTTAATCTTTCCGTCCCCCTTTCCCTTTCCCCAGTGTAGGGTAGCCAACCGGGCTCAGTCCTGGTTAACCTCCCTACCTTTCATTTATCATTTTCTCTCTCTCTTCTTAATTCATGCCCTTTTTTTAATTGCACGAAAGCTACTACACTAAAATAGTATACTAGTACATACTTAAAAAGCACAATTTTATACTACGATAATAGTCAATCATTCAAATTTTTATTGTAGTGCCCAAGAACAGCTAGAGAGCCTTTGTACTGGTGCACTTAACGAGCACTAACTATGTGAGACAAAATGTAGAGAAAACATGAATGCAGTAGACAAAAAAATGGAAGATAGAGAAACAAATAGGGAAAAAAAGAAACGCGAAAAAGTAAAAGGGAGTTAATCCTACGTGATTATTTACAGATACACAAAACACAGGAAATGAACTCTGAAGTATGTTTTGGAGTCGAGTCTTATTAGCACAATCTTGTAACAAGCCCAGGCAACGAATGTGGAATGCTACCTGGTATACTGTTGCGGCACAAACAAATGCATATGATCAAGGAGCTTTAAGGAATGTGTAATGTCATGGACCACCTTATACAGGAACAAAAGGTGCAGGAACAAAGGCTCAACTGTGGTCGCCAGAATGGCAAAAGTGGTGCTTGAAGATAGACATCAATTTATTCTGGATGCGTTCAATGAGGTCAGAATTAGATTTGCTCATTGCACCCCCCTCCTACAGAGGCATACTATAGTAGTTGGAGGCACACAGCAGAATTTCAGAAACACAACAGGTGAGTGGAAATCATGCAATATACGGCATGCAATTCCAAGAGCGTGAAGGACATCTTGTGTAATTATCTATGTGAAGAGAAGCTTAGCATTTTGTCGAAGTACACACCAAGATCTTTCATTTCATCGACCCTAAGGAGTGGAGCATCACGTAGGGTGTATCAAAATTTCACATGGTGCGTTTTGTGCATATAACTTAATGCCATAGTGTTGGAAGCATTTAAGAGTACTTATTGTTTCTGCACCAGTTCGAGAGTGAAAAAATGTCTTTTTGGAAGTCGATGCAGTAGTGAACACTGTTGACAGTCTGAAAGTCTGAAATGTCGGCACACAAAGTCATGCTGTTCATTTATTAAAATGCTCTTAGCACTAACAGAAAGCGAGGAATCCCATATCGATTCAAACACCTGACGCACTGAAGAGGATAGATATAGGTCGGCAGTTAGTAACTGCACATCTAGCACCTGATTTGTGCATGGGCAATGTTCATGCTACCTTCCGAGTGCTAGAAAAGGTACTAGACTTTAGGGAACTATTGAAGATGCTTGTGAGAACGAGGAACAAGAATGCTTCCATACATCTTAACCCTTTCAGACACCACTTTATCCCGTTGATTGAAAAGTTGCTTTCACCACATCTCTTGCATCCTCAGAATCGTAGAAAGTGTACAGCCGCAGCAAATATTAAGAATTTTCAATAGTTTAGCGAGTTTTGTCAAGTTTACAAAATTTCTACTCCATGCGAAAACTCACTACAGGAGCACAAAATATGAAAACATGTACTATTTCGTGTTTTGAAAAGCTTGAAAAGCACTTATCCAGCCACTTGACAATTATGCCTGGTGCACAACATTGTAAAAAACAATGAAAGAAGTGAACCCGCTACATACAACATACTGACACAGAGTAACAACACCCAGCCGTCCACCTTCTCACTCATTTTGTTAAAACATTCTGCACATTATTCAAAATTGCAGCACAGTTCCAATAATAAGTGTTTCAAGATGTATGAAACACATTTTAAATACCATTACTTTCATCAGTGCTTTTGCTATTGATGCACGCTCCTGCTGTGCCCAATTGTGTAGACAGCGTCTCAAAGGGTTAAGCTCTGTGGAGGAAATACCATCAACAGCACAAGAAAGGGAAAGTTTAAGGCAAAGTTTAAGGCACTTCATATACTTGGAAACGAGGTTTTCATTGACTGTTAGCATACACTGCGCCAGACTGAGAAGGAAGGTTACTTGAAGCATATTTCACGCCATATAGCAAACAGAAATGTTCTGCAAAGGCATCAGCAGTGTTCGAGACAACACCACTATTTTCATGCAGCAGACTTACATCTTTGGCACTCCTTTTAGAAGAGAGAGCCCACAAAGCTCCAGAAATATTTTGAATTATGTGTCACGCTGGCTTCAACACAATCAATTTGGTCAAAGTAATGATTCTAATAATAATAATAATCTTAGTGGTAACTTGGCACACTAGACTACAAAGAAGGCTGATGCCTGTATGTTAGAGAATCTGATAACCAGCCATCTAAAGCAGGAATTTGCAGGATGCAGAAGACACTTCCTTCCCCTCCACGTGCACACACACTTGCTCAATAACACAGCACAGCACACACGCACACACTCGACAGGTGCACAACACACAGGAGTGCCAATGAAGTCTGGTTCCAAGGAAGGAGAATCCAAATCGCCAGGGGGGTGGAGAGAAAGCTCTGCATGCCAGATATAATCATGAGTTGTGGTGTCGGGCCATACAGGCGTGATGAGGGCTCAGGCTGTGCTGACCACTTGTTCAGGCGAAGTGAAAAAAGATTAGTGCTGTTTAGAGAGACGTCAAACACCCTGCAGTATAGACTAGTGCAATGTTGCGTTGGTATTGCAGGGTGTGCTACTTGAGGGGTTTGAGGCAATCCTCGAAGGCTGGCATGAGCTTGTGACAACCGAAAAGACGGGAGTAAAGGGTGCGTATTGTCCGGCACAAAACAAGCTGAAGTTTTGTAGCCTCGCGAGTTTGGTACGGGAACTATACTGATGAGCAGTACTCAAGTCGTGACAGAATGATAGAAGTGTAGAGTGCTCGGAAAACCTTAGGTCATCAGGGAAGGGACACACGGGACACAAACCCAAGAAAGGGCCGGTGCTTACATACAGTGCTGGTGACGTATGTGGAAAATTTGAGAGAACAGCTAAATGCTACACCCAGAATGAGAAGGGCCCGAACAGTCTTTATAGAAGTGCCTCCAAGGAAGAAGGTTGGACGTGCAGCAGTTTCGTTGTGGCTGATACGCATGGCAGCACTTTTTACGGTGCTACTACAAAGTTTGATATTGTAGGCCCAGTCGTTCACCTTTACGGAATGTATTTATTGTAAGCACATATGCTGTTCATCGGCATATTGTTGTTGTGGAAGCGTTAACTTGTTAATCAAACACATTCTGGGCAGATGCATTAGTAACTTGGTTTTGAGTACATCTTTGTCCTGACTACAATTTATAGTATCGCAGCAAGAAACATTTTAGTAGAGGCTGAAGGGATTCCAGCAGTTTAAGCATACTGACTGCACAAAACACTGATGACACCTTTTCACCTTCCCCACAATGCACTCACACCATCTACACTTTCCATAAGCAAAAAGTGAGATAAAAATTCAATTACAGTTTCATTGACTCAGTACTTGCTGCTTCTGAAGCGGGCATCGAAGCAATCATGGTATACGCTGCTACATGCATAGGTCTTGCATGATGCAGGTCCTGCTATGCACTGCACACAGGGCACACGTTGCAAACAGATAATTTCTTTTTGCAGTGCTCCACTATAACGACACACTGACTCAAATATTACTGCGTTGCCACGTATGCTTCAGTGCGTCAGTGTTCTTGATTGCTACACGAGCGATTTATCCCCAACTAGCCCAAAAGACGGTCGCACTTGAAAGAAGTGAGTGAATGAGTACAGTGAACTTGTACTGAACTGGATTCACATGCCGAATAAAAGAGCGCAATGTCATCTGAAACAGGCGGCACGGCTGATTATGTAAGTACTTCCAATAGTTCGGCTACTAGTGTAGTTCGCTTTCGGGAGTTATCTTTACCACTGGAAACAGCGCAGAGCTTGCCTCGTTAAACTTGAGTCAACCGACACCACACGAAACACGCCGCGGTTGACCAACCCAACTTCCACACGGTTCATTCACCACATCACAGGTCACACGAAGTCAAGAGTGCCATATTTTAAATCACTGCAGCACCAAACGGACCTGAAAATTCATTTCCTTCGACAGATTTCTCGTTCACTCGCCAGGTACGAACTCGATGGACGCGCTAGGCCTACGCGTAACGTAAACAACATCGGCGATAGGCGAGTGTTGATTATCCAGACTTCGGAGCTCGTAAACGTGTTTCCATTCGTTTTGAGCACAACAAAATGCACATACAACAAGCACAGACGTTGCGGCAATCGTGATTCGGTTGGCTGTTTTAGCAGACGATCGTACCGAGCCCGGCGGAACCCAGTGGGCAGGTTGGATTAGTCGGCGTCGTTCGAAGTCGCTTCGGATCCACGTCGCACTGCCACAACCTACGGTCGTCGGTCGGTTGATCGTGTCGTTGTCGGCCTACTTTTACAACACTGTCTTTCAGGAACACTGTCGCGCGCGTCGTGCGTCCAAAACACTCGGACGATCGTTGGTGCCGGCGTCTCCGCACGGTCGGCCATTACAGTCCTAGCAGCCAGAGGCTCCGCAGCCTCCGATTGGTTGACGCCTGCGAGGCGTCGCAGCCTCCCATTGGTGCACGCCGGCGCAGCTTCGCCGCGCGCCGGCAAACTTCTAGCATCGGCAGTAGACGTAATCGCTGCGCGACGTTCCGCTTCAGCGAGTTCCCGACCGACGCTTTGACGCATTTGACCCTTCGGCGCGCGCCGAAGCTTTCCAGCGCGTGCCAGTGGTTGGGGCATTAGAAGCCGTCAGTCAATGGAGAGACGCGGCGGCCATTGTCTGCGGGGTCAACTCTGGGATCAAGAGGCGCCTGCTCAAGGCAAGACCCGTGTCTGCGAAAACCCTCTCAGCTCGGTGTGGTCAGTGAAACCCGTGCGGAAGTGAGTGAGCGTAGCCGACCCTCAAAGGCGGGTCGGCTACGATGGCTTTGAACGCTCCGAATTGGTCGAAGGTTGAACGGCCGTTTCCTTCACCTAGGGATCTAGGGAGGACAGAGTGTTTATAAGCAGCCGTTGTCGGCTCCTCAGTGTGCATTATCTTTCCGTCATGCTAGACTGATGAACTGTAACGTTCTCATGTAGATACTGTAAATAAATCCCATATTCCTCGATCTCGATGAGAAAAGTCCTTACCTTCAACAACGTCCTCAGCATGGATGAGTTGGACGACGGCATGGGCCAGCTACCATCTATTTCATGCCCGACCCCAATCGTTACAGCTGGTGGCAGTGGTGAGATGGACTTTGCGACGTGGTGCTGTGTCTGCGCTGAGTGCTTGGTTCTTGCTTTTACTCTCTAGGCTTCATTTTGTGGTTGCTCTGTTTAGAACAGTAGAGAAGCTGATTGTTGATTGTTAGCTAGGTTGTGTTTACCTAGGTATGTATAGCGAGCAGCACCAAGGGAGTGCAGCAGCAATCATGGAGTTAGGGACACTGCTGAGAGACGAATTGTTGATTGTTGGTTAGGAACTGGGCCTTGAGGTACGCAAGGAAATGCTAAAATCGGAATTATTGCAGCTGATTTCCGAATAGGCCAGTGAGGAGGACATTGAAATTGGGTTGGAACTTCTTAGGAAAAGCGAGAAACGGGACAGAGAGAGAGAGAAGAACGGGACAGAGAGGAACGCAAGTTAAGAAAAATGCAACTTGATTTTGAAAGAAAACGTTTGGAGTTGTCTTAAGGAAGTGAAGGGGCTCTGGGACGATCAAATGAGGCAGAATCACACCGCATGGACAGGCTGTTATAGCCATTTCAGGTCGGGAACGACATAGGCTTGTTCCTAGGAAATTTTGAAAGGACTTGCGAGAAGATGAACTTCGGTCCAGTACATGGCCACAGCGGTTGCTGTCTATGTTGCCGTGTGAGGCTGCGGAAGTTATCGCCAGACTCAGTGCGGAAGAGGCATATGATTATGCGAAAGTTAAGGCTAGTCTTTTGAAGAAGTATCGCCTTTCAGCCGAAGCTTTTCGGCAAAGGTTTAGATGCACAGGCAAGAAGGATAGCGAGGGATATCCGGAGTTTGCATATAGCTTAAAGGCCAACCTAGTCGAGTGGTTGAAAAGCACGGAAGCGTAAGAGAGCAGAGACATCATTGCTGAATGCATATGTGTCTAGAGCAGTTTTACAAAAGCATCCCACAATCTGTGAAGCTGTGGGTGCAAGGCAGAGGAAACGTAAACACTGTGGAAAGGGCGGCTGAATTAGCCGAAGAGTACGCAACGCGTAGAAAGCTGAACGCCGAGGACGGAAATTGGGACTGTTGAAATGGACCACGGAAACCATTTCCGTTCAAAAAGGGTTCGCAGACTAGATGACCGGAGCCTGTAGATGTGGAGGAAAAGCCCTCAGAAAAGAGCGAGAAGAAGTCAAACGGGGAAACCGTACAAAAAGAGCAGAAAAGAAAATTCAAATCTTTTAGACCGATCCGCTCCTATATGTGCCACAAACTAGGACATATCGCTGTAAACTGCGGGAAGCCTAGCGTAGTTTTCTCCTACGTGGATGAAAAAGACAAGAATATGGAAATTTTAAGCCCATATCTTCAGGACCCTCAAGTTAATGGCAAACCATGCCGGGTGCTGCGAGACAGTGCCACCACTATTGACATTGTCCATCTGTCTTACGTGACGATAGATGACTGCACGGGAGAAGTAGCGTGGATCAAACAGGTTGTAGAAGAATTCAGCGTGTGTCTGCCCATGGCCAAAGTCAAAATCAATGCATCGTTCGGGGAGCTCGTCACCGAGGCTGCAGTCATTTTTGTCGCTGCAGTACCATTCGACGAATCGGTCGAATCACTCAGTGCGTGACAAAGGGCTTAAACTGGGACAGGGCGTAGTACAGGCGTTGACGCAAGGCCAAGCTCGTAAAATCGCGTCGCTTTCGGCTGAAAGTGCAAAAGCTGCTCCAGCAGAAGTAGTAAAAGAGGTAACTTCAGTAACCGAATCCGAGCTAGGCTCGAGGGACGAGAAAACAGTTGAGGAAAGCCTGCCAGCTGACCAGCTCAATGAGAGCGTATCACTAGGGTGTCAAAGTTCGCGCCTGCAGAAAGAGCCAGCTGACGCACTCGCAAGCGAGACAGGGTCGTTACTATCACCGGCCTCCAAGAACTTTGATCAGCTCTTACGTGTGGACAGAGAGTCATTGGCAGCCGAGCAAAAGAATGATGACAGCTTAGCTAAATTACATCACACAGCTAAAGAAGGCATTGCTAGGCGCAACGTGACGGTACATGAGAGAGGAGGATTGTTGTATCGGCACTAAAGAGTTCGAAAGGGTAGGATTCTAGATCAGTTAGTCGTACCTACTAAGTACAGGGAGGACCTTTTGGGTATCTGTCATGGAAATGGGTGGTCTGGCCCCCTAGGCATAAACAAATCAAAGGAAAGATTGCTTATGGAATACTACTGGCCTGGCTGCTTCAAAGACGTAGAAAACTTTGTAAGATCATCCGACGCCTGTCAGCGCTCGGGTAAACCAGGAGAAATTTGGAAAGCTCCACTAAAGGTAGGGCCCTTAATTTCAGAACCTTTCAGATGACTTGTGATAGACACGGTAGGGCCTCTACCAAAGACAAAGTCGGGTTACAAGTACTTGTTTACCATGCTGTGTCCGGCTACGAAGTTTCCAGAAGCAATCCCTCTGAAAGAGCTCAGCTCCACCGAAGTAGTAGACGCGCTTTTGACAGTATTCGCAAGAGTTCGATTTCCAGCTGAAATTCAGGCGGATCAAGGGTCTCAGTATTCACCAGCGCACTGACTTCCACATTCTTACAAAAGTTCGGGGTAAATTTGAGACACAGTTCCGTCTATCACCCTCAGTCAAATAGTGTACAGAGGTGGCATTCAGTGCTTAAGCGAGTTTTGCGGGCGCTCTCTTACGAGCACAAGGAGGACTGGGAGAATTGTCTTCCGGCCACTTTGTTTGCTCATGAGGCTACAGGGTTCTCGCCAGCAGAACTAGTGTATGGGAGGACACTCCGTTCTCCACTCAGAATGTTAAGAGAGATGTGGGAGGAAAGAGGAGAGAGTCCAACAGTGTTAGAATACGTGCTAAATGTGCTGGAACAGCTAAGCGCAACCCAAGAACTAGTCGGAAAGAACATGGGAGTAGCTCAAAACAACGCCAAGTTTTATTACGACAAGAATGTGAGGCTTCCTACGTTTAACGCCGGAGACCAGGTAATGATCCTCAAACCTTCAAGAAGGAACAAGCTTGAAGTTCACCGGGACGGACCCGTTAAAGTGTTGCACAACCTTTCAGATACTAACTGTGCTCTGAAAATGCCCAGTCGCAGGAAGGCGGTGAGGATATACCACTGCAATTTGATGAAGCTGTATACGTAGAGCGGAGCGGACTCGTTAACTATACTGCAACGGGGGTGTTCACCTAGCAAAAGGGTCACTAGTTATAGGTTGTAGCGCTAGGCTTAAAACAGGTCGGCACTATATCGTAACAGGGAAGCAAGCACTTCTCGTCGTCTTCTTTTTCACAAGCACACCAGCACCATGCCCACTGCCCAGTGCCTTCAGTACAATCACTCCCCACCGAAAGAGTAGCCATCCTGGCGACCTAAGGACAGGGGAACACAGGGGGGTCATGGCACTGCTTGAGCCGAGAGACGTGGACAATTTCCTGGCCCCGACGACGCTGGTCGGAAGGCGTTTCAATTGGCTCGATGAGGTAGTTGACTTCGGATGTTTGTTTCAGTACCCGATAAGGACCGTGGTACTTGGAGAGCAGCTTGGAGGAAAGGCCTGGAGGAGTAGAGGGCACCCACAACCAGACCAGCGAGCCAGGCGCAAAGCACGTAGCCGTAGTGGATGAATCGTGGCGAAGCTTTTGGCGCCACTGGTCCTGGGATGTGAACGAACGAGCGAGCTGGCGACATTCTTCGGCGTAAGCAGCCGCTCTAGAAATAGTCGTCCACTCCGAGGCATCTGGCCGATAAGGTAGAATCGTGTCCATAGTGCATGAAGGTTCGTGTCCGTAAAGGAGAAAGAAAGGGGAGAACCCAGTGGTGCTTTGCGTGGCGGTATTGTAAGCGTAGGTGACGAAAGGTAGAATGCGATCCCAATTCGAGTGGTCAGATGAAGCATACATGGCCATCATGTCACCAAGGGTGCGGTTGAAACGTTCTGTCATCCCATTAGTTTGAGGATGATATGCCGTGGTAGTGCGGTGAATGATGCGACACTCCTTTAGCAATGCTGCAATGACGTCTGAGAGGAAAACGCGACCGCGGTCGCTCAGTAATTCGCGAGGTGCTCCATGGCGTAAAATCAGGTTTTGAAGGATAAAACTGGCGACGTCTTTTGCTGTGGCAGATGCTAGGGCTGAAGTTTCAGCGTACCGCGTGAGGTGGTCGATAGCAACAATAACCCAGCGGTTGCCGCTTGGAGTGTTGGGAAGCGGACCGTATAAGTCAATGCCGACGCGGTCGAACGCGCGCGCGGGGCATGGTAAAGGTTGTAAGGGGCCGGTGGCATGTTGAGGTGGCGTCTTGCGTCGTTGGCATAGGTGGCATGACCGGACATACTGGCGAACGAAACGGTACATACCGCGCCAGTAGTACCGAAGCTGGAGGCGAGAGTATGTCTTTAATACACCAGCGTGGCCGCATTGTGGGTCGTCGTGGAACGTGGCGCAGATGTCGGAGCGTAGATGTCGGGGTATAACAAGCAACCACTTACGGCCGCTGGAATTGTAGTTGCGGCGGTACAGCAGGTTATCTCGAATGATGAAGTGCGTGGCTTGGCGACGAAGCGTCCGAGAGGTCGGTGCTGGCGACTGGCTGGACAGGAAGTCAATAAGCGAAGAGATCCATGGGTCTTTGCGCTGCTCTGATGGCATGTCGGAAATGTTGAGGGCGAAGGCACCGCAGGTAGAAATAGACGAGTGGACAGGACCAGAGGGCAGGGGTGACCGGGATAGAGCGTCTGCGTCTGAATGCTTTCGGCCTGAGCGATAAACAACGCGGATGTCGTACTCTTGTAGGCGCAATGCCCAACGGGCAAGCCGACCAGTTGGATCTTTTAGTGAAGATAACCAGCATAGGGCATGATGGTCGGTCACGATGTCAAATGGACGCCCGTACACATAAGGACGGAATTTGCCGATAGCCCAAATGATGGCCAGACATTCCTTCTCAGTAACCGAGTAGTTCGCCTCGGCTTTGGTAAGGGTGCGGCTGGCATACGCGACGACATACTCTTCGAAGCCATCCTTGCGTTGTGCAAGAACAGCGCCGAGCCCGACACCACTAGCGTCCGTATGGATCTCAGTTGGAGCAGAGGGATCGAAGTGTCGCAGCACTGGAGGCGAGGTGAGAACGCGTCGCAGTTCTTGGAATGCGTCGTCGCACGCCGAGGACCAGGCTGATAGGTCAGAACTGCCGGTGAGAAGCTGCGTCAAGGGGGCAATGATAGAGGCAAAGTTACGGATGAAGCGTCGGAAATATGAGCACAGGCCGATGAAGCTGCGAAGCTCTTTCATGGTGGTTGGTTTAGGGAACTCGGATACGGCGCTAAGTTTTGTGGGGTCCGGAAGGATACCGTCTTTTGACACTACATGGCCGAGAATAGTAAGCGTACGAGCGCCGAAGTGGCATTTCTTCAAATTTAGTTGCAGTCCTGCAGTGGAGAGGCACGCAAGTACTTGCTCGAGGCGGTTGAGGTGCGACGCAAAGTCGGTGGAAAAAACCACAATGTCATCCAAATAGCAGAGGCACGTTTTCCACTTCAGCCCTCGAAGAATGGCGTCCATCATTCGCTCGAAAGTGGCAGGCGCGTTGCAGAGGCCGAACGGCATGACAGTAAATTCATATAGCCCATCAGGCGTTACGAAGGCTGTCTTTTGACGATCGGCCTCTGCCATTGGCACTTGCCAATAGCCGGAGCGCAAATCCAGCGAGGAAAAGAATTCCGCTCCCTGCAGACAGTCCAAGGCATCGTCGATGCGCGGCAGAGGATAGACATCCTTGCGCGTTATTCGGTTAAGGCGGCGATAGTCGACGCAGAACCGAATAGAGCCATCTTTTTTTTTAACGAGGACAACCGGAGATGCCCAGGGACTGTTAGAGGGCTGGATGATGCCACGCTCCAGCATGTCGTCAACGTGCTGGTCGATGATACGGCGTTCAGCAGCCGACACTCGATACGGACGCTGGCGCAATGGTGTTTGTGGACCGGTGTCGATACGGTGAACGACTGCGGACGCTCGGCCCAAGGCTGGTTGGTCAATGTCAAATGAGGAACGAAAGCGTTGGAGGAGCTTGATAATTTCTGTGTGCTGCGCAGGTGTGAGTTCTGAGTCGACGGCACGAGCGAAGACGTCTACAGGGGCATCAGTCGCGGCGGGAGGAGTGACGGAACAAATCGGAAGTGATGCCGTATCACCAAACGTGGTGGCCAGGAGAACGCTATCGAAAGCTTCAGCGGTACCCAGGCACTCGCCGCGGAGTAGGGATGATGGGCAGGCGGACGGATTGCACACGTAAAGGGCAGCAGAACCGTCGCAAAAAGTGACGACAGCAAACGGAAGCAGAAAGTTCCGGCGGCGCGCACAAGTGGCCGACGGTGTAAACAGAACTGATGAGTTTGCAGCAGAGTTACATGACACAGGAACCAGAGCGGCGGAGAAAGGTGCGATATCGATGTCAGAGGCGGCAACAACTTTAGGAGAAGAATGGTCGTCAGGGTCGAAGCACGGCACTGATAATGTAAGTTCGGCACGAGCGCAGTCGATAAGTGCTTGGTTGACAGATAGGAAATTCCATCCAAGAATAACGTCGTGTGACGAACGAGATAAGACGACAAATTCTATAACATACATAACGTTTTGAATGACAACCCGGGCTGTGCACGACGCTGAAGGCTGAATGCGATGCGAGGTTGCCGTACGCAGAGAAAGAGAGGTAAGGGGAATGGTCACTTTGTTCAAATTGCGGCAAAGCTTCTCACTAATAATAGAAACGGCGGCTCCGGTGTCGATAAGTGCGTGTACGGTGACGCCATCTACGGAGAGTTCAATTTCGTTCGCCGGGTTAGAATGAGGCCTTGAAATGTTCGACGTAAACGCAGTTCTTGCCTCTGGAACTGCGACTGTTAGTTTTCCTCTCGGGCTGGGCTGGGTCGGCGAACCATCGGGGAAATGGATCGGCGACGTGGGGAAGGTGACCGACGGGCATCGAAAGGGAGGCGACTGTAAGATGAGTCCGGAGGAAGGCTAGATGGGTCCTGACGCGGAAGTCGAGCAGGCCTGTAGCTTGAGGCGCCCCCACTGTCAGGTAAACGGGGGCTGCGACGGCGGCAGAATCGTGCTACGTGGCCCGGAAGATGGCAGAAATAGCATATTGGCCGGTTGTCAGATGTACGCCACGGGTTGACGACAGGGGCTCCAGCGGCCGAGTAAGGGACGACCATCGGGCGTGAAGGTGGCGGCGGCACATGGAAGGTTCCAGTGGCCCGGTAGGCATCAGCAGCCGGAGGAGCGTAAGGCCGGGCGACAACGTCAGCGTACGTTAGCGGCCCAGCTGCAGGCTGCGGAGGAGGGGCAGAAGGCAGCGCCGCGGCAACTTGGGTCTGAATGACGTGGCGAAGCGAAGGAGCCAAGGTTGTCGACGGCTTGGGTGTGCTGTTCGCCAGAGAGAGTTGGCGGGCAACTTCCAGACGGATAAACTGCTTTATCTCTGGCATTAAAGTAGAGATGTCGGCAGCGTCGCGGCCGAAATCCAACGGAGATATATCCGTGGTGTCCTGCTGAGCAGCGCGCGTTGAAGCACGCTGCTTGCGCAGCTCGTCATACTGTTGACATAGCTGTATGACTTCGGCAATCGTCCGCGGACTCTTCGCGACGAGCATCTGGAAGGCATGGTCATCGATGCCTTTCATGACGTGCTTGATCTTGTCAGCTTCGTCCATAGATGAGTTCACGCGCTTGCATAGCGAGAGGACGTCTTCAATATAGCTGGTGAAGGTCTCGTCCTGGCGTTGAGCTCGACCACGCAAGCGTTGCTCAGCGCGAAGCCGGCGAACGGCGGGACGGCCGAAGACCTCTGCCAAAGTCGCCGTGAAAGCCGACCAGGTGGTAAAATCGGCTTCATGATTGCGGAACCATAGGTTTGCCACGTCAGTCAAATAAAAGATGACATTTGTGAGCTTGGCGCGGTCGTCCCACTTATTATAGGCGCTTACACGGTCATATTCGGCGAGCCAGTCTTCCACGTCATGGTCGTCTGTGCCGCTAAATATAGCCGGATCGCGCTGGCGGATCACGCCAGAACAGACGATGGTGGGGGGCACGGGAGCAGCAGCCTGGGACGGTCCTGGTTCATCCATTGGAACAGCTGGTGGTAGCGTTCGGCTGCGGAGTTCCAGGATGTAGAAGAGAAACCCAGCAGCTCCACCAAATGCAACGGGGGTGTTCACCTAGCAAAAGGGTCACTAGTTATAGGTTGTAGCGCTAGGCTTAAAACAGGTCGGCACTATATCGTAACAGGGAAGCAAGCACTTCTCGTCGTCTTCTTTTTCACAAGCACACCAGCACCATGCCCACTGCCCAGTGCCTTCAGTACAATACCATCAAATAGCAGGATGGCACTAGTACCAAGTTTAATGAGTATAAGGCGATCTGCAGCTCTTGCATCAGCCTGGAAGAAGTGGTAAAACATGCGGTAAGCTTGCACGCTCTTAGACCCGAGCAGCTAGATGAGCTAAAAGGGATGTTAGGGGAATATCTCGACAGATTCAGCGATCGGCCAGGTAGAACCGAACTAATAACGCATGAAATAGAGCTGACATCAACCGAACCCGTAAGATCAAAAGCTTGCAGGGTGTCTCCACGACATAGAGAAATTATGGAGACAGAGATACAGCGCATGCTAGAGTTGGGAGGTATTGAGCCCGCTGAGAGTGATTACACGTCGCCGCTAATACTTGTTCAAACCCCTAATAAGGACCTTCGTCCATGTGTTGACTACAGGAAGTTAAATACCATCACTAGAAATCAGGTGTACCCGATACCGAGCATTGATGAACGAATCCAGAGAGTTAGCACTGCTAAATACATTTCAACTATAGATGTCGTGCGGGGATACCGGCAAGCTCCCCTTTCAGAAAGTGCCAGCCGCTATGCCGCATTTATCTCACCTGTAGGCACTCTTCGCCCTCTCGCCCTCAGCGTCGGGCTGAAGAACGCGCCGTTTAGCTTCCTTAAGTTAATGGATATTGTCCCAAAAGACTTGCAGTGCACGGTTTGCCTTGCCATATCTTGATGATGTAGATATTTTTTTCGGAGAGCCGGGAACAGCACGTATCGCACCTCAAACAGGTGTTCCCACGGTTGAGGGAAGCGGGCTTAACGATGAAGGCGGAAAAGTGTAGGTTCGGCTGCTCGCAGGTTACTTATCTGGACCATGTTGTCGGCCAGGGCACGAGACGGCCGGCCGAGCTGAAAACAGCCACGATTGGAGATTTTTCACAGCAGCGCACGAAAACAGACATTCATTCATTTTTGGGACTTGTGGGGTACTGTCAACGGTACATTCCGAATTACTCGTAAATAGCAAGTCCTTTAACAGACGCTCTCCGAAAATGAGCACCGAATAACGTGCACTGGGATAAGGACAAAGAGAACGCTTTCCAAAGTTTGAAAACGCCATTGGTTTCTCGTCCTGTGCTTCGCGCGCCAGACTACACAAAGGAATTCATAGTTCAGTGCGACGCAAGCTACAGCGGTATGGGCGTGGTACTTAGTGAGGTCGGTGACGATAATGAGGAACATCTTATCCTCTATGCCAGCCGTAAACTAACTGTAAGAGAGGAAGCCTACAGCGCTTCAGAGAAGGAATGTGCTTGTTTAATTTGGGCAGCCCAGAAGTTGTCGTATTACTTGTACGGCGCGAGGTTCATCTTCGAGACCGACCACTGACCTCTGACGTGGCTCAATCAAATGTCACACAAAAAACTTGGAGGACGCTTAAGCTTCGCCTTCATGAGTGGAACGCGATAGCGTTATCGCACCCCGTTCGCACCGCCCACTCATTCGCTCGGCATGCTCTTCAGCCACACAAAGACGAAACGTGCGGCTGAGCAAGCGGAACCAACCAAAGAACTCGGTGCCTCGGAGGGTGAAACGAACTACGCGAGCCAAACGTCGTGATCGGCACGGGCAGCCGGGCCGCGACGCGCCATGAAGGCGGACGTGATCATGGGGCTGACGCCTCGATGGGATCGTCCTCTATCTCCCTTGGGAGCACCACGCAGACGCATGACTCCTCGCCAGCAGCACGACACACATCGCAGGGGACGCTTTCCCACCAGACGCGCTACGGCGCAGCGATCACGTCAGAGGCGTCCCGCATCGGACGCTACGCCTAGGAATCGCGCTGTGAGCGGAAAGAGGAGCCGCGTCGCCTAAACAGGAGGGTTCGAGTGACGCACGCTGGAAGTTAGAAGGGGAGAGAGCGAGAAAACTTATTAAACACAAGGGTAGTGGGGCATCCTCGCACCGGTCCCCGCACGGCCCGAAGGGGAGAAGCGGGCGAGTGGCGCGCCGCGTATCGGGGCAGCGCCGCACATTGCGAGGAGGGGGTCTTCTGTGTTTGCCGCAAGATGGCTCTGCGTGTGCGCAGAAGAAATGTAGCGAGAACGCACTTCGCTACTCGTGTAATTGCGACTTCTGTAAGGTACATACTCATAATTACCGATATACACCGCAGTATAGCTTTCTACGACACGTTTCTAAGGCAACACCGCATTCACAAGAGGCGCTTTTGTAACGCTTTGAGCAATGTAACTTGTGGCTGAAGGTATTTATGAAGGTATTGGCCAAACGATTGCAGGGTGTGATAACGAGGCTGGTTGGCACGCATCAGACCTGTGGTATAAAGGGTAGAAGCATCGCCACGAACATACACGTAGCTCGAAGTGTGCTAGAATGTTGCGATGTATTTGGCGATCGAGTGGCTATGATGCAACTAGATCTCGCTAAAGCCTTCGACCGTGTTTCCCACGATGTTCTCTTCGCCATATTAGAGCATTCCAACGTGGGAAGCGTAATAACAGACGGTGTCAGGATGGCGTATGCTAACTGCTCAACTCGGGTCATTGTAAACGGGGACCTGACAGACAGCGTGCAAGTGCTGTCTTCTGTGAGGCAGGGGTGTCCGCTGTCGCCCCTGCTATTCGCGGCTTACCTTGAGCCTTTGTGCAAGGCCATCCAAAGCAATGAACGGATAACTGGCTTCAGGTTACAGTCCACACAGGTGAAAATATTGGCGTATGCCGATGACATCGCCATATTCTGTTCCAATAGAAATAGTATTTGTGAGGCAGTGGCGGTAGTTGAATCCTTCTGCAAGTGCACCGGGGCGCAAATAAACTGGGAGAAGAGTTATGGGTTTTGGCATGGTGAATGGGAAGAAACGCCAGACTGCTTCGCTCGACTTCGGTGGTCAACCACTGCAACAACCTACCTAGGCGTGCCTCTCGACTCTTATCGCGACCCTGAGCCGTACTGGAATGAACAAGTGGCGAGAGCAAAGGAAAAGACTAACGCGTGGCAGGGGCGACAGCTGTCAATTTTCTCGCGCGCCACGGTCTGTAACCTATTTCTTACGTCCAAGATATGGTATGTCATGAATGTGCTGTGTGCTTCGCGGATCAACATCCAAAAAATCCACCGTATCTTCGCCGTTTTCATATGGGCATCGACTTGGGAAAGGACCAGCCGCACAAACTTGTTCTTGCCAGTAAAGAAAGGGGGCCTTGGGTTGGCACATTTATTTGTGCGACAAGTTGTGTCGCGCTTTATGTACCTTCGCGATCAGAATGATGTGTTCCTTCGCACAGTCATGCAAGTGCTTTTATGTCGTCACCTTCCAGGATTTGTTGTATGCTCGTGTGAAGCAATGCATGGTTCCGTTAAAGGTTACCTGCGAGAAGTCGTGCTTGCGTACAGAATGTTGCATGTGCGGTTTTCTGTGCAATATCTCGCCAATATTACTAGGAAAAAAACTGTATAAGGACCTAATTGACACTATGCTCCCTGTACCGATTTACCGTATGTCAAACCGTGGAGGCCCAGGAGATGTCCTCAAAAGGGTTAAAAGAATGCCAGTACACCCTTCGGTAAAAACTTTTTTCTTTAAGCTACACACTAACACATTATCAGTTAAAACATGGATGTATAACAGGGGTATTTTTGTCCCGTGGTCCATTAACTGCTTCTTATGCAAGAAACCTGAAACGATATAGCATGCTTTTCTAGATTGCTGGGATCCCATCTTTTTCTGGGATGTGCTACAAAGGACTTTAAAGAAAGAGTTACCGTTAGATCCACATGGAATAAGATTCTTACCGGTAGAAACGGAGGCTTTTCCGTATGACGCTATAATGCTCCTGGGCCTCCACAGTTTGTGGAAAGCTAGAACTCAATTCAACAATGCCGATGTCAATTCGCGACCTACACGTGATCACTTCATTGAATCTGTAGTACGGTTCAGGGATGTCCATCAAGCACTCCCTGAACAACCAACATGGATTGACATGCTAGATAAACTTGCTGCATTGAAAAAATTTTGATATGTCGTGCCAGCAAAATCCTTGTTGACATGTTTTTTCCTTTTTCTGTATTGTTTGTCTATGTCAAAGCCGGCAATAAAGAAAAAAAAAAAAAACTTGTGGCTGAGTGGTAGCGTCTCCGTCTCACACCCCAGAGACCCTGGTTCGATTCCAACCCAGCCGATTTTGCAAGTTGTTTTTTATTTATGAAGTGTCTCCCGGATCACTCACGGCTGCCGACGCCGACGACACCGGCTTTTCTGCGACACGAGCTCCTTAACGCTGTCGCGTCAAAATGGCCGCTTTTTCCGATGGATCCTCACTCTGCAAGAGTACAACTTCTTCGTTAGATATAAGAAGGGAATGTTGCATAGCAATGCGGATGGTTTGAGCAGGCTAATTTCGATTATACGTTTAGGGATCCCGCCTAAATTTTGGGGTTATTGTTAATTTTCTTAAGCCAAGAACATCCCCTCTCATTGAGCAGGACTCCCTCCATGATTGCTCAATTTGTCAGCACGAAATTCCTTCAAAAATTGGCGTTGCGAAATGCAGCATTCTTTGTTTCTGCACTTGTTTTCTTTGAAGCCTAGCGGGTCTAAAGTGAGATCCAAGATACGTCATCTCGGCGCTGAGCCGCGTTGTGGGGTTCGCTTTGCAGTTGCCTGTCCTTGTTGGATGTTTTGGGGCGGTGTCATCATTTCACAGCTGGTCGCTGCAAGCCAAGGCATCCCCCCTTGCCACCAGCCGTTCTCTTCCTGTCAGCGGTTATCAGCACTGGCCAGTCGAGATTTTCCGGGCCATGGAGGAGCTGTTACGTTCGACCTGCGGGGGCTGGCGACCTTCGGGGAAGGGACCGTCGAAACCTGCCCGGCCCGCTGCGGCAACTCGCTATGTAAGGACGACAATGCGCCGCGTCCCCAACTGAACGGCGCCGGGATGTCTAGACGCAGTCGGCTGACCAAATATTGTTAGTGGATTCGCCGTCACCGTCGCGGTTTGTTTGTAGCGGGGGAACTGCTGGAAGAAGGTGTTTTACGGCGGCGTCTCACGGGCCTTAGAAGTCGTCAGTCAATGGAGAGACGCGGCGGCCACTGTCTGCGGGGTCAACTCTGGGATCAAGAGGCGCCTGCTCAGGGCAAGACTGGTGTCTGCGAAAACCCTCTGACCTTGGTGTGTTCAGTGAAACCTGTGTGAGTGTGTAAACCCTCCCCCTCAAAGGCGGGTCGGCTACGATGACTTTGGACGCTCCGAATTGATCGAAGGTTGAACGGCCGTTTTCCGTCACCTAGGGATCTAGGGAGGACAGGCTGTTTATAAGCAGCCGTTGTCTGTGCATTCTCTTTCAATCATGCTAGACTGATAAACTGTAACGTTCTCACGTAGATACTGTAAATAAATCCCCTATTCCTCGTTCTCGATGAGAACAAGTCCTTCCCTTCAACAACGTCCTCAGCGTGGATGAGTTGGACGACGGGATGGGCCAGCTACCATTTATTTCATGCCCGACCCCAATCCTTACATGGTATAACGGAAATCTTCCAGAACATCGTTCAACGAAGTTTGTTGCATATCCTGCCCAGCGACCAGTGATGCAAGAGAAGGTCCTTAAAGGGGAACTCCGGCGATTTTGTTACCATGTCAAGGTAATGGAATATTCAGGTTCCCGAGACCCCCTGTCACGCGTCCGATAGTAGAATTGTCCTGCAAATTCGAAAACAACTTTCTGTGGCTATGAAGGGACAGCCATGGGGGCGGAGCTTCAGCACAAGTGTTACCGCGCCAAGTAGTCCGGCCGCATTTGACAGCGCCACCGTAACAGCGCTTTCGGTTTCTCGGAACAGATGCAGCTTCCACGTGCGGCGGTTTCGCGTTTGCCCAGACGCGCAAGAGAAAAAGCCGCAATGTAAGTCAACTTCAATCATCGTCGATGGCTTCCGCATATTTCTTAATGCAAAAGCATTATTATATGGCTCATGAAGCGGAAAATTTGGTGGCGTGGCCGGAGATGGTATAAAAAATGGAAGACACTTTGTCGAGACTAAAGTATGAAACGGCGGAAGCCTGACACCATTTCCAACGGCGATTTGTTGCGTCGGAAACGCCACGGAGGCACACAACTCGTATACTGTTATGTGAATGTTTGTTTGTTTATTAAATGCCTGCAACGTCGTTCTGGACGAAGTGTCTGTTAAAGTAGTTTGTGGCCGCCTGGAACTGTTGCAGCGCCGTTTGTGGATGAGGAGGAGACGCGTCTTCCATGGCGGTGTCGGGGTGTAGTTGGCCATCCTCATCATCCACTTCGCTCGATTGACTTGTACTTGCTCGGCTTGCCGCGGCAAGATGGCGGTCACGGCGCTTCCGAGCTTCATTTGCCTTGGTACCCGGAGATGCAGCGAGTCGCTGCAAACGCATTGCCTCTCTTGCGTTGGCCCGTCGCGTCCCTGGACTCTGTGGTGTCAGACGCGCCTCGCCGCCCTGATGCATGCGACGTATACGCTCAGCCTTTCTTGAGCGTCACTTGCGTTCAGCAGCTGCCGCACGTCGCGTGTTGGGAGACACTGGTTTGGCGAGACGAGGCACCCTTCCCAAACGATACCGCAAAGTAAACTGCCGCCACCGCCGCCACTACACCATACCCAAGCAGACGGTCGCCACGCGCGCCTCGCGACAGTGACGTCAGGCCACACAGCGTCCAATCAGGAGGCCACCTCAAGCTCCTGACGACAATGACGTCAGGGCGCACCGTCGAACACACTGCCGCCACGCGTGCCGATGTGATGAGTCATCCCGCGCGGCGCCGAACCACCCCGACACCCGCACTTGACGACAGTGACGTCACGCACGCGAGCCAATCAGGAGGTGCACACCTGTGCCTAGCGACAGTGACGTCACGACACAGAGGAGACCAATCAGTAGGCCGGAAAGCTGTAACAGTTTCTGCAAGCGGCAGATGACCTTGACAATGAGCCATTAAAGCTTCCGCCTTAAAAAGTCACGTGGTCACAGAGACGCGCTTGTGCTACTGCTCGCGCATTCGTCGTCGTCTTCTTCCACAGCTGGCTCCCATGCCGCTCATAATGCCAGCGTTCCCATACTGGAGCGTTCCCATACTGGGGAGCTGCTCTTGCCCCACTACAAGTAGTGAGACGTGTCCGCGTCGGCTCCCGCTTTATGGGCAGTTTTGACCGGATTTTTCTCTCTTTGTGCCTAATTCTGTGCTCAGCGGATCCGCGAAGTTACACGGTATACCGGGATATAGGACCTTTTTCAGTGAGTGGACTGTACTTGATGTTACGGCCTTTCTCGTCTAGACTACGCCGCCGGAGGTGTTAACCCTTATCGCCGAGCCCGCCGTGCTCGTGGGCCGTGCCGGCTCCCCGGCCGCTTGACGCTTTTGTCATGATGGAATACGCTGTGGAAGGCAAAGATATTGCTCCGGAAGACGTTTCGGAGGATGCTGGCTGGAAAATTTACACCCAGAGGAATTCTACGACCAAGCCAAGGCCATCATACGGCGGCAACGCTGTTAGCCCTAACGGAGGGCCGGGACCCAAGAACGGCAAAGTGAGTCCAAACTCGCCTGCTAGCGTCAAGAAGGGTATCATCCTTCGCGGTAAAATGCCTCCGCTGCCGAAAAATGATATCAAGATTATCGTCAGGATTAGGGGAGGTCTGAATATTGCTAAAATTGGTGCGGCCACGGTGGCTGATGCAATCGCGGCTGCTGCTTGCATAGACGAGGTAAAGCGAGAAGCGGACACGATCTGCCCCAATTATCAGCAGAATATTGTGGTGGTTTGCACGCCGGAAGAAGAAAATGCTGCGAAGTACGTGAGGATCAAGGATCTATGCGTTGCTGGGCACATGCATGAAGCTGCGGCATATCGTGCGGCGCCGCATGAAACGTGCAAGGGAGTCATAAGAAATGTTCCTCTCAGCGAGGGACCCGAAGCGCTCAGTCGCAAGATTGTCAACCCGCGTAATCCCCTGGCCCTGGCGGCAAAACGCATCAAGCAGTCGGGTACGGTCATCATCGCCTTCGATGGATACAAGGTGCCCAACTACGTTCGTTATGGTAACGCGCTGGTTAGGTGCACGCTTTACCGCAAGCAGATTGACGTTTGTTATGCTTGTGGAAAGCTGGGGCATCGCGCTGACGTCTGCCCCTCGCCGGAAGAAGTGGTTTGCAGAGGCTGCGGTTCAACCAATCCCAGTGAGGCCCACTGGTGTACGCCCAAGTGTGAACTGTGTGGGGGAGAGCATATCACGGCTGCCAAGGAGTGCCAGCAGCGGTTCCGTACCCCATATGTGGTCCGGCGCCGTCGTTTTGAGCGGGCTATGGCGGACATCAAGGCGGAGGATGAAGAGAAGGGAGGCTTCAGGTACGACGACAGCCAGTTCCCGACGTTGGGGAAGACGCTGGAGAGCGAGCAAGGACAAGATCGTGGGCGTCGACGTTCAAGATCAAGATCAAGGAGACCAGGTAGAGCATCTCGCAGCCGCTCCGGTGGCCGGTCTGGGAGCAGATCGGCGTCTAAGGTGCGCTTCGGACGGGACGGACAGTTGGGAACTGAGACTGCGCGTGGCCCCAATGGGACGTCGGGACAGGGTGTGCGCAAGAGTGGTGTGCTGCACGGTCTACAAGGCAAGGGCCCCAGTGGAGCGGCAAGTGGTACTACCTGGACGGAGCACACAAGTGCTCGAACGGAGATGCCTAGTTTGGTAAGGCCAGAGCAAAGCAAGGATGAGGCGAGATTCAAGAGGCTAGAAGAGGAAAACGCAGAGTTGAGAGAAATGGTGAGGCTGCTTCGGGCAGAAATCTTGGCCCTTAAGGGTTTGGCAGGACCTGCACCGGCCGAGAGGGCAATGCCTGAGCCCATAGAGAGCATGGATTTTGCTGATGTAGGTGAGGCTAGTGGGTCGCGCCCCTCAAAGAGGAAGGCGATGACTCATGAGGCGGAGCCCGCGTCGAGGAAGTTGAGATCTGAGGTGAAGGAGATGCTGTCGAGTGTTGTAGATAGTGTTAAGCAGGTCAATGATGGTCTGGCGCAGCTGAATACGCGTCTCACAGAGTCGCTCGGCTCGATTGATGGGAGGTTCAAGGAGCTGCAATGTAGAATAGAGGTGTTCGAAAACAAATCCAGTCTGAGTGCCTCTCCCCTTCTTAGGTCCGGATCTCAGTCGGCTGGTTCCTCGACTGGGAAGTCTCAGGTTCAACAAGATGGCTCGCAGCAAATGCTTCAACATGGCGCGACAAAATGAGGCTTTTTGTGTGTGGCAATGGAACTGTAGGGGGTATGCTCGTAAACGGGCGCCTCTACAGCAGTATATTCGCGCGTGTAAGGGTAGGCCGCAGGCTATTCTACTGCAGGAGACAATGACGGAAGAAGTTTCTCTGACGGGCTACCGAACCGTCTTCGGCGGATCCAAAGCTCGGGGGACCTGCATTCTGTTGGATAGCAAACGGACGCATGTGACCCATGATATTAAGATACCTTTAAGTTCCCTGGAATATGTCATGATTGAGGTGATTCCTAACCGGGTGAACAAGAAAAGCGTGTTTATTCTGAACGTGTATAGTGCCCCGAGGGACAGGGTGCAGAGATTCAAGCTGCTTCTGCAGAAGGCTTCTAAGCTTGCCGGGGACCATCCGCTGATCGTGGCTGGGGATTTTAATGCTCCGTATCATGTGTGGGGTTACAAGCATGACACAGTAAAAGGGAGAAACCTTTGGCAGAACGCTGCGGAGTTTGACCTTACGCTGGTCACTGACCCTGCCTTTCCGACACGTATAGGGACGTCGACGTGTAGGGATACTACCCCTGACCTCTGCTTTGTAAAGAACGCAGCCAAGCCTAGTTGGTACAATCTTGCCGAAGACCTAGGCAGTGATCATTATATTAACCAAGTTGTTTTTGAGGTTGAGGGTAGGCGCCCTAGGGCGTTAACGTTTATAGACTGGGATAAGTTTCGTATGATACGGGAGGAGAGAGGAGAAAGGGGGAAGGAATTCGAAGGCCTGTACCGGCCGTCCCTGGAGGATTGGGTCACCCAGGTGAGGGAGGATGTAAAGGAGGCTACGAAGGAGATCACTACGGATTTGGAGGTGGATAGTGTCGATAGCAGGCTGGCCCATCTGATTGAAGCCAAGCGGTCTATGCTGGATAGGTGGAAGGGGCAGAGGCTTAATCGCAGGCTGCGTAAAAAGATTTCCGAGCTGAATAAGCTGATTGAGGAGCACTGTAAGCTTTTGTCTAGGCAACAGTGGGATGAGGTATGCAACTCGGTGGACGAGCAGGTGCGCAACGGGAGGTCGTGGGGCTTGCTTAAGCATTTGCTGAACGACTCCAATACGAGGTTTAGTCAGGGGCACGTCCTTGCTAGAGCTGTACACGAAGCAGTGGGGTCTGCCTCGGAGGAAGAGCTGGTTGAAAAGCTGGCCAACAAATACCTTCCTGTTGCGGACCCGGATGCTTTTCTGACGGAGCAGGCCTACACGGGAGAGCACAACTTTTCCCTAGATGAGGACTTTTCTGTGGAAGAGGTACGCACGGTTTTGCATAACCTTAAGAGCAAGTCGGCTCCCGGAGCGGACGGGATTTCGAACAAGCTTTTGAAAAATCTGGACGATAGGTCAATCAAGTACCTTACCGGGGAGGTTAACGCTATGTGGAGAGACGGGGTGGTTCCGGAGCAGTGGAAGACAGCTCTCACGGTGCTGATTCCCAAGGCTGGCAAAGTCCCGAGCATCGATAACTTAAGGCCTATTTCGCTCACTTCGTGTGTGGGCAAGGTTGCCGAGCATGCGGTGCTTAATCGGCTTACAAGGTACCTTGAGGAGAACCACGTCTACCCCCACACTATGATTGGTTTTAGGGCCGGGCTGTCGACTCAAGACGCAATGAAGCTCATCAAGCATCAGGTCATTGATGGAGATGGAAGGGGCGTTAAGGCCATCCTAGGGCTGGACCTGGAGAAGGCTTTTGACAACGTTCGGCACTCTTATATTCTTAAGTCCATTTCGGATCTTGGCCTCGGCGCGCGCTTTCATGACTATGTCAGGTCCTTCCTGTCAGGCAGGAAGGCTACCTTGAAGGTTGCGGAGCTGGAGTCAAAGATGTTCAATCTTGGAGACAGGGGCACTCCTCAAGGGGCCGTTATCTCGCCCACATTGTTCAATCTGGCCATGGTCGGATTGACCAAGAAGCTCTTGGAGATTGAGGGGATTAGGCACACCATGTATGCAGATGACGTGACCATATGGTGTCCCGGTGGTAGTGAGGGCTATATCGAAAGTGTTCTGCAGGAGGCAGTAGATGCAATTGAGAATTATTTGGACCCGACGGGGTTAAGGTGCTCCCCCTCCAAGTCGGAGTTGTTGCTGTACAGTCCCACTAGAAGGGGACGCAAGCCAAGGGGATGGATCCCCGTGGACCAGCTGAGCATTCAGCTTCGTACAAGAAATGGCGATCTCATACCTAGGGTTGATAAGATCACGGTTCTGGGGATGATTATTGAGTCGAACGGCGCCAACACGCTGACGATCCAGAAGATCATTGCCAAGACAGACAATGCGGTACGCCTAGTGAAGAGGGTGGCCAACAGGCAGACGGGGTGCAGGGAGGATAGTCTCATTAGACTTATGCACGCATTTGTATTGTGTCACTTTACTTATGTGGCGGCAATGCACAAATGGAAACCATCGGAGAAGGAGAAGCTTGACACGCAGATTAGGAAGATCACGAAGAAAGTGTTGGGAGTGCCAATGTGCACCAACACCAACCGACTTCTCCAGCTGGGAATTCATAATACGTTGGATGAGATAGCTGAGGCTCAGGAGAGGACGCAGATGGTGCGTCTCTCTACGACTAGCACGGGTCGGCAGATTCTGAGAGAGTTAGGTGTTCCTCAGGAGAAGATTTCGCAGCTTCATGTCGGTATTCCCGTGAAGGTCCGTAATCGGTATCACGTCAAGCCTGTTCCCAGGAATATGCATCCGGAGCGAAATGTTGGTAGAAGAAAGGCCAGGGGAGCTTGCCTACTGAGACTCATTCGTGCTGAGAATCAGAAGGTTGGCTTCGTCGATGCTTCTTTTAACGAGGAGAGAAAGGTGTTTACTATAGTTGTCGTGGACAATGAGGGCAGTCTCGTTAACGCTGCTACCGTTCGGACTGATAGGCCAGAGGTCGCGGAGCAAGCGGCTATTGCGCTCGCCTTGGTTGACAGGTGCAGGCCTTTTGTATATAGCGATTCAAAGTCGGCCGTTAGGGCCTTTGAGAAGGGCTCGGTGGCTAAGGTTGCTTTTAAAATTATGCAGACATGTGAGATCTCTCTACATTACTTATGTTGGTTCCCTGCTCACCTTGGGATGATTGAGGGAGCCCCTCCGAATCTCAATGAGTCCGCTCATGAGGCAGCGCGAGATCTTACCCTCCGCTCTGCCCCGCGCAACGGCGTGGCGGTACTCCCCGAGAATAGAGACTCCCCTTCCACATACAATGAAATCACGAAGTATTACCTTCTTAATCGCAGGGTTTACAGTTTGCCGCATCCTAAACTAAACAGGGCTCAGGCACTTACATTACGCTTACTACAGACTGGTACTTATCCTTGCCCACGGAGACTGAACATGTTTTATCCAGAGACGTATACAGAGCCTTGTTGCCAAGATTGTGGTGCTTTAGCCTCGCTCGAACACATGCTCTGGTCTTGCGAAAGAATTGAAGACTCGGCGATCAAGGATGCGTCCAGGTGGGAGGCTGCACTTCGCAGCCCGGACCTGGATGAACAATTCTGGGCTGTCCAGCAGTCTCACGATGTGGCCGTGAGGCTTGGCCTTCCGGTCCCAACGTGGGAGCGGCCCGCTTAGTGATTAATTATCACTACTTGCAGGACCACATAAAGTTTTCCTTCCTTCCTTCCTTCCCATACTGTCCCTAACTCTGCGAAGGCGCTGACGGCACTGGGGGCACGGGCCCACTGCCAGTTGGTGCGGTGATTTCGGTGAGTCCTGTCGTGCGCTCCAATGGACTAACCTTTGACTTCTACTTCGCAGTCAGTAGCTGCGCCCTGCTCCTTTGAACGTCCACGCAAGTACACAAACGATGCCGAGGCACGTGATGCGAGAAATGGTACAAGGCAACGTAAACACAATACCATTACGTTTTATAAAACGAGTCGTCATCGGGAAGACGTCATAATGCTGTCGCATTCATCCACGTAGGGACACCTAAGTGCCCTTGGCTTTTTTCCTCTTATCCTAACTGCGACTCAATGACAGGTGGTGTCCAAATCACACCTCAAGTGAAAGCTCCCTCGTACTAACATGAGCCTTTCTCGCAATCCAATCCACGTGGTTGTGTGCTGCAGGTGTCAGAAGTGATTGAAGAAGCTTAACGTACGTCATGGCCGCCATGTTTTAGTCATTACTTTATTAGTCTGTGATCGAGTTTCTCGACAAGGTAGTTGCACTTTAGATTTATGTGGAGCGACTTGCGCTCTTCCTTTACCAAATAAAACAAATATATTGAGCTTGTGCGCCTCTGTTTTTGCTCGAGTTTTGCCGCAAGATTGTACAAGGTGTTTCAGCGAACACTTTCAAAAATTCTTAAAGGTTGCCTGTGGCAGATAGCACAATTCTAGTTGATGAGGTGGTCTACTCGAAGTGGCGGACACTACTTGCACAAAAAATGGAAATGCATAATCACCTAGTTAAGAAAAAATGTTATTTTACTTTTTAACTAATTACCTTATGGCCCATATTGCAATTACAAATTCTAGCCGTGGAGTTGAAAAGGCGATTCCACTTGGAACGAATTCTCAGGATGCCACCAGTTTCCAGATACTAATTCCCGAACTTTGCGGCGAAATGCATTGGTGTTCCAGTTACTTTTGTGCCTGAATCTATAAAACGACGTTTTGTTGCAAAAGTAACCGGAACACCAATGCATTTCTCCGCAAACTTCGCGAGTTAATATCTCGAAACTGGTGTCATCCTGAGAACTCGTTGCAAGTGGATCCACCTTGCGAACTCCACGGCTCGAATTTGTAAATTGCAATATGGGCCATAAGGTAAATAGTTAAGAATTAATCAGCGAACTTTTGTTCATTAGGCGATCATGCATTTCAGTTTTTTGTGCAAGTAGTGTCCGCCTCTTCCAGTAGATCAGCTGATGAACTAGAATTATCTGCCACAGGCCATCTTTCACAATTTTGAAAGTGTTCGCAGAAAGATCAGGTATGTTATTGTCTGGGTGATTCGATACAACGCCTGACACTATTACTTGCCTCGTTTGTCAATAAAAAAATGCGAGGTCACATTCGTGTGTGCCCGCTCAGTGTGAATAAAATCAGTTCTGGCTTAAGCAGTACGGCAAAGCATGAGCTTCGAGATCTATACCGTTTAACCTCAGAGGGGTTATTTGTGGACACCAAGAGAAGTGCAGGAGAAGACATACATCCCCATTTCTACATGCAGCAGTTGGATACATCCACATACAGCAATAATCGGGAGACTGCTGGAGAATTTCTGCCGTCGTCGTGATGTTCCGTATAAATTCAACTGCGATAACATCCTATCGCGCCGTGCAGCGACGTTTGCTGTGGGCGGGAGAGGAGGCGCGAGAGGGTGAGAACAGAAGGAGGATGGCTTGACGAGGACTGTCTTCCCGCTAGCCCAGTGTTGTGCGCAAAAGGGGGGTGGGGGTGAGCTCGCGCTAATGGGAAAGAAGGGAGGCAGGTGAGCGCGCTAGCCCAACCGTTGCTCAGCCGTGCCGCGGATGCACTATCTCGGAGATAATCTGCCACGAATGCCAAAACTTCAAGATACTATAGATAGCTTGTGGCTTCGTGTGCGCTGTGTATTCGCGCGCCAAGTGTTACAGGTAGCGTCATATCAAGTTCCGAAGACGCGTTGAAGCAAAAAGCAGCATGAAGCGTTTGCTCCCAGCTACTGCCGCTCACCAAGCCAGCGTTTTCACGGCGAATGGCGACCACTGAGTGAGATCTGCTTATGTTTGCCTGTGCGCGCGTGACACCATTCTTCTTAATTGAGTTAGTAAGTAGATCAGTACTGGAATTTATACAGTCGATAAAATTACTCACCATACTTGGTATAAGTATCTAATGATTTTCTATCGCAATCGATGCGTTGCCTTTTGGACGAAACTGCGACATTTTTCTCGATAAAACACAATATAGTGCCAGGTGCTGTATTGATCGATCCTGATCTATAAATCTGATCTTCCCGTGAAATTAGAGCAAGCAAAAAGACGAGGTAAGCTAAAAATCATTTGTTTTTTGTCAAGTGATACACGCAGGTCATTATATAGTGTCGGCCCTTGAGTTTCCTATAAAGTTTTGTTGGAAAGTTATGGTGTTTTGAGAAATGAAGCAGTGAAGTTTCGCTGTGTGTTTGCCTTAAGTTCTGAGTACTGTGCAAGCAGTCTGCGATTCCGCAAAGTATCGCATTGTTTAGAAAGCCCAAACGATGTTTTCAGTGTAATAAACAAAATGCTCCTTTCAGATTATTCGCAGTGTTTTACGGTTCTCTGCGTTGTAATACCGTGCATAGGCACAGAACGCACGCCATGGGCATAGAAGAAGAATGTGAAATCAACACTTTCAGATGATCTCATCTGGTCAGTCGGGAAGGTTAAGGGCACCCGTGGAGAAAGAGAGGCCGCAGGATTACAGTATCGGAAAGCCTTCAGAGCCCTACTAAGCTAGATTCGTACGATCGACTGAATTCCGCAGACAAGCGTGACGTGGATCAGTGCCGCCAAATCATAACGTGTACAAGCACTTAGCAGACGCGCTACATCATCGCGTTTCGTTGAAGCTCGGAAGGCTCCCCCAATTCATGCTCTTCCGTAGAATCCAGTCCGTTACGGCAGTCGTAATGGGAAGCACGGTGCAAGCAGGGCATGCGAACGTCTGGGGTAACAAACCTCGAGTCGGTATACCGAAGCTGTGAAGGAACCGACAAAATAAAAATAAAAAAAAGGGACAGTCCGCTCCGTACCGTCATTTGCCGCTCGAGGGTGCGCGCCGGATGAGAAAGCTGCTGATGCATGTAAATGGGAGATGTCACCAGATTCCGAGATGCTGTAGTATTGTCTTGAATTCTGTCCTACAGCAATGGGGGTCATAGCGCTGGAAGACACGGACAAGAGTGAAACAAGGACGAGTGCTAACTTTCAACTGTGTGTTTATTTGCACAAAGACACCGTATTTGCAGGCCCACCCACCAAAAAAGCCCACTCACCGCACATGAAAACCAGCCGCTTTCAGGAACACAAATTCGCTTGTAGTCAGAGCAGCTGAAGGAGAACTGGTGCAATTATCAGCGGCCCTCGCTATCAAAGCCGCTTCAACAACTTCTCGCGTAACTTCATCTATCTTTCTATAAAAAAACAGAGCACTTCTTAAACAAAGCTTTACACCCACAATCACCTCAATGCCCAGAAACATGACCATCCCGGTGTCGGTTCAGTTTTTGGTTACGTTCTCTTAACCTATCATTCGGTCATCTCCAAGACTGCCCAATGTAAACCTTCCCGCACAATAACGGAAGGCGATACATCACATTTTTTACGCATGACGCAAAAGGGGACCGGTAATTCTTTTTACAACCTGCGCGTTTTTTCCTGTTTTTTTTTTTTTTTTTGCAAACACATCTGTAGCACTGCATAACCTGAGCAATTTTTGCGGAGCGGGAAATACTACATCTACTTTAACCTTTCGTCCAAGCTTCTTTAGTGCGTGCGATACGTTATGCAAATACGGCACAACAAACTTTTTCATAATGTCACAACTGCTCATCTGCTTGCCATTCTGTTTCTTTGACTTCTTAACGCGCTTTCCGCTGCACAAACAAGTACGGGGTCAAGGTACCCTGCGTCCGATAGACGCTCTTTTTGTAAGTCAAGGCTTCTATAAATTTTATGGGGGCATGATTTCCGGAGCGCATTGTCAAAACACAGCTCAGCGATTGCTCTTTTCACTATAGCTTAGAATGAGATGAATGATGCCGAAGATGCATCTTATTGTCACGAGGATGATAGCCCCAACGAAAATGATTCTCGAACAATAAAAATCATATGTCTAAAAACTGGATGTAACTATTGACCGCTATTTCATGTGTTATCACCACACTGTCAAGATATCGAGAAAAAGTGTTAACTACATCATTTGCCGAATGAGTGGAAGGAAACAGGACTAAGTAATCGTCAGAATATCGAAATATTTGGTGATCCTTACTTCAGACAAACAGGTTTCTATGACCTTGTCATAATAGGCCCAGAAAATATCGCTATGTATGGGCACCAGACACGATCCAGTGCAAGCTTTTGAATATAGATGTGCCCATCGCATTCCACGTAGGTTCGGTTCCATGCATTCCACGGAGGGGGGTTTACATTAGGTCACCCATATATCACCCATACTTAGTGATATTTTCTTGGCCCATTATGACAAGGTCATAGAAATCTGTATGTCTGAAGTAAGGATGACCAAAATCTTTAGATATGTTAATGATTACTTTGTCCTGATTCCACTTGACAGTGCGGTGATAACACATAAAATAGCGGTCAAAGTTCCATTTAGGTCTTAAATTTAAGAATTTTTTTTGCTCGAGGATCATATTTGCTGGGAATATCATCATCATGAAAATAAGATGCTCCTTCCTCATCATTCATCCCATACATAGCGATATTTTCTGGGCCTATTATGACGAGGTCATAGAAACCTGTTTGTCTGAAGTAAGGATCACCAAATATTTCGATATTCTGACGATTACTTAGTCCTGTTTCATTCCACTCATTCGGCAAACGATGTAGTTAACACTTTTTTTCGATATCTTGACAGTGTGGTGATAACACATGAAATAGCGGTCAATAGTTACATCCAGTTTTTAGACATATGATTTTTTTTTGTTCGAGAATCATTTTCGTTGGGGCTATCATCCTCGTGGCAATAAGATGCACCTTCGGCATCATTCATCTCATTCTAAGCTAGTGAAAAGAGCAATCGCTGGGCTGTGTTTTGACAATGCGCTCCGGAAGTCATGCCCCCATAAAATGTCTAGAAGCCTTGACTTACAAAAAGAGCGTCTGTCGGACGCAGGCTACCTTTACCATGTACTTGTTTCAGTAGCAGAAAGTGCGTTGAAGAAGTTAAAGAAAGAGAATGGCAAGCACACGAGCAGTTGTGATATTACGAAAAAGTTGGTTCTGCCGTATTTGCACAACGTATAGCACGCACTAAAGAAACTTGGGCGAAAGGTTAAAGTAGGTGTTCTATTTCCCGATCCGAAGAAATTGCTCAGGTTATGCAGTGCTACAGATCCGTTTGCCAAAAAAAAGAACGTGCAGGTTGTAAAAATTATCGGCCCCCTTTGGCGCCATGCGTAAAGAATGTGGTGAATCGCCTTCCGCTATTGTGCGGGAAGGTTTACATTGGGTACTCTTGGAGATGCCCGAATGATAGGTTAGGATAACATAACCAAAAACTGAACCGATACCGGGATGGTCATTTTTCTGTGCATTGCGGTGATTGTGGGTGTAAGCCTTGTTTAAAAAGTGCTCTGTTTTGTATAGAAACGTACATAAAGTTACGCGAGAAGTTATTGAATCTGCTTTGATAGCGAGGGCCGCTGATAACTGCATCCTTTCCCCTTCAGTTGCTCTGACTGCAAGTGAATTTGTGTTCCTAAAAGTGGCTGGTTTTCATGGGCGGTGATTGGGCTTTTTTGGTGGGTGGGCCTGCAAATACGGTCTCTTTCTGGAAATAAGCGCACAGTTGAAAATTAGCGCTCGTCCTTGCTGCCTCGCTCTTGTGCGTGTCTTTTAACACTATCACCTCCATTGCTGTATCTAACCAACTTGCCCAAACAACCATACTTCTGTCCTACAGCTGCTTGCCTTCGCAGAAACACGCTTACCAGGTGACGTGCCTTTTCCTATGGCAGTGAGGCCAATGTTCCACTGGATTCGAATACACTATGTAGCTGCCGTGCTATACCGTTACACAAAAAGTGATTTATACGACGGGGTACTGGCATCATGTGCAAACGGTTGTATAATGGCAACATTTAGTGCTTCTCTACGGTGGTGTGTTTCTGTATGTGTCGTGTGAGACACTTTCCATGTGTAGAGTGCTGCGATAACCTCAGACAGCCATGCTGACTATTTGTTCTGCGTGGCTGTCTGCTGCTAGGTCTTCGGTGTTTGATGGGTGGATGCCTGCAAACAAATGGGCCTTGCTGCATTTTGCGTTATACAAATGGCGTTTGTGATTACATTTTGATAGCATCCTTGATACAACCACGAAGGTGATGCTGTTAGCGTTTCCAGTTGCTTTAGAAGCTGCGTACGCGACCTGGCTTGCGTAATGCGTTGCTGCGTTTTTTACACTGGTCACTAGCTTAAGCAGTAGGTTTTACTATGTTCCAGACACCTTGCGGTCTGTGTGTACGTGCCTCTGTGTAGCTGACTCGTTTTAGTGTTGTCGTGTAACTTTTAGTCTCTGTTCATCTGAAGAAAGTGAAACACAATGGCTGAATGTGGATTTATAAATGTATCAACAAATTGGCTAGTCCTGAATTAGGTCGACGTCTTATTTTGATACGTGCTTATTAAGGCATTTTGGTAATCGCCCGAATAAAGTTTTAGATTAAACACTCAGAATGTGGCCATATGTGCATGACGTAGTGATATGTTTGTAAGCACAGTTTTAAAAACTTTATGCAAAACTTCGGCGGATCCTACGCTTGGCTGATAACAACCTCTGTTGAGCGATGCTTTCTTTGACGGTTGCGCAAATTTTATGCCAAAATAATGCTAATGAAGAAAATATCTATGCAAAATAACGGAAATGGAATGCAATTTACGCCCGTTTTATAGTCGACTTCTCAATTTTATCCCGCCTACTATGTCTTCATTTTTCTGTAATTCAACACCTGCTCAATACACACATCTTTTTTTTTCAGTTTTGCTCACTGCACTATTTTCTCCTAACTCGGTTGCTTCTGTTGGCGACTGCATTTTGTTGTTGTACTGGGTTGTTTCATTTGTTGTACTCTGACTTCATTTGTTGCTGTTCTGTTGCTGTTTTTCGTTTTTCTGTTGGTGACTTCACATCTTGCTTCTTGTTGCGCGTGTCTTTTCGGTCACACGCCCAGTGGCACGTACTGAGTGGCCTAAATTGCCTATTCGGGCACATACCCAGTACCACATACCCAAGGACACATACCTAAGATGTCTTCTCGGCTAGACAGCAGCTGTAACATAGGGGACAGAGCAAAGAAAGCTTCACTTTAACCTATACATCGCACTGTATACTTATTTTTTGTTTTGTTTTTAGAAATTATTAAACGCGCCTGAATGACAATGGCATGCGTGATTTCCAGATTGTCTTGCCAAAACGCGCATCTTTCTTACTTTCTTCCCCTCGGGCTAAAACAGAGCAGGTGATATTCAATCAAAGGTAGCAAGTCGACTATGATTAGCCACGCTCAGCTCTTCGATAAAATATTGAAGAAAATTGGCTCGCGAAAGTTGCAAGAGATCTGACCGATCGCCTGCATTAAGCAACCACACTATCGTGTTTCTGTAGTGATATTTGTGTTATTATGAGATGACAACGAGTGTCATTACGCAGAAAAAATTTGCCAATGACGACTGTTCATCAGCAGTGTTTCGAAATAACGCACAAACTACTATTAATGTTTTGTCAGCTTGTTGAAGTATCCATCCAGAGGTAAATAAGGACGTAGTTACCACGTCTAAGGCTTTTGGTTAAAGATGAATGAACCTGCCGGACAGAATGTTTAAACTTGGCTGGTGTCATAGAGCCACGTACCTGACAGACCTTAGCTTGAAAACGTGCTCCGCGTTCCCCCTTTGGAACTCTCACGCTGCTGGCTATTCTCCATAGCAGTCATATTGCTCTGACTCATGGTATCCAGATCATTCCAGATGGCGAAGTGCTTCCCAAATTCCCATGCAGCTGCTGCCGGCAGCAGTTGTCTTTCTAAATTACGTTTCTTTGAGCCAGATGGTGGGGCGCAGGGATATCTGCGTAGGCTGTGCTAGAATAAGGTACACTATATCTGCCACAGCTATAACCGCATGATCGAAGCCAGTGAAGAATTGCAATCAAGGGTTTCTAGGGCTTAGTGCCCAATCAGGCGTGTTAAAAGAGCTGGGTTTTGTGACCTGCAACAGCGTCTGCTTGCTTGGAGCTCGAACCAAGTTGACCATCGGAGAGGGTTCGACAGGGAAGACGAGGTCATGTAAAAACAAATAACAGAAGTTGAATATATCGTTACCGGTGAGTGGTGCGCTCTAAGGAGAATGAAAAAACGTTCAGCGTGCGTGCACTTGCACGCAAGGGCAGAGACGTGTTTCCACGTGGCGGCTCGCGGGCTTTCTTATGCCCTCCACCATCCGGGCAATTCTCATTCTCTCTTGCTCCCTGGTCATGGGAGGGAAGCCACTCCTTGGTGTAGAGGGGACGGACTTAGGCCACGTCGGGTCAACCCACGCAGATGGTCATGGCAGGGAAACAACTCCTTGGCGTAGAGGGGAGAACGTAGGCCACGTGGGGTCAACCCACACACATAGCCATGGCAGGGAAACCACTCCTTGGCATAGAGGGGGTGAACGTAGGCCACGCCGGGTCAACCCACACAGAAAGTCATGGTAAGCAAACCACTCCTTGGCGTAGATGGGGTGAACGCAGGCCACGTCGGGTCAACCCACACAGATAGTTATGGCAGGGAAACCACTCCTTGGCGTAGAGGGGGTGAACGTAGGGCCACGCCGGGTCAGCCCACACAGATAGTCATGGCAGGGAAACCACTCCTTGGCGTAGAGGGGGTGAACGTAGGCCACGCCGGGTCAACCCACACAGAAAGTCATGGTAAGGAAACCACTCCTTGGCGTAGATGGGGTGAACGCAGGCCACGTCGGGTCAACCCACACACATCGCCATGGCAGGGAAACCACTCCTTGGCGTAGAGGGGGTGAACGTAGGCCACGCCGGGTCAGCCCACACAGATAGTCATGGCAGGGAAACCACTCCTTGGCGTAGATGGGGTGAACGCAGGCCACGTCGGGTCAACCCACACAAATAGTCATGGCAGCGAAATAACTCCTTGGCGTAGATGAGGTGAACGTAGGCCACGTCGGGTCAACCCACACAGATAGTCATGGCAGGGAAACCACTCCTTGGCGTAGAGGGGGTGCACGTAGGCCATGTCGGGTCAACCCACACACATAGTCACGGCAGGGAAACCACTCCTTCGCGTAGAGGGGGTAACGTAGGCCACGTCGGGTCAACCCACACAGATAGTCATGGCAGGGAAACCACTCGTTGGCGTAGATGGGGTGAACGTAGGGCCACGTCGGGTCAACCCACACAGATAGTCATGGCGGGGAAACCACTCCTTAGCGTACAGGTGTTGAACGTAGGACAGAGGAGAGCCAAAATCAACAGAGGATTTTCTTTCGTATTCCTTCTTTTAACCATCTGAGACCATCGTCGAAGAAACATGCGATATGCAAAGTAGTATTATCTTGCCATATATCATCCTCAATCTAAGCTGATTGATCCTATACTTCTCTAACGAAGGACGATTGTTTTTATTTTGGCACGCCCTGTTTCTAGTTTTTGACATACTAGCACTACAGCACCACATTTTCACAACAGAGGCGGGCTGGCGTTCCACAGTCATTAAGGATGAAAAGTGCGGTGCTTCTGCAGACGGCACTCCGTTCCCCATTGTTCCTATTCCTTGTTATGTGCCGTTATTAAGAGTATGAGCTTACATGAAATTTTGATCTCTAAGAATGAGTTTAAATTGACGTTATTTACTAGTCTTCAGTCACTGTGGGCGTCGTGGTGGATTTAGCGACAGGTGTATTTTGTATCTCAAGATTCACGATTCATCAATTGAAATAACAAAATACAAATATTGTTATCACGATACAAGTTACCCGAAGAGTATCTCAAGATGGTATATAAGATACATGTGCCTTCGATATTCCCCATCTCTGCATTCCCGAACAATATGCCATTGCACGCTAACTATGGTTATGTAAGCATTAGCATGAACAGCTGTCCTTTAGCCCACGTGAGGAGTGTTTACTGTAGTGTATTGTACTGTAGTGTAGTGTATACCTGTATACAGCACATATATCTTCAATACAGGCAATGGAAATTAACAATTGTGTAATTATACTTTAAGCATACCACCATAAAACACCCCTTCACAGGACTGCGTCAAACACCGTTCATCTACCGCAAGAATCAACAGTATACAATGACGTCACCCAAGTGTACATGTCTGTGCACCTCCCGCTTTGCTCTATCCTGTCTGAACGAGCACCTACAGCGAACAGGGCAGGTGCTGTAACAGATGCAATATTCACTTCGTTCTGGAACAGTGAGCCATCAGTTTGAAATAGCGTTTTTTTTTTCATTTGAAGAAAGGAGTTATACAGACCTCAGAAGCAAAATATTTTTCACAAATCTTCATTTAGCAAACCCTTATCAAGGAGTTCAGTAAATAGTGTGGTCCAGCAAAGAATCATTGAAATCTGAGTAGCGTGACATCCCTAACTAGAAATGTCGCTAGATGTTGAGCCCCTCCTTATGAGATCAGTTAATATTTTATTCCAATTTCAAGTTTTTGTGCACATAGGCTAAAACATGTAAGAGCGCCTTATGTATATGTCTAGCAAACAAATGTTTAGGGTCATGTTGTGGTAGCTGACACCTAGCGTGTAACACATGACTTTTTCTCAGATTTTCTGATGCGTTGCTACAGTCAACATTGTTACGCATGATATATTTTCCTATATGAAACCGCAAAATTTACCGATTTTCAGTGCTTTAAAATTGAGGTAAAGATCCTTAGTGGACTTTTTATTTCACTGTCATCTGGCCAAACCCAACCTCCTTTCTTTTAATGGACAATTGAGTGAGTTCAGGCATTGCAGGACGAAATACAAAGCTAAAGTAATAGAATGTTGTGGGTTCGGTCTTCACTGGCAACAAGTTATCTTTTCGTCCACTTTCATTTCGCCTTTTCATCATTATTTTCTAAATTTAAACTACAGCTAATTGCCCCTATGCCTCTCTTGGCTTCATTGCCTGCTGTTCTTCCCTTTTCTCGTCTCCAAGTGTAAGGTAGCAAACCATGCACGTCTTTTGTTAACCTCCCTACCCTTCCCTTTTCGTCTCTCTCTCTCTCTTGCCTGTTGACTTTTCTTGCCTGTGGCCTGTTGCCTGTTGCCTGTTCACGTAACAATATGGTCAGGATCAACAAAGACACAGCACCTAGGTTTCCCTTCTCCTCGTTCGTTTTTAGCGAGAGTCTCCACTTTGGCATCTTTGATGTCATTATGTAACATATGAGGGTATGGCTACGTCGCTACACTCCAAAGTTAACTTGTTATGTGACGCCATCGGGCAATAAAGGGTGTTCCATACCGGCGCGCTATGGTTCTAAGTGGCGTTGGCTAACACACCCAGGGCTAGATCTAGCACACAAATACCAAAGTTAGTGAACAGGTTGATGGCCGTCGCTGTAGCACAATTCGTAGTGCGTTGCACATTTACCGCGAAGGTTGTGGGTTCGGTCCCCACCGGCCACAAGTTACCTTTTTCGACCGCTTTCCCCTTTTCTTCATTATTCTCTGCTCTACATTTCAACCACAGCTAATCACCCT
Source organism: Dermacentor andersoni (assembly GCF_023375885.2). NCBI lineage: Eukaryota > Metazoa > Arthropoda > Arachnida > Ixodida > Ixodidae > Dermacentor > Dermacentor andersoni. The sequence goes on from NC_092814.1 coordinate 355,506,803, forward strand.
TCTGCTTCCCTTGACTTCGTTGCGTGCTGGCTTTATATGGTCGTGTTCAACAAATACGGAACCCGTCAGTTTTCTTCTGCTCGTTCAAAGCTAAGCTACATCACACGACAGAAACAATAACGTAGCACTTTAAGTTGGCCCGTTTTTGTCACGGGCCCAAAACTGTTGACGCTTGAAGATCTTGGCAACAGTGCGAAGTTTCCTTGAGCATCAGTGCTATCTCTGTATCCTATCGCTGATGTTTATAGTTCACCGTTTCTCTCTGTTTATGTTTTTAAAAAAAATATTCAGTGCACTTTCGCAGGTTTTCAAAAGGCAATTATTCACCTTTCTTGTTCAACAGTTTATTCACACAAAACCTTGTCAATGACTTCCTGCCCATTTGTTCGCCGAATTACCCGTGGTGTTTGGCGATTATTAACGGCGACTCAAGAACGTTAGTAAGTCGTTCACTTTTTTTTTTCTCTAACACGTTTCCTCCAGTGCACTGGCAGGTCCAGGAGGAGGCCCTGCCCCCTTTCTCTTCACTCATTGAGACATGCCAGCACTTTGGCAGATGAAAATTTGTCGCGGTATTATCCTTGCAGAAAAAATGTGTTCTGACAAAAGCGAGCGCGCAGTGAAGCTCGCGCTGGCGTATACAGGGTTTTTCACGTAACTTGAACTAAGAAATTTAAAAAAGTGGTTAGCCGCAGCTGAATGAAACCAACAATATGTGGTTTGCCGTCATGTGGCGCTCTTTAAAGTACTTTTTTATATTCCGCTTAATTAGTTCATGAACTAAGATAAATTGTGCAAAATATTTAATAGTCACTTCAGGGCCAAATGTGTTTCGTTGCGTTATAGAGCACGTTCAGAAATGATCGATCCAATTTTTTTGTGGCAACGTATATGCTGCGTGGCTATTTTTTTCGGCATTTAAAGAAAGACCGCGAAATATGAAATAAAACTACGTGACCGCTCGTGCGCTATCGTAGTGCAGCGCTCTCAGCCGTGCGTCGGGCCTATCGCTTATCGGAGACGACGATATTTCCTTTCCGTGTGCTGACGCTCTGTGAAGCCGATGCCTAGAGCCGCGGCCGCTCACTTCGCCACGGTCCGCGCGCACGGTTTTTTTCGCACGAAGCGCGGTTGAAAGTTCTGCAACGCGATAGCGCATAAGCGCAGTCACGTGGTTTTATTTCATATTTCGCGAACTTTCTTAAAACGCCGAAAAAAATAACCAGGCAGCGTGCACGTTGCCACAAAAAATTGGATCGGTCGTTTCTGAATCCCCTCTGGAACGCAACGAAAAAAATGCACTTGGTAAAGTGAATATTAAAAATGTTGCATAATTCATCTTAGTTAACTACTTAAGTAAGCGGAATATAAAAACATACTCTAAGCAGCGCCACATGACGGCATACCATATGCCGTTGGTTTCATTCAGCTGCGGCTAACTACTTTATTTTAAAACCCGTGGTTCAAGTTACGTGAAACACCCGGCATATTGGAAGAGCCCGACTGACATCTGTCAACTGCAGTGTTCCCCTTAGCCCGAACCTCTACTCCCTTCTCGTTCTCTCTTTGTTGACATGAGGTGACAGTACCCATGTCACACTGGATGAGGCTTATTAACATAACTGGCTGTCCTGTCCTGCAGTAACGGTTGCTGATAAACCGAAATATTCTGGGGACATGCGGCCGAGAAGCTTGGCCTTCTGGTTCTCATGTGAAAGGGGCCTGCTTCGTGATGACTCACGATCTGCAGAACCTCATTAAAGTTTTACCATACCATACCATACCATACCATACCATTGTGGGCGGCTGTTGTACAAAAGAACGAATTTTGTAAGCGCTCGTGTGGCTACCCTCGGCACGTTTTGCCGACCAGGGAAACGAACAAAACTATGCGAAATAATGCTCGAAAATGTTTCACAAAAATATTGCCAAATGATTTAATAATTCACATTCAAGAAATTTTGGCCTACCAGGAAAAGCGAATCTATTTTTATTTATACCAGAACCTAATAATTTGGTGTAAGTGACTGACCCCTACAGACAAGTGGTTTTTGTCACAAGAAACAGCGGGCCTCTGCAATAGCCAGATGCAAACCTCTGTACAGTTTTGATGGCGTGTGGAACGGCGCTGCTCGCTTGAGCGTGATGGTTTTATACAAGTTGTGTCGTTTCTTGGCGTACCTTCTCAAGGCGTGGCGCGCGCTTCGCCACGAATTTCGCCCGTGCTAGCACATGGTATCCATTAACAAAGAAAGACCTGACTATAGACTTTTCGTTATTGTGCATCTGGTCGCTACTGCTTCTGACGTGATGCATCCCGTCGTCGTCGTCATTCCCCTTACGCAGGCCCAGTGACCCAAGTTGCTCAGTAGCTTGGGCCGCTTGGTATGTGCTCGTGGTCGCGATACCATCGTAGTCATTGCATCGTCATCATTGCAGCTTCGTCATCTGACTCTCGTCGTGCCGTCATCATCACGCCTTCGCCGTCATATATTCATCATGCACTCGTTGCCATAACATCGCCGTGATGCCATCGTGGTCGTTGCATCCTCCTCCCTCCAGCTTCGTCATCCAATTTTCGCCACACCATCGTTGTCACGTAGGCGTCGTCACGCCATCGCCGTCATACCCTGGTCGTCGTCCCATTGTCCTCATACCATTGACATGTCATCGTTTTCATGCGTCGTCGTCATTCGCACTTTGTCATGCGACTCTCGTCATGCCGTCATCGTCATACTGTTGTCGTCACGCTGTCATCTTGCCATGGCCATCATTTCAAAAACCGTATCCCATTGTGGCCGTGCCATCCTCGTCATACTGTCTTCCTCGTTGCATCAACGTCATTCCTTCGTAATTCTTTTTTAATCGCGCTGTTCTCCTTCAATCGTGATTATGCTCCTGTTTTCATACCGTCGCCATTATTGCGTCCTCGTCAGACAATCCTCGTCAAGCATTCTTTGTCGTACTGTCGTCGTCATGCCGTAGTAGTCGTTCCATCGCAATCACTTCAGCTTCGTCATCTGATTGTCCTGATGCCGTCGTCGTCACGCAGTCGTCAGCTTGCACTCGTCGTCATCTTGTTGTCTTCAAGCCGTCGCCGTCATGATATCGTCATTATTCAATCATCATCGATTCAGAATTGTCATCTCATTGTCGTCATGACGTTATCGTCATGCCCCCTTTGTCGTTCAATCGAGGTCATTCATCGTCGTCACTGCGTCGTAGTCATACAGTCCTCGTCAGGCCGTTATGGTGATGGCCGACCTTGGCAAGTGAGCGTCATGGCAAAGTCGGCCGATACCGGACATAGTGCCCGTAGCGCATAACACGTAAAAGCAGGGAGATTAACCAGACGGACGTCCGGTTTGCTACCCTGCATGGGGAAAAGTGAATGAGGGATTAACTGAGGAAAGAAGAATGTGAAGCAAGAGATAGAGATGAAAGTATCAGAATGGACCACTACATATTCTGAATAAAGGCGTATTCACCAATACGGTGTGTCGCTACATTGCTTAATGCTAATCGAATTTACGTCGACAATCATCGTGAGATGGGTTCTGTCGGAATTTTTTTTTTCAAAATAATTTTCATTAAATGCCTATGCCTTTTTTATTTTGATGTCAAACATCTTTAACGTCGGTCAGAGGGTGTCGCTTGCTAATGCATGTAACGAAAGAAAACACGTTATACAATTATCGTTTATATCTTTGCAATCGTAACTACCCACGTGCCTCGCTGGTATCGTTGTGTAGAGAAAAGGAGCCATTTCTCGACCATGCATGTGTCGCGTGTACAGAGGCAGCTGTTGTCGCGCCACGCATAACACAGACGGAGCTAAATTCAGCCTTTCGCTCGGCGTTGAGAAAGGCGTAGCTCGGCAGTGCGTTTGTAGATCCGAGCGAGATTGGTCGCGTTTGAGTGAGCTTACTCAGCCATAGTAGGTATAATGCATCAAACGCATTCTGTGCTTATCAGAAGTTATAACACCCTCAAGTGTGCAAACTTTTGCGGAATTGGCCTGACGAAACTCGAGCTACCCGCCGTGGTTGCTCAGTGGCTATGGTGTTAGGCTGCTGAGCACGAGGTCGCGGGATCGAATCCTGGCGACGGCGGCCGCATTTCGATGGGGGCGAAAACACCCGTGTACTTAGATTTAGGTGCACGTTAAAGAACCCCAGGTGGTCGAAATTTCCGGAGTCCCCCCCCACTACGGCGTGCCTCATAATCATAAAGTGGTTTTGGCACGTAAAACCCCATAATTTAATTTTTTTTTAAATTTTTTTAAACTCGAGCAGCGAGACATAGGGATACCCTACCCATTCGAACACGGTGGAACATGTCTCCGCTGGGAACGAAAGCGTAGGCGATTGCGGAAAGCGCAGTAGCTCCAACCATGTACGAGAGCGGCGAGCTCAAGCGGCGCCGGGCCGTCTCGGGTGCAAGACCCCCCACTAGCGGTAACACAAGTTAGGCATGTGACCTTTCTAATGTGTGAATAAATGTAACTTATATATTCGGTTACGTCCCTTTGTGTACCCTAGTGTGCGTACACTGTCTGCAGCACACACAAGGTGTTTCACCTACCCCATGCGGCGTCCTGATACAGCGTAGCCAACTCATTTTTATTTTATTTTGTTAATGCAGAGCATGATCATCTACAAGGGCTCTAAAGGGTATACTTGGATACCGCACTATGGCTCTATGAGCTTCTTCGCTGGTACTTTCATTCGGTGCCTAGAAGCACCTAGGGACACCCAGTATCCCAAGTTGGCAGTAACGACGAGGGTATATGACGGCTATAGCGTGAGGACGACTGTACGGCGACGATGGCATGACGGCCACGCCATTCGGTCACGGTATGGCGACAAACGGGTGACGAAACTCTAGAGACGATGGAACGACCACGATGGCATCACGACGACGATATGACACTGAATGAATGACAAACGTATGGCGACTTTTTTTTTTTTTTTTTTTTGCTTGACAGAATTTATTCCACCTGCACAGTGATGCTCACGGTTGCAACGAGCCGCCGCTTTCTAGACACGCGGGCTTCATGGAAGCTGTGCTACCACTTTACATATACCATGATGACGCAGCAAGTTTTTCTTTCTTCTTGCTTCATGTAATGCGTGAGCAGCTACTAATTTTGACCAAACGTCTCGTGCGACTAGCGCAGGCAGCGCAACGCCACGTGCATCACAGTTCAAATGACGCCCACTGGCATTGTTGTCACGTGCTACCATCCTGCGGGAAGTAGATATGGTAGCAACACTGAGCAGCTGCACACCATCAAATCCGTAGCCTGAGCAAAGTGCCATATACGAGCGCGGACGTGAATAATTGCAAGAAGAAGAAACCGCAGCGCCACACCAGCTGCAAGGCAAAGCAGCTCGCCTTCGAGCTGCTTTGCCTTGCAGCTGGTGTGTTGCAGCTGGCTAATCACGCTTCTCAACGTTGACTACAATACCTTCACAGTTGTTGTCACTCAACGCTTGGGAAGCTTATTAGGATAAGACACCATCAGGCATTCTCAGTCCCTGGCAGAGAGATACACATTGATTGAAAACTTTATTGTTCCACCGAGCTGGGGTGCCCGCCTCTTAACCTACACGTAGGTAGGGGGGGAGGACGAAGCAGTCCCCGCGCGTTGAGGACGGTGAGTCTTCACGGCCTCAACGGCCAGGCGAATTGCTCGACGCTGGTCGTCTTCAGCCTCGCTCTGGAGCAAGGCCTCCCAGGCTTCTCTACTGTTAATGTTTTCCTTGGCCCCTGAGGAGCCAGCACACTCCCATATTATATGGTCTAGCGTACCTTTTTGCTTACACAGTCTTTCGTTCGTTACGCGTGACGTAATGACATACACGCTGACCAGGTCAGCATGTGGTCTCTTAGTTTCACTAAATGAACAAAGGGCATTCGATCGCCTTGAACGTAGCTACATATTTAATGTACTGACCTCGTTCGGCTTTTCGTCAAATTTTGTTGAACTTATTAGGAATACCTATTCGAATATCCGAAGTGTATTGTTTCCTGATGATCGTGAAAGTACCCCATTTCCCTTTACTCGTGGTGTTCGTCAGCCTTGAGCCATTTCTGCACTAGGTACTGAGAGACCCTTACGTGTGCGGTCTCCCACTGCCTGGTAGCGGTGTTGCGAATGTGACAGCCTTCGTCGATGACATCACATTGTATCTCAGGAAGGAGGATAGCTTAGCCCGTAGCCTTCGAATTTTCACCGGGTACGGAAATATTTCAGGTGTTCTGCTAAAGTTTTCAATATGTCGTTATTTGTTCATTGGTTCACCCAGACACGCCAAAGTTCCCTTTTCCGTCTTCAAAAGAGCAATTCTCTTCGTATTTTAGGCCTTAATTACACCTATGATGGCATATCAGACTCTGTGTGGCCCTTAATTCTTGAAGATGTAAGGCGAAATGTTCAGGATGTTCAAGGGTTTGATTTATGCCTATTAGAAAGAAGGTACTTAGCACAGTCTGTATTTTGCGGCCGAGTGTGGTACGTTTGTCACGTTGTACAGCCACCATTACGGGTCACTATAGGCCCTTGCCCTTCTTGGTTCTTTCTTCTGGTCGGGCAGTACAGAACAGGGGCTGCTTGCACTAACGTTTAATAACGAAAATAATAACGAATTTAAGAACGCGCTCTTAAATTCGTTATTAAATGTTCGTGCAAGCCGCCCCTCGTCTGTCGCGCGGCGCTTGGGCAAGCACACTCTGGGTTCGCGTTCCCATTAGTCTCTGTCCGCTGCCGGCTGCTTGCTCGGTGATTTCTGCTCCGCCTGTTACAGCGTGATCAGTGTACCGCGCGTGAACTTGCCTGATATCACAAATATTCGTTACATGTTACCGGGCGTGCACTTAAATCGCGGACCACAAGTGTTAAACACACCTGCATTTTACTCTACGGCCGTGGCATTTTATCGCCACATACAGCAAATATGTCCTGCTGTAGACGTTCTCGAAAACCATGTTGTAGAAACAATTTCAGCTTTACTGCTTCCTCTAGTTTCCCCGGCGCGGCACGCACGTTCCAATAATGTGATCGTGAAAGTACACCATTTCCCACCAAGGCTGCGATAACGGCGTCATTTCTGCCTTACCAACTACGCGGCTTCATGTGGCGTCTAGGGTGACAAATGCACGTGCGACAGTCTAGAGTAGTGGGGCATAGTCCCATCTTCGCTGTGTCCCAACGGCCCCCTTCAAGAATACAATAAACATGTGTTGCTGCAATGCGTCGTTGCTAGGGTATTTTGGAGGGCCATGCATGCTGGTTTCCGTGGCCTTGGAGTTAACCACTTTATTACATCTGGTCGCTGCTCACGTGGTCACTTCACGCGACTTTTAATAGTTGCGGGGGACTTTTGTCTATGGCGTAACCGGTGCGAGGCAGTTGCCGCGGGACGTCGTCGCCGCGCTTTGTTTCCACTTTTGGAGAGGCTCTGCTCTGAGCTACTGTCGTTTCTGTCAGAGGAGTTGTTCTTTCTTGGGGAAGAGGAGTTCCTTAGACAGTGGTCATGCCGTTTCCTGTCGGTGGCTGATGGACGCGTATCGCTTAATTTTCGACCAGCCTGGTTCTTGTAGCCAGGCCATCAAACGTATTCACTGGATGTGCATAGAATAAAGGTGCCCGTGATTTCTGTGTGCGCGTTCTCTCGTATACATGATCATTTTTGTATATACACATCTCATCGCATCACCACCAAATTATGTAAAGTGTCTCTGTCACTTCATCATTGCACATAACCAATGTGGCAATTAGTGTATGTGCAACTGTGCGTTTCCGTGGGCCTATGTGGTTATATGTTGGTGAGCGAGGGCTCGGGCGCTACTTTGAGAACGTGCCGTGCATACAACGCTTTGTACTTTGTATATGTTATCGTCCTGGTGGAATTGTGCCGTGATTGTGACTCAGCGTTCGTATCGACTTTTGTTGAAATAAACCTTTTCTAAACAAGCAGCTCGCCGCTTTCAGGCGGGAAGTTGCCTGCCAATCTCATGAAGCAAAAAGTAGTCTCAGAACAGAGTTATCGACGCGTAGTACAGAAAAGTATATACACACAGGGGCAGAACACGTATTGTCTGCCTTGGTTCGTCTGATTATCGTGAATTCAACTAAACGTTTACGCGGAAAAATAGAAAAGAAAAAGAAAAAAGAAACATCGTGAATTAGCGTACCTTGCAGAAGCAGAAAACACCCATGCACGACTAAAAGAGCCTGGGAACTAAGTCTCAAATTCGATAGCCATGGTAGCTCAGTGGCCACCGCGTTACGTTGCTGAGCACGAGGTCGCGGCCATTTTGCGGGTGCTGTCCTAAAACGCGGCTGCACTCCGATATGCGAAAACTGTCGTGTACCGTGCGCTGCATGGTGCACGTGAATACACCCAATACACGAAATAAGTGTTTTTCCGAGCATGAAAGAAGCCCGTGAATACAGGCAACGTGCCTCGAGCGGCCAGTCGCGCGGCAATTTCGAGCGTATTCGCATACTTCTTTCACGCTCGGAAAAACAGTTATGCAGCACGTATTGAGCAACATAAACCGGTATCGGGAGTTCTTCATGATGTTCTACAATTTTCTCTTTGACGCTTTTAATCTAATTATAATATTTCAGAGGTTGATTAATTAAGATTAATTATTAAATTTGGGTGGAATGACAAAAACACTCCGAGTATCTCCAAGCGACTGCAAACAACGTTACCTTCGTTCTGTCCAGCTACGCGGCACCTGCAGATTTTTATATTTTGGTGTATCACAGTTGGGACGCCCTGTATATAACACATACACACACACACGCGCGCACACACACACACACACACACACACACACACACACACACACACACACACCACACACACACACACACACACACACACACACACACACACACACAAACGCACACACAACGCCGTAAGCTGTCCAAATTATCATTATTGCCGGAACACATGCGCGTCATACCTCATCCGATTAACTGTGCATGTGTAGCAACGGTGTACATTTCGCTCTCGGTTATAAGTCATACAACGCGTAATCAACACGCGTCGGGCAAAGTAAAATGGCTGCGCCCCATGGCGAAAATACGACCGAAATATGTATGTGGTCCCTGCGCCGCCTTTCAACGGCGTTCCCCCCAGTTGCACTACTAAGCACGAGTGTCTCAACAAAGCGTCGAACGAGACGTTGAAAAAGCCTCCTTAGCGACCGTCCGGGCGCGCCTTCGTCGTCGCGGCATTCGGGTGTTGGGCCACTCTTTCGTGGCGATCGGTGCCGCCTGCGTATGCGACGAGAAAAAAAAAAGGAAAAAAAAAAAACCCAGCCGCGCGCTTGCTATCGGCGCCGAACGCGGAAACTGCGAGCGGCGATGCTTCTGGCTCTGACCGCGCCGCTCCGTCGGTCCATTTGCGGAAAGGAGTGACCGATGCGGTGTTACCTATATAGATGAATAGATATATTAATACACGCGCCAACTCATACAAAGAGAGGGTGGGACAGCGCAAATTGCGCAGAAAGAAAGAAAGAAAACCATGGAGACAAGATACAAAACCAGAAGACAGCGAGCGGCGTTTAATACTGAGCCCCTTCTCCCCCCCCCCCCCCCCCCCCCCGTTCCTTATCTTTGCATCTAGTTTCGTTTCCCTCCAGCTCGAGTGCAGCCCGCATGCGGCAGCCAGTGCGCCTCCCGGAATTAGAAATACTGGCGCGCTCGCTTTCATCAGCAAACGATGGCGTTTACCAGGCGAGAAGAGAAAGCCCTGAGCGCGGAAAGCGCGGGAGATATGCACTGTCGATCGCAAGGACAAAAATAAATTGATTAAATAAAGAAAAAGAGGGGGCAAGGGGGGGGGGGGGGGGTAAGTAAAGCAGGGACGCTGTTGAGATTTGAATGGCGCTCAGTTTTTTCGTCTCGAAATGTGGAGGCGTGGGTCCACTACACGCATCTCCTCTCCCAGCCGTTGAATTTGGCTGCGGGGACAGGTGTGGAACGTCGGTCGCTCCGCCGTTGGCTTGGCGAGGATGTGAGCGAGACGTGATAAACATTGTGCCCGATTGCGCGGGCCAGGCCGAAGATAATTGGCGTTCCACCTGTACGCGTTCTTTTCGGAATTGGTGAGAGAGAGAGAGAGAGAGAGAGAGAGAGAGAGAAAGGGAGGGAAGAGGAGCGAAAGTCCTCGAAACCTCACTCCTGGTGGAGAGACAGTGAGAGAGGAGGGAAAAAAAGTAAACGCATTGTTTAGCTCTACGGGTGCGCTCCGCTTTTGTAGGAATGAAGCCTCTATCTCCTCGTTTTCTCTTTAGGCGTCCTAAGGAGCCAACTAACTTGTCGTATCGCACCCTTCCTCGGCCGCCTCGCACCTCTCCGGGCTGTCCTCCTCACACCTGTGATAGGAGCTGGCGAATGCGGCTTCCTTCCTCTCGGTCCGTGTATATAAAGACCGGCGGCGGACTCGGACTTCCACCACCTGAGCTTTCCTCGGCTCCTACGAAGGACTTGCGGGAATTGTCTAGCACGCCTGTGCCGCAACGCCAACGGTCACCATGAACTCCGCGGTAAGTAGACGCCCCGGGACGTTCGCTCGGACACTGGGCGCACGTACGACTTCGCGGACTTTACGTTTAATCATTTCATGCGAGTTGCTATATCTTCAGAGTGCTCGCCATGCGGATACAGTGAGCGCCCTCTGTGGTCGAGTTTTCGTCTTACGCTCGTATACACGAAGAGTACTTTCGCGTTCCCACTGGTGTAGGTAAAACGTACAGACAAACCCTGCGGGGAATGCGGTCACCTGCGTGAGGTGGTATTGAAACTAACCTTGTATCGTTCGGGTGCAGTTTGTTAACTGGGGACCGTGGCAATGCAGGTGAAAGACTTCGTATAAAAAAAAAGAAAGTGCCTTCGCCAATAACCAACTGCACTGTGAATGTACTGCATGTGCATGTATACTGCAGCACCGACTCCGCCATCCCTACGTAATAGACTGAAAAGAAAAAAAGAACTCGCTTTATTGTTTCGCTATTCGAATGCTAACACTGGCTTCTGAAGGGAACAGCAAATGAAGTTACGTACAAGTAACCTTGCTTGTGAAGCGGAAAAGCGCGCGGTGACAAGCTGCGCGTTGCTGCCTCTCGCCTGCCTCATCGAAATGCAGCCGTGCGCTTGGATCAACCCCGAGCTTTTCCTTTTTGATAAAGAAGGGAGAAGAATGCGACGAGTCTCTTGCCGTAGGCATCCGACTGCTGTTTTTTATTTAATTATTCGTTTAAATATAATAAGAAAAGTATATACACATCGTTCCACGACTTAATGACTTCTAAACACTGTAGCGGCACAAGGACAGAAGTCCTCTGTGAAAGAGTTGAAATAGAGTCCATGGATATCGGAGCTAAATGTAATGCGTGGGAGCGGTAAATTGCATAAAGGGCAGCTCCAGCTTTTTTTTTTTAACATATTAGGATATTCTGATTATCAAATGGCATTGACAGTCCTCTCACCGGTAGGGTGGTTCAATTTGCTTAGAAATTCATCAATAATCTTAAATAAGCAATAAACGAGATACCGAAAGCGAAACGGGTAGCTGCTTCGTGTTACGTCACGATGAGTCGATGACGTCAGATTCCACACTACCATAAGGTAAACACGCAGCACACGTGGCGCTAACGCCAAAGAAGCGAAGCTCATGATGTCTCCTGAAGACACAGGGAGCTTTTACAGACATTCCGGACCAGACAGCGGCGATTTCAGCGACAGCGGCGGTGTATTCACTGACGTCACAGACACAGGGTGGCCAGTAAAATGTCATGAGTCGGGAACGCAACCAATCTTTAAAATTCATTTTCAGGAAAACTAAACCACTTGCAGTCATATTGTTAGACACAGATAATCAGAGTGCAAAAGAGAACCTATATTCAAAATTTTGTGAAGATCAGTGGAAAAATCGCCGGAGTTGCCCTTTAAACGGCCTTCTATGAGAATGAATTAAGGAATTAATTAACTGGATGTAGTTTAAATGTTGACAACTTTTCTGTCGCCGGCTTCTATCCCAGCCGTCATGCGCCGTTTGTTTTCTTCATATTCGTCTGGTTTTTCCCATAATATATGTCATTACAAGGCTACTGTACCATCGTGTTCTTAAATATATTTAACTAAGCTCACTTAGCAACAAGTAGCTTGTCAAGCGACAATGGGGATAAGTATGGTGACCCACAACTGGAGTGAACCCGCATTCCCATCCCTATAGTCAACTGCGATGATTTCTTGCCGCATTAAACGCCGCGTGTTCTACCGCATAAAGACAATAGATTCGGTGACCTCAAATAACGACGCCCTCTCACCGCATTGCAATTCACTGCGTTTGTTACTCTTCTCGTGTAACCTATACCCATCGTGTTGTAGGCTGGTGATCCCGTGGCCGTTCTCTGTACAGCCGTGACACTCAAGTGCTTTCGGATGATGCAGTTAGTCGGCTCTGAATCGAAGTCGCCGTAGCCGAAAGTAGTTCAACTGACCTATCTTTCCTTTCGTTCTCAACCTATGTATTATTTCGCCTATGAGCAACGAGGTTACGGAACGAATAAGTATCTAGAGAGTAGTGCGTCGCCGCCAACACTGAACGTGTCGTTAATAAGTACACCAGATTATCCTAAATTGATATCGCTAGTTTAAGAAGCTAGAAAAATGTATCACGACGTATACTGTTCCAAATTACGTGAGGCAGATGAAAATGCGAATCTTGGTTCGAAAAACGAAACGACATCGAGGAGCGTGCAAGTTAATTTTATACCACGTTGTTATTCTTTGTTTCATTTGCTCAGAAACTCGCGAAAAATATTCACTGTGACCTGTTTCAATGCGTCCTGTCTCGTGAAAAAGTGAAATGTTTGTACACCCGCCTACGGGTCAAGGAAAATCTAACCATTTTGTGCCGTAGTAGATACAATGGTTTAGTATACATTTCACTCATCAGTAGAAATGAAATAGGGCGTCTTCAAAAAAGTCTGCAGTTCGTTGTTCAGCGTCTTTCAATGTTTTTTGGGGGGAGAATAAGTGGCGTTTAGAGCGTCCCTTCAATCGACACAAAGAATGGCTAACAAAACTCCCTCCTCCTCTGTAGCCCGCTTGACGCCATTTCAGTTGCTCCTGTGTCAGAGCATATTGTGACGTGTGTTTCCTGTGCACTTTCTTGACGTACAAATCTTTTGCGTTCTCAGTTCGTCGCCCTTCTCCTGTGCGCCTGCGCCGCCGTCGTCCTGGCTGGCGACTTCGGTCATAGCTTCGGCGGCTTCGGCGGCTACGGAGGATTCGACGAAGGCCACAGCTACGGCTACCACAAGACCGTTCCAGGCCCCTCGTTCCTGGTCAAGACTGTGCACCACGTCAACAAGCTCCACCAGGGCGCCCACCTCGTCGGCGGACACTACGGACACGGCGGATACGGAGGCGGATATGGGGGCGGCTTCGGCTTCGGTGGCTTCAAGCACTGAGCCCGGCCACGGCTCTGCGGGACTCGGACGCGACTGTCCTCTCCGGTCCCAAGAGAGGCTTCCGCGCGCCCGTCCCGCAAGCGTGTGATTCGGCGAGCTTCAGGGATTTTTCCGCCGCGGTCGCTGTGCTGTCACGGGGCGTAATTGTGTATACGCGCGTTTTATCGCGTCTCCGGACGGCTATGGCGATTCTGCGTGGCGAACACGCTCCTGACGAAGGTTCACGTGAAGAACAGGACGTTACCATTCTTCGATGCTCTCGGTCGCACCCAGAAAGCAAAACAGGACGAAAACAACTGTGAACCTTTGAATAAAAGCCGCAGGGGCGTGATCTTTCTTTTTTTCACTTTTTTGGTCAATTGTATATATTACCGCAGCCACTTGCAGAGCAGATACTTGCACGCACACGTTCCCACTTAATGGCCCAACAGAAGTCGTTTTATACGCATATGTTTATACGTTTTTTTTTCTTTCAGACGTCACATGCTTCTCCTTCTTAACCAAAGCCATCTTATCTGGCCCTTCCCGTATTTGTTCTCCTCATTGTCTTGAAGAGGACGAGAGAGAGAGAGAGAGAGAGAGAACGGCTGGCGCAGTGTCCTCTGTGCCGTATACGCTGGTTCATAGGTCACTGAGAACCGGCAAAATACGGGGTGGGGAAGCGTTGTAAGGAGCGGGCGCTGCATGGGCTTGGGCTCAAACCCGGCCCAGCGCGCTGGCCGCGTCCTGGCTGGGTAAGCAAGTTCGGGGCGAGCCCGGGTCGGGCATCGGCCCAGGAGCTCCGGAATCGGGCCTCAGTCGGGCCTGTAATATGCCCGGGTGCGCTATTTGCAACTTCGTAAAAACTTCAACTATAAAACTTGCGGCCCTTACAGACTAGTGGGTCTATGGCGCCTGCCGGTCTCTGGGAAAACAGACAGAGCAGCAGTTTACTCCACACATTAGTATGCGATAACGGCGCTCTCGGCCTCTGGCAAAGCGCACCAGTGGCCACCCGCGCCGCCTACCTACACCCCGCTTTTTCCTCCTTCGCGACACTGGGAAACTCGGATCAACGTAATTCAACAACCTGACGGTTGTTAGGACCTTAAATTCCTAGAGTGGAGCTCCGTGCTCAGGCGAGACACAGACGGCCCGACGTTCAAATACAGGTGGCGAGGTGAGTTTGACAACATATAGGGAGCATTCAGGCAAGTCTTACTTGCATGCAGGCTCCCCAGATAGCGGCCCCGCCAGACAATCGGGAGAAGCGCCTTAGCCAGGTGGGAACTTGCGGCGAAGGAAGACATTCAAGAGTGGCAAGACGTCACACAGACGGAACATAATTAACGATCAGTTAGACCTGTGCATTGCGATTGTGTTAAAAATATTAAGCAGGTGCTTTAATTGTGGAAGACTCCACAGCAAGAAATTCCCTAGACAATCGTCAGTTTCCAAAAGCGTTCTTCATGTAGCAGCCACAAGCGCGAACAGTGAAATAAACTTCGGCGCAGCTGCCTACATTTTTTTTTTTCATGAGCAAGAGACGTGCCTAAGGACAGAGTCCTTGGACAATCTTTTGTTTCTTCGGAAAAATATGCAGACCTTCGGAAGCGCTGAATGATGTGCTTCCTTTAGTTGCTTTGTCTGTGATCATTTTAATGCACGAACAAAACTGAAAGAAATTTCGAACGATTTTCTAGAACAATGAAATAAGTCATTGGTGTCGCAGCAAGTAAACTCTCGAATAATCGTTTGCAAATTAACTTGCGTGCTAAGGCATAGTGCAATTCGCTGCTGCTTTCTATTTAATTTCCTCATTCCTTGTTGAGGCGAGTTGAATAATGTGCCGCAGTTTGTCGCGTAAGTAGCACAACATGATTGAATTCAGCCTTTCAAATGTACATATAGTTCTCAGATTCAAGCCGACTCGGATGCTACAAAATCTTGCAACTCTGGGGAAGGAGATGTGAAAAATAAAATCGCGCAGAAAATGTTATTCTTTTATTGCATTTTTCTTTTGACCAAAGTTTTGACATATGGCGCCGCCGGCCATCGTGTCCATTGCCTTAAACTTGTTTTTCCTGCGCTACGTGTGGGTTAATTGGGAATTATAGCAAACAAACAAGTTTCGCATCTCAACTTGATATAATGAAATGTAGACCTTCTCCACTTTCCTGCTCGCGCGCTCTTCTTTCATACACCGCTGCACTCCGCGTTCGCTTTTATCTTTCGCTCTGCTCGTTCGCTGGGTTACGAGGTATAACAACGCCGAGGTACGCCGACGCTCAATGCAGGAACGGGCGCCTAAGAGGTGCGCTCTAAAAAAGAAATAAAAATTACTTGTTCCATGTAACAATATGGTTACACATGACCGTTACCTTTGCGCATCAAAAGCTTATGTTTAATGGAGCTATAAAAGCTTCTAGCGACAGCGTATTACGGAATTATGAAAGGCAATAAACCAATGTATGTAAATTTACATGCAAATGCGAAAACGCCCGTGTGCTTAGATTCAAGCGCACGTTAAAGAACCCCAGGCGGTCGAAATTTCCGGAGTCCTCCACTACGGCGTGCCTCATAATCAGAAAGTGGTTTTGGCACGTAAAACCTCATAATTTTTTTTTAATTTACATGCCTTAAAACAGACGCCGCGCTCGATCGCGTGGAGAGAGAGGAAGGTTTAATGAAAGAGAAGAAGGCACGGAAGGTTCAAAGGCCATCTGCGTCTAGGTTGGCCAGAGGAGCGTGCCCCTGGCATCCCCTCCCTGCTGAGAAAAAGTTGTTATGAAAGCCCCCCGGATACGCGGTTACTCAGGCGCGATCTGTGTGTGCGCAAATTGTGCTATAGGGGTCATCATGGTCAGGGACAATATTTTGGCGCTTACTTTAAGACTTCTCGTGACCTGCTTGTTATTCTTAGCAGTTTCTGTTCTCTTATGGATGAATAACATCTAGGATGGTGAAGGGGAATTAGAGAGATAGATAAAATGGGAGAAAACACAGGGAGGTTAGTCAGTGTAAGTACCGGCTGGCTACCCTGTGCTGGCGAAAGGGGTTAAGGGAATAAAAGGTGAAAGAAGACGAAAAAATTAGAAAAATTCACACAATAACGCGATGCTACGCGATACAACATTCAAAGACGGGTCGAATAATTCACAAGCTCTTAAAAACTTGAGCAGAGCCTTTAAGGCTTTGAGGGCCGAAACCCGTCTGCACTCAGTGTCCTAGAATTAGAGGGTGAGCTCTTTCGTCTGCAGGGTCGCAGCCACGTGCCACGTGGCTGCGACCCTGCAGACGATGGCCGGGAGGCACCTTTTAACAATTTAGTTCACAGAGGAAAGCAGCCAGAAAAAGCGCGAGACGATCGAGAACATTAAAGGAAAAGTTATTTCCGTAACCAACCATTTCCGCACTCCATCCCTGCACCCACATTTTCCAGAAACCAGAAAGTTAGCATTAACCAGAAAGTTGCTCGTTCCAACGTGGCAGTGCATAAAAAAATGCGGACGGTAAAGACGAGAGAAGATTGATTGTCTTCAGAACAAAACAAACAAGTTGTTTCACTTTCGACAGGCTACTGAGACAAAGGTAAGAATATCTTATTATTCCCAAATGGGATGAAGCTAACGGAAGAGGAAAGAACGCTGGGCATTGCAACTAAATAAATGGAGGGGCGTCCATCTTTTAGAGATGATAATCGACTTTAATGCTATTAGCAACCGATCTGATGGTTAGTCAGTAATTATTGATGGTATCTTTTATGTAATGATTATTATGAAACGCTGATTGACACATACCCAGAGACACAAGTTGGCATCGAAGAAGTTAATTGAAGAGTGGCACGTACACCATGACACAAACCCAGAGAATAAAGGTGGCGTCAAATAATTTCATTGAAGCCCAACGCACACCGATTGCCACATACCCAGGAACCCAAGATGGCATCAAAGGAGTTCCTTGAAGAGCAACACATACCCAGTGTTACATACTCAGCGACCCAAGTTGTTCCAAAGGTTGGTTTTGAAACCGGTTCCCTCAGCACAGCAGACCGGTGCTTTACCAGTTTGACCATGCACTACCCAGTTAATCAAGTTGGCTGGAAAGAGTTTGGGCGCCAACATACATACATACATACATACATACATACATACATACATACATACATACATACATACATACATACATACATACATACATACATACATACATACATACATACATACATACATACATACATACATACATACATACATACATACATACATACATACATACATACATACATACATACATACATACATACCGCAAACTAGGGGAAGTTTCCAAAGAAAATAAAGAGCATTAAAATTAAATTCTGGGGTTTTACGCGCCACAACCCCGATCTGATTATGAGGCACGCCGTACAGTTGGGGACTCCGGATTAAATTTGACCGCCTGGAGTTCTTTAACGTGCACCTAAATCTAAGTACACAAGTGTTTCTGCATTACGCCCCCATTGAAATACGGCCGCCGCGGCCGGGATCGAGCCCGCAACCTCAGCAGCGCTACGCATACACACTGGGCTACCGCGGCAGGTAAGCATCGAACCTGTGTAATCTGCGGATGAATACCGGGGTCCGCGAACAAAGTTATTACCTTAGAACCACCTCGTAAGAACGGATGGCAGTCAACTGTCATGCTGCACGTATCATAGCGAAGGCGGCATGTAATGGCAAACAGCTCTTACGGCTGAAGAGATATGTAAATTCGGCCTCTAATCGAAGTGTCCCATGAATAAGTAAACCAGAAAAAGGAGAAAATGGCAACATTACGCTTCGAGAACAGAATAACCAGTAAGTGGCGTCAACTTTCCCCCTCTGAAGAACCGGCGCGGTGATTTGCGTCATTGCGAGATTTGTGATAGTGGAGCGGCCGGTGAGAAACCTGTGCTGATTCGGAATCAATGAGTTCATAGTAAAATACAATGTTTTGTGAAGTGAAAGCTAAAAAAATCTTAGATCTGGCACAGATAAGAAAAATCAGGCAATAATTCAAGACGTCGGTTTTACAGCCAGACTTAAACGTAGGCAAAAACTAGAGCAGTTTTCCACACGTGAGGGAAAGTCGAAGTATTCAAAGAATTATTTAAATATAGATGTCGATACTGGGGCAAATATACTGCGTCAGCTTTTAACATTGCGGAGGGAATGTTATCAGGGCCGAAGGAAAGGGAAGTCTTCAAGCGCTTAAGGCATTCGTGGACGAGCTTTTCATCCAACACAACAGCACTAGACGTAGGAACCGTCGTGTGCTACTGACTGACAACAGCGTTGGAACCTGGAGCGTCAAAATAAAAATGAAGAATGGGCAGCAAAACAGTCCGCAACTGCTTGGACTTCTACTGCGCTGGAGCTGAGCAGGCAAGAACATTTTCCATGTTTTCTGGAGCGCTTGCTGATAGCCTGGTTCATAGAAACGAGGTCCGATATCCAAGTGCAACGAAACTTTCGGACACAGTATAATGGAAGGGAAGCACCGTCCCGACCAACTATTCGGTTTAAGAATACGTCATTTATGGAAAGATAATATTCTCCATAAACAGAGTGTGTCGCCCATCTGTTTCAGACGCCAACGTGGAAAAAAAATGTATACGGCAGGCGTTTGCAAAGAATCCGACAACATCCGGCTGCGCATGGCGGCCAGACTGGACGCTGACCCTGCCAATAGCGGTGCACACATTGACATGTATGAAGGAGGAAACAAACTTTATGAGTTATCTGGTCACATGTTGAAAACCGTTTGTTATTATCTAGTATAGTTCTAAAATTACGAAAGTCTAAAGCTCTAAATATAATAGATGCCGGATACTTCCGAAATTCCGCCAGCCAGTCAGAGGAGCTCTTTTCCAAGAATGCAATATGTGAGTCATGATCCCGCTTATAGAGGCACCTGCAGAGAGCCCGGAAAAACGAAGTTATTCTCTCCGCTCATTAGACACAGGACTCGTACATTTTTGGTGGGCGCGATCTCTATGCTTTAGCACAGTCGTGTAAGTTCAGATAAGACCCAGTAGGGATATTAGATCGTTTAGGTCTGTGCTATAGGGAATATATTCGCGCATACTACTCAAAAGGGGCTCTATAAACTGATCTACTTGGTCACAAACATTGGTTTTGTCCGTGATGAGTGACCAATGGGTGACGGACAAGAAATCATATGAACCAACATAATCACCACGCTGGAAGCCAAGCGAGGGGATTCATTTATGCCACTGGAGGAGGTCTGCCTCAGGGCTGACACAGAGCCAGTTATCTCTAGCGACGGGCGAAACTTATAGGCACGCACAATGTAAATGTCAGAGCCAGAAACATCTATGACTTGAGCATTCGGCAGGCAAAGGTCTAAGACGTTATCACAGGAATTGGCGATCGAGTTATGCTGTTGAAGGGAATTTTTTTTTAGGGCGTTTTACGTGCCAAAACCACTTTCTGATTATGAGGCACGCCGTAGTGGAGGACTCCGGAAATTTCGACCACCTGGGGTTCTTTAACCTGCACCTAAATCTAAGTACACGGTTGTTTTCGCATTTCGCCCCCATCGAAATGCGGCCGCCGTGGCCGGTATACGATCCCGTGACCTCATGCTCAGCAGCCCAACACCATAGCCACTGAGCAACCACGGCGGGTCCTGTTGAAGGGAATAGAAGGACAGAAAGTTCAACAACAGGCTGCATTTGTTCTCTATGTAATTATTCTAATGAGAATATCTAAGTGTGTTTCACTCAGTGCCAGGGGTATTCAAATCACCAATAATGATTACTCTGCGCTTGCTATGGGAAGATACCAAACTTTCATTAGAAGAGATGACCTCATGAAACAAGAAAGGGGAAATATTCGGCGGTACGTAGAAAGATCCGATTAACAATTTTTCCCATCACGCTATAGCTGACTTCTAGCCAAACTGACTCCTGTACACTTTCTATGTCGTTGCGCCAAACACATCTACGTGAACTATCAACAGCAATCAGTACGCCACCACCTTTTCTTTAGACCCACTGAAGTCCCAGTTACAGCGCAAGACGTTGAATTGCGGTGTAAGAAGTCTGAAGGGGAAATTTCACAGCAAATCCAAGTTTCGGAAATAAGAAAAATGGGAAAAGAAGCCGAAACGAGATTGCAGAAAAAATTCACGTGCTTTGGTGCGAAGTCCACAAGCGTTTTGGTAAAAGACGTCGAAATTACACGCCATATTGATCCTTGGGAGTTCTCTCGGAAGCATGAAGCATTTCGTTGTGTAGCACTCCACGGAACGGTTGAACAGGCATCCCATTGGCCACACTGACGGATCGTTGAGGCGCTTAAGGACTTCATCATTGACGGCTACATGGACAGAAGAATACAATTCATATTTCGTTTTAAGTCGCCGGTAGAAGAGGCGGGAGGTATTCAAGGCCTTCAAATGCTTGGTCAGGTCGGAAGAGGTCATTTCTGCGCTCAACTTAGAAACAAAAATAACCTTAGGTTGTGCGGCCGTTGAGCTGCTGCTAAGGTCGAAGTCCTCGGGGCTCCAACCGAGACAGGACACTTGCTTTTTTGTTTAGTCTCGGGGGCTACTTCAGAGGAGGAAGCGAAAACAGGCGAGCAAACGGCAGCCCGTTATTCACCTGTGCGTTGGAGTACATCAGATCGCGTTGAGGCAGTAGTGAAAGAAGTAGAAGAACTTCCGGAGTCAACAGGCATCTTCCCAGGCGCGGCAGTTATTATTATTATTATTATTATTATTATTATTATTATTATTATTATTATTATTATTATTATTATTATTATTATTATTATTATTATTATTATTAGCAGGCACCAACCCGTGTTTTCTGCGTGGTCTTGCTGCATTATAGATGATCATGTGACTCGACCCTAAAAACACGCAATAAGTATTCTGCCTACTTTGACATATTTCAGAGTTTATTTGCTGTGTTTTGAATATACGTAAACAATCACACTGTATTATTAACTGCCTTTTACGTTCTCTCCCCGTTTTCTATCTCCCTGTTTGTTTCTCTACCTCAGATTGTTTTGTGTACCAGATATTTGTCTTCTATGTATGTTTTTTCTCGCGTATTATTTTGTAAGTATACACCAATACGAAGGCTCCGTAGCTGTTCCTGGGTACTATAAAAACATGCGATTTATTTATTTATTTATTTATTTATTTATTTATTTATTTATCACCGGTTACAGACAAAACCGATGTTGTAGATCAGTTTACGGAGCTTGTTTAGGGCGGTATGCGCAAATACATTCCCCATTAGAGACCTAAACGCTCTAAATGTCCCCGCACTGGTTCTCATCTTATCTTATAACTATCCTAAAGCATAAAGGTCGCGCGCACCGAAAATATAAAAGTCTGGTGCCTAATGAGTCGAGAGAAGAAGTCCGCCTTTCTTGGCCTTTCTGCAAACGCCTCTCAAAGCGGGATCAAAACTCATATATCGCACATTCTTGGAAAGGAGTGCCTCTGACCGGGGATGAGATTTCGGAAGTATATCCGCAGGCGCTCTAATACGCGCGAAGTGTTTTCGCCTGCTCCACTCTAGAGTAGTAGAAGTCCAAGCAGTCGCGGATATTCTTGCTGCCCATTTCTCATCTTTATATAAAGCTTCAGATTTCAATGGTGGTGTCAGTCAGCAGCAGACAACGGTTCCTACAGCTAGGGCTTGGTTCTTTGATGAAAAGCTAATCAGCGAACGCCTTAAGTGCTTGAAGCCTTAATTTTCCTGCGGCTCTCATGGCATCCCTTCCGCAATTCTAAAAGTTTGCGGTGGTATATTTGTCCCAGTATTGGCATCTATCGAACAACTTTGAATACTTCCATTTTCCCTCGCATGTGGAAAACTGCTCGTGTTTTTCCTGTATTTAGGTCTAGCTGTAAAACCGATGCCTCGAATTATCGCCCAATTTTTCTTCTCTGTGCCACCTCTGACATTTTTTAGCTTGCTCTTCAAAACATATTGTATATAACTGTGAGGAACTCATTGATTCCGAATTAGTATGAATTTCTCACCGGCCGTGCCACTATCCCAAATCTCGCAAATTTCACGACACAGATCTCGGCGCCGGTACTTAAGGGGGCAAGTTGGCACCACTTACTGCGACCTCAGCAGAGCTTTTGATATAGTCAGCCACTCACTGCTTCCGATCAAGCTTACGCACTTTGGTGATGGCTTGTCAGTTGTCAATCTCTTGCGCAGTTATCTTCTTGATAGATCATGCTATGTTAACGTCAATGGCCAAAGGTCTTCTTTGTACATGACAACTAGCGGCGTCCCTTAAGGATTAGTATTAGTACCACTCCTATCTTAATTTCTATTAGTGACGTTCTTTCCGTTATTTGGAACTCTTCTCTCCTTCTAATGCCGACGAGATCAAAATTTTAAAGAAAACTCACACTGTTGATAAATTTCGCACCTTACAGTCGGCCCTGTTTTTCTTCCAAATGGTGCAAATAACCTCACCATGAATACTGCTGAGAATAAGGTTAAGGAACCTCCTCGAAATACAGCAAACACTTCTCTTTCTTATTCTGTACATTCTTTACAGTTGTTTAAGGTATGTGGGATCTCGGTGTACTTTTTGACACAGTCTTGCACTTTTCTGCTCACGCTAAGCGCGTTGCAATTTCGGGCATGCGCTCCCTGGCCTCTGTTTGTAGTCCATTAAAGGAAATCAATTCTCCTACACCGTTCCACAAGTTGTACGCAACAATATGTCTTCCTCCGCAAGAATATACGTCGGCTGGAATGGCATTCCTAGATCCAACCGGGGCATTAGAGAGTTTTAGAATAGGGGCCCCAATAGTTAGCGTTGGGGCACGCAGGAGTGAATAGCTTTAGAATAGGGTTTTACGTTTCAGGACAGCGTCTTGTGCTGACAGCGCCACTACAGCGTCAAAGAAAAGCTATTAGAAATAGTTAAACAAAATATACCATTTTATGATAGGAATAGTAATGTTGACTTGCGTGTATTCGTGTTTAATTACAATTTAGAGGTTATTCTGTCAGCAGCAAACAATTAGTTGCGCTTAGTTTTGAGCAAAACAACTTTACATGCCTTCACCAGCCAAGCTTCGCCGTGAATTAGGCCTACGAGCCATAATATCCACAATCGAATTCGGAATCAGGGGGCGTCTAATGAATCGATCTTCATGACACATGTTAGTTGAGGGAAAGCGATAACCGCAGTCACATCTCCTAGCTTGCGAACTTCACGCGCTACCACGAATCGAACCCAGTTTAGTGCTAGGTTAGAGCCGTCGCTTCGATGAGTGCCGCCATGTTTGCTGACGTAAAGCTTTTGGGGCCGCTATTTGGGCTCCCGCTAAATCGGTGAAATAGCGTTCCCAACGCAAAAACCCAACTCAGTTTGCGTCTCGCGCATGCGCAGTGGCTTCGACGCTATTTCTTTGGGGCCCCAAAACGTTTGGGGCCCCTATTCTAAAACTCTCTATTATAGATCGCGTCCAGAAAATGTTTCTAAGCAGATATCCTCACCGCTTTGCTAACACAGACAATGAACCTTGTTCTAGTACTATTGTACTATTGTCATTGCCCTTACTTCGCTTCCGACCTAATCATGCTGACCTTCTGTTTCTTTTCAAATCCCTTCATGGCGTCCTCATGTGCCCCGAACTCCTGCCTATCATCAACAACACTCAACTGTCCACAGAACACTGAGTCAGTATAACGCTTATTTTCATGATATGTACGTTTTTCATAACTCGCTGTCATGTTATTTTCCGAGCTTTGGCTTGTTGTGCCCTAGTTTCGCACATTGTTCAACTGCCTTTCTGCTCCTTTTTTTTTATTTCGTATTTAACCTGCGCTGCATTGTAGGTGCACTTTTATTATCACTCGTTAAATCACCATAAAAAAGAAAGGTAGGCTAGTTAGTGCGCGTACTTCCAGGATTTAGAAAGTAGCGCTGAAAGGACGCCGGACTAGATGGAGAAGCAATCAGGACGCGACACTTGAGGCACACAGGACACGACGTCGTGTTCTGTGGGGCCCTCGTTTCGGTACAGTGGCTTGTAAAGGGACAGTAAAGAAAACAAATTGATTGAACCCTATTAAAAAATAATCATAAATTCTGGGATTTTAGAGGCCAGAATCCACGATCTGATTATGACGTACACGCCTTTGTGGGGGACTGCAGATTAATTTTTACCACCCATGGCTTTCATTAACGTGCGCCTAAATCTAAGTACAGGAGCGTTTCAGCATTTTGCCCACGTCAAAATGCGGCCCTGTGGCTCCGATCGAACCTGCGTCCTCAATAGTGCAACGCTACAGCCACTAAGCATCCATGGTGGGATCGAGCACTATTAGTGAATTACCCTTCAACAATACCAAAAAAGCCGCTCTTGCTGTAACAAAAGGCTTAGTAACAAAAACATATTACTAGTGGTGACGCCAGCTTGATGTTTTCGCACTAGCTGGCAGTTGCGCTATTGATTTTGAAGACGTCTCCTCGAGCCTAATTTGTTATAGGTAAAGATTCGCTGCATTGCATTCTGAAAGGCCCGAAGACTGAAGTTACGTAGGAACTTCTTAGAACGCTCATAATTAGTGGCCCGCTCGCTTACTGATTGATTGATCGATAAAAATAATAAAACGAACAAGTTATGATGGTGAGATGGAGCAAACGAAAAAAAAAAAAGAGGAATGGAGGAGGGGAGGAGGGCGACGGACGAACCGTGACAGTCTCACGGCACCGCAAATATCCCGCAGCCGTAGTAGAAATCAGAGCTGGCAGTAACACGGTGTCGCCAGCTATTTATCGCCTTCAAGTCGCCAGCTTCACATCAAGTGGGCTTTTTTGAATACCCTAAAAGCGCGATATTCAAGCTAGGCGCCGCATATTGTGTTCGGCATACATTTACGTGCTCGTGATAAGCTGCAAATATGGGCTCCAGGAAGAAACAGTTCGCAGATTAGTGCAACTGAACTAATGCAACCAGTGATATACGAATCTTGGTACTTTCGTCACGTAGCCTGTTACTGACGAGCTTTGAAATTTTACTAGTGAAGCGAGATATGTCCATCATCCTTTGTAATCCTTTCATGTATTTGAAGTTTCTTGTTCTTTCTTCACTATTATCGCCCGGACATCAATACCATGATTACGGGAGCAGGGGCCGAGTTCACAACGCTTTTCGTTCTTAAGTGCTATTTGCGAATGGCCGACCAGCTTCACGAATAACGTACCCGGTGCACCACGATTTACTCGCATCTAGTACAAACAGTTTCAGCGTAAAAACATCTTTTGTAGATACGGGCCTCTATTTTTGAAACACTTGAAACAGTTGGGCTAGTTGGTTAAGCAACATTCCCACAAAAACAGTGCACCAACTGGACCAATGAAAGAGAAAACAACACCGGCGCTCACAGACAACACAACTCGGCACTCTTATTTCAAGAGTGCCACTGAATAGATTAGAACAACTATAAAGAGTTGTGTTTCCGTGTATGTTTGTATTCTTCCAGAACTGCACTTTCATTAATTTGGCGGAAAACGGTTCGTTACGAGCGGAGAAAATGAAGGCTTTTGAATTTCGCGCCATAATCGGAGCGACGAAACGTCACCCTGACGTCACGGATCTTAAAGCATTCTTTCTCATTTGAGCACCTTTATTTGGAAGCGGGAAAAGTACTAGAAGCCTCCAAAGTTGAGCCTTCGATTGTTTTAGAATGCAGCGCAGTCCTTAATCGCCGATTAAAAATTAACTGGACCCGGGTAGCCACTTTTCAAAGTCCATGGCGTCACGGCGGGCTAGTGCGCGGCCACTTCAAAGCGGGTTCAGCGTGCGTCTTTCGTTACCACGTTGGCTTAACCGCTGGCGAGAATGACTGCTATCGCAGAAGCGCAATTTAGTAATATACCTTAACTTGTAATTCTCCTAAGCGTCCCTTTAAAGTAAATAAGAATGAGCGAGACATTTGTAACGGCGGCCGAAATCGGTGCTCGATCGATGATCCAACCGTGCACACATCGCCGCATGTGAGAATTTTGTTCCTTCCTCGCGACCTGCGGTCCCGTCGACGACCGAGATTGCGCCGAGGTCCCGCATTCCACCGCAGAACCTCTCAACCATTTCGCAGGCGCAATGCCCGCTTTGCGGCAATCAAGAAATAGTTCCGAGTGCTCGGCCAGTCGCGGCACGCACCCTTCCGGTGCGCGCAGTGGGAAGAGAAAGCCTTGCCCTTGTTACTGCGCTCGCCTCAGAACAGTGCGGTCCGCGCGCACGGCACACATATTAAAACGCCCGTTTCTTCCAGCTTTCAATTGCATACTGAACAATAATTGGGGCATGACCAGAAACGACTGAGAAAAAGGAACGAAGAAAAAATACGCGCGAGCTTTATTCTGGTATAGCTTACTACTACTTCTTACGCAAAAGATGACTCCGCCTTCTGCTGTTGCAGCATTGTGGTTGGGAAATGTTCGTACAGTTAACATACGGGTTATTATCGTTTCTCTTCGCGTGGTCGACAAGGCGTGTCTGAAATCGCATATTCTCGTGGAGTATTCTCGGGGGCTCGTGCGGGGTACAAGCTTGAAGCAATGCGGCGCTCGTTTGCGACAGAAGCGCCAATGCCTGGAATTTAGTCGCACGAGCGTTAAGAAGGCTCCAATGCATTTTCTCCGCGTAAAGTTAAAGCACACTCGCGATAAGAGAACCAATCTGAATTTATCTCTATGATACAGTCAAATGACTGGACCGCAGTACTCTGTGAATCTTCCGCTGAAGAGGCTTATCAGTTGTTTTTGGCTGAAGTTACACGCTGCATTCATGAATGCACTACTACGTCTATCACAACTGGTTTCTTCAGTTCCCCTCGAAAACCTTGGGTCACGAAAGCGCTACTCCGATGTATATTGAAGAAAAATCAGCTCCACAAAAGGGTAATTTGTGAGCCATTTAACTGTGAACTTAAATCTCGTCTCAAAAAATATTCTAACACGGTTGCAGCCGCACTTAAATGTGCTAAACGAGATTACTTTCAGAATAAGATTTTGAATAATGGCAATAATACGAGGTGCAACTGGCAGGTCATCAACGAATTCTTAAATAATAAATGCCGTGAGCATTTAACAAAAATAAAAAGTGAGACACAAACATACTGCCACCCAGCTGATATCGCGAATGCCTTCAGAGAGTATTTTAGCAGTACTCGCGATTCTCAAACAGATCCCCCATTACCGACATTGCCTCGTCATCTTCATTCTTTCTACTTGCGACCTACGAATGCAAAGGAAGTTCTTCATGTTATATCTTCGCTTAGGTCTACTGGACCTGGCCTAGACTCTGTTCACCCATCTCGTATCAAGTTAGTTTCTAATGAACTGTCTCCTATCATAGCAGATATTGTCAACAAAATGTTTAAAGCAGGCATATTTCCCAGTTCTCTGAAAGTTGGTAAAATAACACCTGTTTACAAAAAAGGCAATCGTGAAATTCTGAATAACTACAGGCCTATTTGTATTCTTTCATTTTTCAGTAATATCATTGAACGACTAGTTCATAGACGTTTATCATCCTACCTAGCAAAATTTAATCTACTATCACCTAAACAGTATGGCTTTCGGCAGGGTTGCTCAACTGAGCTTGCGCTTCTAACCTTCACCGATAAAGTCAAGAAGGCTATCGACCAAGGCTTGCTGGTTGGAAGTGTATTTATATATTTAACAAAAGCCTTTGACACCATTAATCACAAAATTCTAATACATAAACTTCAATCTTACGGCATAACTGGCCCACCACTTCAACTTATTTCTAGCTACCTAACTAATCGTACTCAAGTTGTTCAGATTGACGGCAAACTCTCATCTGCTAAGAGCATATATCAAGGCGTTCCTCAGGGCTCGATCCTTGGCCCGCTGCTGTTTCTGCTATTTATTAACGACCCACCTAATGTTCTGACCACTACGGATTTTATATTGTATGCAGATGACACGACTATTTTTACTTGCGCTAACAATGTCGACGAGCTACAGCGAAATGTTAACGTTGATCTGCACAACATAACTTCCTGGTGTCAAAAGAACATGTTGCGCATCAATCCGCTCAAAACGGTTTTTATGGTTGTTCATTCCTTCCCGACACTAATTTCGAACTCTATATCGGTGTGTCTTGAAAACAACTTAATACCAATATCTGATAGCACTAAGTTTCTTGGCGTAGTTTTAGACAGGCATCTGAAATTCAATCTTCATGCGCAGTCACGTGTGCGAAAGATATCGTTTGGAATACGCGCCATAATCAAAACCCGATCATATTTCCAGCCACACATTATCCATTCCCTTTATCATGCACACATGCACAGCCATTTATCTTACTGCATATCAGCCTGGGGAAACACATACCTCGCTCACCTCAGCCAACTTCAACGCCTGCAGAATCAGGCGATTCGCCTCATGACTTTCAGCCATTTCCTATCGAATGCGACGCCACTTTATTACAATTTAAACATTAACCCTCTTCATCAGCTCTTTCAATTAAAGTTAGCAATCGTGATCTATAAGCTATTTCGTAATATTGCACAGATAGATGGCTTTGTTATTGAAACTTTTGTAAATATTAACACTACTAGGTTCTCTGAACTCGATAATCGTCTTTTGCCTAAAGTGCGCACAAACTATGGTAAGTTCACTACCACATTTGCGGGAATAAGACTATGGAATTCTATTCCACATACCATTAAATCATCCCCCGCAGAGCATACATTTAAGAATCAAAGTAACAAATACTTTATGCAGCAACTCTCTTCATCCTAACCACTGCTTTCGTGATTGTAATCATTATTGACTTAGCTATTATACTACATGTTATATTACTCCTATTTTTATTGTATTGTACATTTGCATCGCTTGTTCACTACTGAAGTCTTCTTCGCATGTTTTTGTCTTACTGAACAGTTTTATATTCTTGTTTTTTTCGCGCTGTTTCTCATTTTTTCAAAGTGTCTGTGAAGCCACCGTAACCAATGCTTGATTTGTATCGTTCTTTTTTTCCATTTTGTTCATGTATGGGAGTCCCCCTGACAGTTTGTAACTTTGGGGCTCCCTGTGTAGTGCTAATTTTGCATACAATTCTTGTAAAACTGACATCGTTGATGATGAATAAACTTGAACTTGAACTTGAACTAAATTCCAAATGTTTTCGCTCGTTCGTTGTCATGGGCAGGCCGGCCGCCTTCGCTAACAATACTGTCTTTATTACCTGGTACTTTCATTGTTCTTGCGGTATACACTGGACACACTGACGGGTACAAGATGAACGCTGAATTGGAGGAAGATACAAATTGACACGAAGAAGCCCAAACCACCAACTGGTTTATTGTTAGATCAGATCGCACATTTAAATGATCGCAAACATGCTTTGTGTCTGCGTGAATAAAGTGGGGAAGGACATCAACAGGTCCTCTCTTATTGCGTCCTCATATTTCTTGCTCGCTATTTCTGCATATACGTGCCTCGCCCGCATATGTTATTTCGGCCTCAGTGAGCACGAATGAATGCTCCTATAGCTCCCATAGCTTCTTCATCTCCTATAGCTCCTCGAATTTCTCTCGTCAGTTTCTCTTTTTCTTTAGCGACGACTCTTGTAGCGTCAACGTTTGGCGGGCGTTTGTACATCGTAGCGTGCATGGCGAGATTGCTGGACACGGCTATCTGCTGGCACGTGCATCAGTTCTCAAAGCCTATGTCACTGACACAACATCCCGTTTGGCCCACGTATACGTTGCCGCATGAAGGGGGGGATCTAGTGGATCCCATTGCATTCGCAATCTGTAAGCTTTTGCGCATGTTTCGCACATTCATTGAATAAAACAATGAACGCACACTAACTAGCCCCACTTCGTAGCTCTATTAAATGACTGGTACTTATTCCGACGAATTGATCTAGCGTAAAAGTTCCTTCACTGGTACGGGCCCTGCACTTTCCTAATCGGCGTTAGCGGGCTCGATCTACGTTGACGTATGTTGAAATAGTGAGTGTAAAGTTCCATTAAGCTGTGGTGCTTGACACGTCGATATTTCTGCACAGTGGGCTATGAGGGGCGCCGAATTCGAGGGATCCGGATTAACTTGGACCACATTAACGTGCACCTCGGTTTAAAAGCGAACGAGCATCCTTTGCATTCCACTCGCATCGCAGTGTGGCCGCTGTAGTTCGGAGTCGAACCCGCGACTTCGTGTTCAGGAACAGAATGCGGCCTCCGCTGCGTTACAGTGGCGAATGTAATGAACTTCCACTGGAGGCGTTATGCAACGGCAACGGTTCACGTTGGGTATGCGCCCGCTGGCCCGTGTAAACCAAGTTATGCCCACACGCACTTTCTTCCTCGTGGCGGCACGCATTTGTTCGGTCTGCGCTCCATATAAAATAATCGACCAAGGCGATCAAGTATACCGTATATAGACTGTTAGAGTCATTGATTCACACGACGGACTGATGGCACTGAGCCAAGACGAGTACGACGTGGGTCGGTTCCATCGAATCGCGCCGCACACAAGGACGCCACAGACAAGCTCCTATAGCGACGCCATTCATCTCAGCTCAGTCAAGTCACGCTCGTCGGAAGTATAGATCGGAGATGCGCTCCGTCGCGTGAATCCAGCTTAAGCGCATGAACACGGGGAAAAGTTCACCAGTAGAGTCGAATTCACGTGACTTGCATCTTTGCCATTGGCCGGGCCACCTTCACTAATAGTATATCCAACATCACGATTGCCTGTGGCAGCTGCTTTCTTGAACAGTTCTGCGTGAGAGTAATTTTTTTGTAAAACGGGTTTTGTTTCACGTGTGCGCGCCTGACACAAGATCGTTCCATCGCAATGGTTCCATTCCTCAAGAAAGCTTCGTCGTCAAAGCCTAAGTCCCACAATTTGAATCCCTCCTCATCAAAGTCATTGTTCTATATAGTCGCACGGAAGACTCGAGAAACATTCGGAGCAGGCACTCGTCATCATCGCGAGTCAAGTAATTCTCTACTTGACGAGTTAGAAGCGCCGACGACGACGCAGAGTTGACCGATCAGGAGGAATACAGGCAGGAACTGAAAAGTGGCGATCGCTAATTATAAACGCGGGCCACTGTCTCTTCTGCAGCGTACCCGTTTGATTTGACTACGCGGACAGGTTTAAGTGAGCTCGACGCACGCGGCGCGGGCGCCTCGGGAAAGTGCGCGAGCCCGAAACGCGATAACTATACGTACGTGCGATTACGCGGACTGGACCGGAGATAATTGCGCCTGGCCAGTACGCGGAAAGGTAGACGCCACCGCTGAAAGCGCCGAAAAAGCCTCGCCCGCGCCGAAGCGAACAATAATAAAAAAAAGGACGCAACAAGCGTGCCAACCGGAACCTGAACCGTTATCGCTTCGTTTTTGGGGGGTCGGAAGGAAAAGAAGTGATTGCGGCAAGCGTATCCAACTACACGTACCCTTTCGCAAGCGGCCACGCCTCCCTCAGGCTCTCTCTCTCCCCTGCGGTCACACCGTTGGTCGAACAGAGCTTCCCGTCTCAAACTCATATATAAGGAGCCGGCGGCCAGCCCGGACATTCATTGCCTGAGCATCCTCGGTGCTTTTTGTGCAGGAGTACGCTAGTCCGTGCAGAAACACCAACGATCACCATGAACGCCGCGGTAAGTGAGCGCGCTCGTTGTGTGAAGTGCCGCGTGTTCGGTCAACTCGGATCGGCTTGTTCCCATACGTGTTGCAGTTAGCTTGCAGCAGGCTAACGTCACGGGTGGAAGCAAGCAGGTCCTGTGCTGTCGCTTAGTGTCGCCTGTAGCTGCATTGATTGGTTAGCCGTTGCAGCGTACAATTGTGCAGCGCGCGCTTCGCGATGGCGCACTGTTTCGTTTGCTCGCTTTCACATCCGTGAGGTCACCTTTGATGAAGCTGACTTCGCTGATAAAATCGTCTGAAGACTGTAGAGTGCTAGTGCTATCTCGCTTATATTGTTGAGTCACTGTCACCATGTTACTTCAATTAAATGAAAGTCTGAGGTTTTGTGTTGCAAAACCACGACTCATGATTGAGGCACCCTGTAGTGGGGAACTCTAGAGTAATTTCGACCACCTGGGGTTGTCCTCCATGAAACATCACCTAAATCTAAGTACACGAGCATTCTTCCATTTCAGCCTCGTCGAAATGCGACCGCCGCGGCAGTGATTCACAGTTACTTAAATGCTGGAGCGTGACATCAGACTATATATATATATATATATATATATATATATATATATATACCCCGCTATTTATCCAGGCAATGCGATACGCACCAGGATTAGACAGACGTTTACACGGCTGAAAGTGAAACGTGCCCCTGTACCTTCACTCAAGTTCCACTCAGAGTTTCTACGCTTCACCGTACACATAAGCGATTGCACTGGTGTCACCCGAAAGGTTATATATGCAGTAGTGAGAATCGCTTGCGCTTGGAATATGCCGTCTATCTCGGTGTGCACTGGCTGCATTTCGCTTGCCTCACAGAAGTGCAGCCGTGTGCTTGCATCGAATGGAGCGTCTTTGTACCGTTTCATTAGTTTCAGCAGGTAGCCTCGAGAACTGATAACAAGGCTCAGTGGCCTTTTCTTTTCCTCCATACGTTCGGCTTTCCGTTCACTGTCTGTCTTAAAACCCTATACCAAATTCCTTCTGCCTGTCTTCCTTAATGTGACAGTTTAAAACACCACACTCAAGCTTTCTTCGTGCACGGCAACTTAATGGCTCTGATCAACCTTTAAACAGCTTAACGCCGCTTAGGTCTACAATTGGCTGGATTCGGCAACTAAGTGCGTTCTTTTCCTTTGTCTCTTAATGAGAACACTTTCCGAGCCAATCTATTCGTACCCCACCACAGTGTTCCGTTGACTTGAATTCGACCGCGGGTTTAGCATTCGAAGTTGCCAGTGTCACAACCCGATTTAGCCTTTTCAGTCATGGCGTCCGGAGATACGACTTACTTTTAAGTATTCCGACTATACTGACAACAAGATAAATACCTCTAAAATTGCGCTGAACAGAAACTTAACGCTCTACCGTATATATATATATATATATATATATATATATACCGCAAGCAAGTGAGCTCCTCCGCGACTTCAGCTTCTCCTACATGTTTCTGTTGCACGCCGTGGCAGTGTTCTGAGTGTATACGGTGCACACATTCATGCGAAGTGTCAGGTGGGCGCTAACCGATCTTTCCCGCAAGGCCCGAGACCTCGTGGCTGAGTGGTTGCATGGGGTATCGGGCCGCACGAACGTTATGCAATTCAGCCGCATGCGAGAAAATAGGAGGCATAATTTTATACCCGTAAACAAAAAGCGGAAGCTAACCAGACAGGGCCGGCTCATACATTCCCTTACCCCGATCCCCTTGAATGATATACGCGCCGAAAACTTGACGGAAGCGCATGCAATTTACTTTATGCGGGAGTAATTAACTGCTTGTCCCGCATTTAGCCCCGTATCTTCAAGAGTTGTCGCACTTCCTGATTGAGTATGCGATAACTGCGCGCCAAGCGAAGTGAACGCGCTCCGTTAGGGTGTACTAATTAAGCGCTCGAAAATGTCCAGAAATAAATACGAGACAGGTAGAGGGTCTTACTTCCGCATAAGGTATTTTCCTGCCCTTCCTTTGACTCAGAATGTACGCGATGCAGCCTACAGGCGCGAACGCACAACATTTTGCGTGTAGTGCACAAAATGTTACGCTTGCAGTAAGTCGTTAACTAAAGAGAAGCACTCTAATGGAAAAGGAAATTAAGCTCCCGCCACAACAAGCGGCTGCCGCTCTTAGCTGTCCGAGGAGGCAGCTAGAAGAGACGGGAAAACGAATGGCCACGTCGTCTAGAAGAAGCTTGCCGTGACGTCATGCATAGCGTCAGCTCGGGCCTAGCTAGCTGTATAGCGGGAATGAAGGAATGCGCTTTCTCCTAGAGGAACCAAAGGCCCATCCTCGCAAGTTTACGCAACTTTTCCTGCGCCAAAGCCGTCCTAAGTGCGAGAAAGTTCTTCGAAATCCGCGACATCACACCGGAATACCGGTGATAAGGTATCGGCGCCGCGAAATTCAAATAAAGGAAAGTTCGGCTTTCAGTTTATCCTCTTCATAATCAGCCTTCTTCATTTCCCCCGGGACATGAATGAAAACAGACTTTCAAAAAAGTGCTTAATCAGTCTTAACTGGATTTAGGCTTGCTATTTACTGTCCCTTTATTAAGAACTCCAGCATCCGGGTCATATTTGTTGGAAACCAGTTGCGGAAATTGCCACTCAGTATACAACGTGCGAAAGACTTAAGGGAGATAAAAAATTCTTGTGCCCCTTCACTTTTGTTTGTGACAGCCAGTTGAGGTATACATCGGGACTTATCGCACTTCTGTTAACGATCGAGTTTACGGACACATATCTCCAGAGACAGCCTGGTGGAGAAGGAACGCTCCTAAGGTCGGGTGATGCCTGCGTCACGATGATGTTTGGCACGCCGATGATGTTTGGCACGCCCATGCAGTATCTTATTTGCTGCCCCACTGTCGATTGACGTCATACAACTAGAGTGTACAAGACATAACAAACGTAACACCCATGTCATGAATCGTAACAAGAGTCCCATATAGACATGCACTGTCTCCTGTTCTACCATTCACCGACTGCCGTGCATTCACACAAACGGGCTGTTTAAGTTTCGCCTTCTTAATAGCCCGTTAAGTTTAGCCGGCAAGGAAGAGCGTGGCAAAATAAAGGGCGCCTCACTGGAGAAGGATAATCACCGTTTATTCGACGAGTTACGCCGTAGACCGTGCAAGAAATCACATTTGTACAGCTCGAGACATGCCACGCGCTTTTTTATAAGTGAACACTACAAATCCGCGTTATTTAAGTTTATGTGACTAAACTACATGTGCTTCTCAGAAAGGCGGACTTCCAGAGACATGAGGCCATTAGCTTTCTAGGCTCGCATAAGAATCCCAGGCGCACCGCTAACGCCATGAGAACGACAGTGTCCGCACGTGGGTATACCCGGCATCACGCACTGACGGAAGCGATAAAGACAGCACGACGTTTCTCAGCACGGCGTCACTGCTATGTCTGCGTTCAGTGTTTTTACCCCATGTAAGAAGCTCCCATTCGCTCGTTAAAATAATTTTTCATGTTCACAGTTCATCGCTCTTCTGCTGTGCGCCTGCGCCGCTGTCGCCATGGCCGGCGGCTTTGGTGGCTTCGGCGGCGGCTTCGGTGGATACGGTGGCGGCTTCGGCGGCCTCGATGGCGGCTACGGCTACCACAAGACCGTTCCGGGCCCCTCGTTCCTCGTGAAGACCGTGCACCACGTCAACAAGCTGAATCGCGGCGCGCACCTTGTCGGCGGACAGTACGGACACGGCGGATACGGAGGCGGCTACGGAGGCGGATTCGGGTTCGGAGGCCTCAAGCACTGAGCCCGGGGACGTGGTGCGGCCGGAGTACGGCGCGACAGCCCCCCGAGGGATCACTCCACGGGTCTGCCGCGCGTCATCCCGCTTGGCTGTGGCCACGCCGAGTCGCGGGGACTTTTGCCACTGCGGCGCTGTGTTGCCTGTGCGGGGCGCAATATTGTAAATGCGCGTTTCATTGTGCCTCGAGCCAAGCACTGCACGTGACGTACGCGCTCTAATGGGCGATAGAGACAGAGGAAAGCCACGGTGAACGACTTTTCTTTTTCTTTTTTTTAGACGCGATCCAAAACAACAGCTGAGATTGGTGCCTTCTGTGTGCTTGTAAAGCGAGGCATAACACGACTGCAGTCTACGCTATAACCGTTCCTTCTACCGCCTAATGCCTGGCAGTACTGACAACCCCCTATGTTTTAATTCGAAGCGTCTGTATCTTTTCTACTTGGCCTGATGCAAACATTTCATCACCAGTTAACGTCGCCAGGGGCACCACGGTCGCATTATTGCGATGTGTTAAGCAAGCGTCGAGCGGAGTCCCACAAAGTACCATTTCCAGAACGCGCTGGAAATGGCACTTTTCGGGCAAATGTTTCGAATTGGGCAGGTCATGCTGTACTTCCTTTTTTTGTTCCTCCGCTCAAAAACATTTGCACTTTGACGTAGAGTGAAACAATTTAGATTCAGCCACGCGGAAGGACACGCGGAGCCGAGAACGTCCAGACTTTATGCCTGCCAGTACAAGTCGCCGCACTATACGGTTCCGCTCCAGTAAGCGCGTTCGCATGCTTTTCACTCGCAAGATGTGTGTACGATGAAAAGTAGAGAAAGCTTGTTGTCGCACACAGTGAATGGGCGACGCATCTTTTCTTCTTCTTCTCTATCTCCTTCTACTGGGACTCAGTTTTAACGATTATCCCTTCTACTCTGCACACTGTTAAATAATTTACACTGTTAAAAAGGAATAAGGGCAATTCACACCTTTACACCCTGTTTGAATGTAAGGGTATGAGTTAAAGATCTATTTACACCTTTTTTCCGCTTTTAAGGGTGTAAATTATGTTACAGCGTGCTCGCGTTGTCTTGCTAGCCAGCCCACACCTCCTATAGATCAGAAGACATTGCGCGCTCTCACTGTGGAGTAATCCGGCAGAGGTCAGTGCTCCCATTCAAAGAGCGTACTCTGATTATCGGACCCCTCGGTTTCCCTTCTGCTCCTTCTACGTGGCAGTCAAAGCTCCCAGGCGTTACTATTCCGGAAGATGCCACTTGTGCCCGGCACCTCGCCTTCTGTCAGCCTATGCATCGTGTGAAAGCCTAAGCGATGTGCCGACAGTACAGTCATAGTAAATGTTCGTGTAGATGTACTTTTTAACATGGCCTATCTGGCTCTAAAATCAACTGTATACCTTAGTATCCACCCCCATGGTCCGCGTTTAAAGCGAGACGTTGACAAGCGGCTCGCTGCAATGTTGCTGTACCTACAAAGAGCGCAAGAACCAGCACACTTACCTTGTGCCTTTCCGCGGGCGGCTCTGCGTCTGGCCTATACTTCCCTACCCTTGAAGTGTTTCTAGTTTATCTGAGGCAGTATTCAAACTGTCGCGTTCTGTCTCGAACCCCAAATAAAGAACATATGTCACGTTTACATCCGTGCCGTCGTCCTTGGTCTCGATCTTGTTTTCCACAATATTATACTTTGGTTCGAACCTCATTCATGTAAGTGTTCTCGTCAAAGACCCCTGGATTCTCAAAGCAGTCTTATTGTCCTAATGGATTTTGACGTTGTCACCTTTTTCTGTCTGGATAGGACGTGGGGAGATTGGGCGCAACTCTTTGCAAACACTGAATAACAATCGTGAACGTCTACTTCCGGGCGATCGGCCGAACGCACGCAAGAGTGACGCTCGAAAAATTCTGATTATATGTGCTGTCTTGGTAGTGAAATTGCACACTGTTGTTGTAGATGGAGCGAACCAAATATTTGAAAGGGTAAGGAAGCCTGAAAACATACACCTCGAAAGATAAGAGCCACGCAGAAGCCACTGTCCATTGTTCTTATTTCCATTTCTTTGTCGTCAGGGGCCCATTTAAAGCGGGGTGACAGGCTCCTTGACACTAAAAAGTCAAGTCAAAGTTTATGTGACATCACACGTACATGATGCGATGTCATGGTCACATACAAAAATCTTTCAAAATTGGCTACACGAAAGTCTGTGCCCCCTAAGATCGCAGAAAAAAGAAACTTGCGGTTACAGGGATAATATTCACGTATGGATACACATTTTCTATCTTCAGCACAAAGGCGTTATACAATTTCTAGCGATGCAAAAATACGTTCACAATAAACGTTACACAATAGAAAGGAAAAATGCATAGTGAACAAGACAATTGCATGGTAAATATAGAGCGGAAATAAATCATAATACACGTAGAGGAGAAACGAATATATCATAAACTGGTGAATAGTAAGAAATAAGTTGCACATTTTAAGGACACAATGAGTTTAGAAGCGATGGCATTATGCATTGTAGCATTTGGATATCGTAGTTAGTTCGTATGTGAGGGACGCGTTGTGTAGTTGGTAGTGTTTTATTAGGCGCGACAGATGCTCAAAGAAAGGGTTGTTCTTGCGCGTTACCAACTAATAGTGTTTTATGAAGTATGATTCTACAGTGAATCAATCTTTTTAAAGCCAAGTTTGGTAAATAGTGGTTCTCTATGAGCATCAAATGGTGAGTTTGTAATAGCGCGGGCGGCTTTTTTCTGAAGTACTGGAAGTTTCAGAATACTTGACGCAGTTGTTTTCCCCGAAATCAAGAAGCAATAGTTAATATGGGAAAGAAAAAGTGTAATGTAAGTCAATAATCCTATGTGCGTTGGTAGTGTAGAACGCAATCTCGTTAGCACTCCGACAACATGAGCAAGTTTGTTAGTAACACCATGTTGATTCTAAGCCATGTGCTCTTAAAAAAAGAACTCCTAAACTTTTAATGGAGGGCAGAACTTCGATAATTGTATTGACAATCATGAAATCACCGCTAACAATAACACGCTGATTCTTTGGTTTAAACACCGCAGCTTTAGTTTTGTTATAGCTTAGAGGGAGTAAGTTTAGTGCACTCCAACTCGCGCAATTTGTACACTACATCTTTGGCATGATCAACCAGTATCTTGGCATTGGTAGAAATGAATAACAGGGTGGTGTCATCAGGTAAATACTTAAAAAGCAAAGCACGAAAGGTGCTTCCTTGTGGCACTCTCGTTTTAATAGTTTGTAAACCACGCGCGAGAGAGAGAAAGGTTTAGTGATACAAAATGCAGAGAGGTTGGCCTGAGGTACATTCCTCTAGCCAGCTACTCTGCGTATGGGGAAGGGGAAGAGGGAAAGAAAGAGGGAAGAAAGAGACGCATGATGGGTGGCGATGACGAGAGAAGGAGGATGTAAAACATATGGCAAGCAATTTGGCATGCTCAAAGTCTACAGTCCAGATCCGTAGATTTTAAAAAGTTCAGTAACGCCTCGATGGCCTCGAAACTCGATTGAGCGTCTGGCCAAGGGGCTAAAATAAAGTCCTCCGACATCGGACGACGGTTTAAAACGTCGGAGAACGTTTTAAACCGCACATTTCACCATGTATGCCAGCTGACTGCTGGCGAAATTCTAGGTAAGCTTTAATTATTGACAGAAATACACATCTTAAGCCATAAATATCCAGATTTTTTAGTAACGTTACATGGTTCATGCGGTCAAATGTCCCTGTCGTATCACCAAGAGTGCAATGTATTGAAAGAATCATCGGCTTGAGATTCTATGAGTAAGGGTGGTTTATAACAAGGGGCTTCCACATTTCTTAGGTGCAAATGTGTATTACTTTCAGAAATAGGTTTCAGTTGCACCGTAGGAACGTACTCGGCACTTAATATGATGCTATAAAACGTACGAGAATACTAAAAAAAAATCATTTGGAACTTAAAAATCACACGAACGGCGTGGCAGCGGTAAGCAAAAGGATGATAGCGGTTCGCCCCGCTCTACATTAGGCTGCCCCATAAATTCATGCCGGCTCGTGGTGTGTACGTTTTCGCACATACTTAGAATGTGACCTGTGACCTTCCGCAGGTCCTTTTATTTAAAATGGAGCTTTCGCTCGAGAGCTCTTACATATCTGAATACATGGGAACGAAGAAATGTTTTATCTCGGCAACATCTGCACCGAATTTGATAATGCTTGTTGCATTTAAAACAAAAAGTAAAAATTTATAAACTGCAGGAAGCGGTTTATTATATGGGCCATTAGTATATTTATAGATATTCTTGAAAATTGCAAAAATGGGAAAGAAGACTCAAGTTTGCGACTCCGCAATAAAGCAACGATATCCCAATACTTTTTTTTTCGTAAGCTGCACTTAGTATTGCATCTAAGGTGGACAAAACTGATGTAACAAACAGCGATCTGAAATGTAGCGCTAATTTCTGAGTAGAACTTACGCAATAACCTCGTACACAATGGAACATATTCATGTAATCTGTAAATTCATATATCAAATTTGTGTGCTTGAGATGCTCTAATAGATTCCGTTCACAGAACAGCGATATTTGTTTTCGGTGCAGCGTTAACGACTTGTAAACTTCATGCTTCAGTTTTTTACAGGGGTCCTGAACCACCGTTCGAGCTTGGTCCGCGGATAGCGTATACGCTTCTGCAAACATCTTAGCCAAATTTCGCACTCGTGCACGACGTGTGGGGGCTCACAAGCGGAGGAGCGCCGACTCACCCTTTTTTTCTCAAACACTCTCTTTTCCACAAAACACTTCTCGTTGCCTGTTTCAGGGCTGCCGGTGGCTGCCATACTTCGTCATATAGCAGACTCCCATACAAGGCTGCTATTGGCCAGTAGCTGACGTCAATCAAGAAACGTCGAGCCGACTATCGCCTGCTCATGCTCGGCCGCCCACCGAAGAAATGAAACTGGCCATGCTGCTCATCCGTGTGTCGTAGCCGTCGGGCCTCGAAAATTTCGATTACTAAGGCAGAATGAATTAAGGCGACGTTATTTAAGGCAGGGTTAATTAAGCTAAAGTTCATTAGGGCACTCGAACCCCCGTATATTGGTGGGAGTCGAACCCACGAGCCTTGGTGCTAATTAGGGCGAAGTAAATTAAGACGCAGTTAATTAAGGCACTAGAACGCACGACATTTGTTGGGTGTCGAACCCTGGACATTTGGTTGGAGTTCAACCCACGACCTTTGGTGTTAAGTAAGGCGGAGTTAAATTAAGACGACTGAAAGAGCATAGGCGTCGCGCGGTGGTCGCAATGCTTTCGCATTCATCCACGTAGGAATAACTACCCAGGTAGCACAAAAGAGATACGTAACGTTTTCGTAGCGTTTATCCAAGACGATAAAAACGGGTTAAAGAAGACACGAATGAGAGAACTTCGGCGGGAAAACGTCGTATATCTCTGCTAATGTCCGGCTTAATTACTTTCTTGAGACGATCTAGAACAGGTCAGCAAGACGTATTCGAAAAGCTGGTCTAGAAATAGGATTGGGAAAGACACAAGTAATCCCTTTGGCAAAACTATTCGTAACCAATTTCTAAACGTTTTTAGGACGTTATCAAAAAGCTGGTCTAGAAGCGGTCTTGAAAGGTTTACGATCATCTGAAGCTAATTTTCGCGGGTGACGGGCGCGATCAGACATCGTTGTTCAAAACACGCGTTTAGTTTCGCCTCACGCGACTGGCCTATGCCGCGCAGACGTCGTCAGCCGCACCCGTTGGCACTGCCTAGGCCAATCGCGTGCGGTGAAACTGATCGGGCGTTTCGAACAACGATCTCCAATCGCGCCCCATATGAGTAGAAGCGTCGGTGTTGACTGTAAGAGCCACGGCGCAGTGCCAAGCACTGTTCCCCGCATGGCCGGCGCATCCTCTACCAAGTCGCACGAAAATGAGCCTGTTAGGAATAATAAATCCTTAATACCGCCTTTAGTAAGCTACGATGCTTACAACCACAATTGGAATGACATCCTGCAAAGAACAAATGGCCACGTCTTGGCAGGTGGCCAGACCAAGCCCTTCATGCCAAGAGTGCATGAAATGAGAACATTGTGACAAAGCAAAAACACTTTATTAAAATGTAATGCTTATGCAAGGTTCGAACAAACTGTGTGAGAAATGCAAATAGAAGTAAAGGTACATCAACAATGACAAAAGTCGCAGAAAGGATTCGTAATGAACTCGAAAGTGAACATTCACTAGCACATAAACAAAATTCCAAGTACACATACAAAAATGAACAGAAAAACCTGGAGTGTACTAAAGTGTCTAATTTATCATAGTAAAGTGCACGTGCTATTAGATGGACTAGAGTTATGCAGAAGTGACATCGGAGCGAATGGAAGAAGTAGACTGAAAAATGCAAGAGTATGAATTGGATGGTAACTGCCTCCAAGCAATGTTACCTATCACCTAGAAGCTTGAAAAGAGCACAAAAAGAAATACCACCGCATACCATTCCTGTGACAGAAATTAAAAAAATGGGAACAATGCAAAATTGGAAATATTGCCTTTAGGATATATCAAAGAAGGTAATGGCGAGAAAAAATAACCATACAACAAAAAAGCAAAAAGTGAAATTAGTACAGAATACTTAAACGGGGGATTCAGTGTAACAAGTGAACACTACTGTAGTACAGCGAACGATGAGACAGTAATGCTGCATCTTGCCACTCCAGAACGTGAGAAATGAATATGCAAGCCTCATATTAGAAACTTACATAAACATGGAAATAAACTGGAATGCACTGGAAGCTGCATTTGTGTAACAAAGGAAGCAATGGTCATAATAAATAGTATGTGTTTTATCTAAAAAGCCCTTTACAAGAGGCAAAGTTGTACCTCTCTGGCAAAAACAAAGTTGCAACGAATAATTTGCAAACCAGCAAATACATTAATTAGCACACTGACATGTCACACTTTGCGCACATCTCCAGTCTCCTAAAGTAAAAAAAAGCACTCTGAATGAGAAAAACGTTTAACACATGTAGCCCAGAGCAAATTCTTTGGCAGTTCACTCACACTTTCACATCCAAAAACATTTGCCACAAAGTCCACGCACAGTTCCACTGATGTTTACCAATTCACCCCCACTTTCACGTCCAAAAATATTTGGCACACAGTCCAGGCAGAGCTTCATAGATAAACAGCTTGAGAGCACCCTACTGATTATTGTGCAGTCCCGCTGCTGGAAATAGAACTGCCGCACATGCTGGTAGTGGTTTCAATGTAGACACACTTGCTGCCCTGGACAGGTATGCTCAGATATCTGCACTGGTGCTCCATTTTGTCGAAGTAGACACATTGATGCACTACGCTGGTGATTGAAATGTATTGAATGCACAAGTATTGGCTTCACCAGAGAGACTTGCCCACATACCACCACTGGCATATATATGCACTTGCTCTTCACTCAGTAGCATTGAACTTAAAGTGTTCCCTATGTGGGAGCCATGTGTAAAACCGGTGTCATACGACCACTCTCGATCGCGATCACGCCCGATCCGGATCGAAATTATCGATGCGACTGGCTCACTCTCGTAGCTTGCGCAGAGGAGCCAATCACGACCGAGAAATTCGATTTGTAACGGACTGGATAGCGGCTAAAAGAGCCCCGTGTGAAACCGGTATCAAATAATGCACAGAGGTACGCTAGGAAAATGTGTTGCACAAGGACAAAGAACTGCGACATGCCCTGTTGTGCGAAGCGCGCGAACAGAACACATGTATATATATATATATATAAAAACTGCGAGAGCGCTTCGCGAGCTCCATGCGCACACATGGCACCCGCACGAACTCGGCAGGCCGCCGTAAAGCGCGAAGGGCGCACAGCGTACATTCCGACACATGTCCCAAACTGCAAACAATCGTACTACCTAAAGCATACAAGTTATTTTATACCAAGGGCATACTCGACTCACGTATGCAGTATCCACAAGCGAGTTATGCAGCGTACATGCTGTATTCATTTCGCCAAATAGTAAAATTGATAACAAGCATAAAGCTAAAAGGGACTCAATACATTACTACCATTTGAGGCGTCAAATAAAATCGAATTTGGCCGTTTCATATATTGGACACAATATATGGACACATGTGGTACCCGGTAATACCATGAAATACCCATCACGTGGGTAAAGGGGGCGAAAACACAATCGAGAACCTGAAGCGCAAACGATAAAAGCACGGTATGGTGCACGCAAAATTATGTCAGTGCGCTGTAGCGCGAGGGAAGAAAATAGGGCGAGCACTTGACCTCACCTTTTGGGATACCGCACTAGTACTGAATCATTAAAAAAAAAAAGCCTGTTTGAACCAGTTTCCTTGTCTGCAACACTCTTGCTAAACGGGAGACTAAAATACCACGATGACGGCTCTATTGCGGAGATCGGCAAGGTGCGCACAGACAGAAATTTTGCCGCCTTTCTTCGCATTCTGCAAAATGCTTTCTTGTTAGGATCACGCATAGCGGCCGATCCCGACGCTAGGGACACACAGGCACGATTTCGTCCCTCTAACTTTCGTCCTTATACTGCCCTTACCGCCTTAATTACAGCGTCAGTGAAAAGGCGCCTCACATAACATGACAATGAACTTGAAGAGCTGATTAGTGCCCTCCACTCCGCGCCCTCCAATTGAAAACACTACTGATTTCCAAATTAAACTACACAAACAGATCGCACAACCCAAACTAATCACAGAACGTCGTTTTCTTCACGGCAAAACCCTGCAACACTTACATGACAAAGGGCAGCGGCAGCACATTCAGAACAGCCGCTATCATACCACAGCGCAATGCAAGTGCGATAACGCTATTATGCCCGGCTCAAATAGATCGCACAACCCAAACTAATCACAGAATGTAGTTTTCTTGATAGCAAAGCACTGCAACACTTACATGACAAAGGGCAGCGGCAGCACATTCAGAACAGTCGCAAACAGACCATA
Organism: Dermacentor andersoni; assembly: GCF_023375885.2. Lineage (NCBI taxonomy): Eukaryota > Metazoa > Arthropoda > Arachnida > Ixodida > Ixodidae > Dermacentor > Dermacentor andersoni. Next base: position 355,551,782 of record NC_092814.1, read on the forward strand.
GTGCCATGCGAGTGCGATAACGCAACTATGCCCGGCTTCACGAATAACATGGCCGCCTTGGTCACATAACAATTGAAAACACTACTGATTTCCAAATTAAAACCACACAAACATATCGCACCACCCAAACTGATCACAGTATATCGTTTTCTTGGCAGCAAAACACTGCAACACTTACATAGCAAAGGGCAGCGGCAGCACATTCAGAACAGCCGCAAACACACCACAGCGCAATGCGAGTGCGGTGACGCGACGACGCCATGACGACGCGACTATGCCCGGCTCGCCCGGCATCACGAATCACGTGGCCACCTTGGTCACATGATTTGACGACGGTATCGCCCCCTTGCGCAAGGTTGGATCGCGTTGATGGGTTGTTGAATATTGTAGAAGCCGCTAAAGAGGCTGACGCGCCGTGGCGTGGCTGTGGCGCCTTGAGTCGTTTTCAAAACGTATTCACCCCTCGTTTTTAAGCTGCCTGGCTTCCAACGTTATCAAAACGTATTCACCCCTCGTTTTTAAGCTATCTTGTTTGGAACGTCTTTGATGCGTCGATTTTGGTCAAAAATCCGTTTCAGACGTTGAATCCCTTAATACGACGTTTTCAAGACTTTGTGTGCTACCTGGGTAAGTGCCCCTTGAATTTTATTGTTTCACTTTTAACCACTGCGGCCTTGGCTGCCACAGGGCAGCAGTATTGTATGAATAAATAAACTCAGTGCTCAACCTATTCAAGGCTGCGCAATCGCGTTGTGTTCTGAGTCGTATCCCCACTACACAGGCATGCTTGACACAGCTCAGTAAAAAAAGTGTTCGCGAACGAATACCGCTTTACAAAGCTAAAACCTCTCATCATACCAGTAACAAATACTGCTCTAGCGAGGCTTAAGTACGCTGTGGCCGAAAATTATATAAAAGAAAGGAATGGCTAAACTACTCCAAACGCGCGCGCACTTCGTCAATACGCAGCCGGACGGTCGAGCGCCACGCCGTAGCATCAGGACTGCTCGCAGCGCCACCGCCACGGTCAGAAACGGTCCACGCTCCCGTCGGCGGACGGCATACTAGCCAATCTTCTAGGGCCCATAGCACTACATTTGAGATGTCCATGTGTCGTCAGTCACCGACGCACGCGGCCTCCCCGAACGCTCATTGTCATGCAAGTCTTCACGGCCTTTTGCGCACTCGTCATCTTCTACAACTGACAGCAGCGCCGTGCCGCGGAGGTATACCGGCAGATAAGGCCGGTCCGGTCCAAAAAAGGTCCACCACTGGGAATGGCTATGTTGACATCGCGTTAACAGTGGTAATCTGGCTAAAAAAAATCGAGCCAAAGGCTTCCTGATTCACCCTCGTAGTATCCGTAATAGTAACTACTGTTGCGACGCCTGTTTCTCGAACCTCGACCGGCGTTACTATTGGGTACCGTGGCGTTGTCCGCAGGCTGCAGGCGTCCGGTGGACCATGGCGACCAGGCAGGGACGAGACGATTTCTAGTGCGAAATTTGCACTGTTTATTCAATGGTTGGTGAAGGATATAGAAGAGAATGAATGAATTGAAAGTACATGGCGGGGCCGCTCAAATAGGTCGCTATAATCGTAGGCGGTATCTTCCTCACGTCAACGTCACGTGGTATGCACTGAGTCTCGTCGGTGCTTGGCGGCTACTCTTTCTCTCCTGGGCAACGTTGCACGTGCTTGCCTCCGCTGGCGGCAACCTGCGGGTCTTGTTTGGTTCGCGGAAAGGGTCTCCCCTAGAGTCGCACAGTTTGCGGAAAGGGTCTCCCCTTGAGTCGCACAAACACAAAGGGGCCCGAAATCACTGCGGGGCGTCCGCCAGACCGGCAACCAGTCGAGACAGCCATAGCAAATTAGGGATCCATCCTCCGTTTCGGTTAGGCATGGTCTTTTGAGCATCCTTTTTGCCCGGGGTGTTACAAGCCAACCATAACAGCATTTCCGGCGGGGGACGAATATCCCGACGTGTAGGGGCCAGCAGCAACTGAGCGAGGGATCGGCGTTTCAGCAGCAGAATTTCCCTCCGGGGTGACGAACCCTTGGTTCGTAGCTTGTACATTCCTTGGAGTCGTTCATCAGTCCTCGTGGCGCTCTTGTATGCCTTTTCTCCCTGGTCCGGTCCGGTGAAACTGGACTTGCAAACCGGTCTCGCAACTTTCCGTCTCCTGTTTTGGCAAGCAATTACTCCAGAACAGTGCCGGAGCCACAACCACAAAGCAAGCAATCACAATGCCACCCTCCCCCAAGACAAACCAGGCTTTAAAAAAAAAGAAAACCAGCTACTGCTCTCCCATCCCTTTCGCGCGTCCTCCCCCCCCCCCCCCCCCCCACACACACACACACTAAAAACAGCCATTTCTTGAAAGTTTTAAGACGTGGTAACTAAAATCAGCTAAATCAACTACAACTTCTCAATAATAAAAAAAAACGTATGAAAAAAAAATACTAAAGTAAAAATGCCACGGAAACCAGAGTGAGCATGAGGCTTTCGCTACTCTAGGGGCAACGACTCAGACCGTCGGCATAGCCGTTAAGTTCACCCTTCTTGTAGCGAATATTGAAGGTGTACTGTTGAAGAGCCAAGCTCCAGCGTAAAAGACAGCCGTTTTTCGTAGACATGGACTGCAACCATGTGAGGGGGCAGTGGTCAGTCTCTATGGTGAACCTTGAAGCAGCGATATAGCAAGCTAGCGTCTGTGCTGCCCATACCACGCAGGCAAATTCCTTTTCTGATGCACTGTATGCTTCCTCACGAACTGAAAGCTTTCTACTGGCGTACTGTACGGGGTGTTCATTTTCGTCATCTCTCTTTTGACAAAGCACCACCCCAATACCCCAGTCGCTGGCATCACACTGAAGAATGAATAGCTTAGAGTAGTCGGGCGCTTTCAACACTGGCTGACTCGTTAGTGCGTTCTTCAGCATACTAAGAGCCGTTTCCGTCATCCCACTCTACCGTTTGCGGTTCTGTTTTTCTGAGAGCATCTGTTAAAGAACTTGCAATCTCGGAATAACGCGGGATATATCTTTGGTAATAACCTGCCAAACCAAGAAATGACCTGATGTCACGCTTGGTACGTGGTTGCGAGAAGTTGTTTATTGCGGCCAGTTTAACTTCTGAAGGCCGACGATGGCCTTGCCCTATTACATGACCTAGATAAGCTACCTCCGCGCGCCCCAATTGGCATTTGGGAGCCTTGACAGTTAAGTTAGCCTCTCGTAGACGACACAACACGGTTCGCAAGTGTTGCATATGGTCCGCCCATGATGAAGGAAGGATTGCTATGTCATCGAAATACGGAAGGGCAAATTCCTCCATTCCCCGTAGCACCTGGTCCATAAGGCTAGAGAAACAATACGGAGCATTCTTCAATCCAAAGCTCAGGACTTTCGGCCAAAGGTTCCCATTGGGGAAATAACCGCCGCAAGCCTGCTTGCCCTCTCGGTCAACGGAACCTGCCAGTACCCTTTGACTAAATCGAGCGTAGAGATGAAATTTGCACTGGTCCCTCTCTCAAGCCTTTCCTCGATATGCGATATTGGGTAGGTCTGGTCCTTCGTGATTAGGTTGAGCCTGCGGTAGTCGATACGCGGTCGCGGCTCCTTTACTGGGACCTCAACCAAGATAAGAGGCGAGGTTTAATCCCTCTCTACTGGCTCGATTACACCTAGCTCTAACATCTTGTTTATTTCAGCTGCCATGACTTGACGTTGACGAGGTGAAACGTGATAAGCTTTCGAACGAACTGGGTCCGATGAGGTTAACTCCATATCGGGAACGATCGCTGTGGTCCTGCCTGATGCGTCCGAAAATCTGTCTTTAAATTCAAACACGAGTTCCCTAAGTTCGGCCCTTTGAGTGGGATTCAACTCCGCCTGTTCTACTAACTTGTCAATGGTCTCGTGAATGTCTTTTGCCCCCGTTATTGAAGTTAACTCCAGAAAGTCGACAGGCATCTCCTCAGGTTGGTTAAGTGACATGTTCACAATAGTCTCCCTCTGCCGGTATGGTTTAAGTAGATTGCTGTGGTACACTTGTGGTGTCCTTCGTTTTCCCGGTACCGTGATTACGTAGTTTCTTTCAGATAATTTCTGAATTATGTTAACTGGTCCTTCCCATTGAACCTGTAGTTTGTTTTTCAATGAGGGTTTCAGAATCATTACCGTTTCCCCAACTTCAAAGCGTCGCGTTCGAGCCGTCCTGTCATACTAATGCTTAGCATTGCTTTGGGCCTTGCGCATTTCCTACCCTGATAATTCTTGAGATGTGTGCAGTCGGTCTAACAGCTCTAGCACGTATGCCACAACCGAAGGATCGTCCGCCCGGCCTTCCCAGGCTTCTCGAACAATGCGAAGAGGGGAGCGAAGGCAGCGTCCGTAAACGAGCTCTGAAGGTGAAAAACCTGTTGATTCGTGCGGTGCAGTTCGAAGCGCGAACATTGCTGCAGGCAAGCAAACCTCCCAACCGGCTTTGTGCTCATAACAAAGGGCTCTCAAAAGCCGTTTCATGACTGAGTGGACTTTCTCTACCGCGTTTGACTGCGGGTGGTACACTGAGCTATGAATAATTTTAATACTACACATTTCCAGAAACGTCGAATATCAGTGCGCTCGTAAAGACGGATCCTTGATCTGTGTGGATTTCTGCGGGAAACCCTACTCTCACGAAGATAGACAAAAGCGAGTTGACGATCTCCACCGAGCTTAGTTGTTTGAGGGACACCGCCTCTGGGAATTTCGTTGCGGGGCATAGTACAGTGAGAATATGCCGATAGCCAGACTGCGTTGCAGGAAGTGGTTCCACTGTGTCTATTATGAGCCTGCGAAACGGCTCCGTGATAATGGGAACAAGTTTCATTTGTGCTTTAGCCTTATCTCCGGCCTTGCCTGTGCGTTGACATGTGTCGCTGCTTCTCACGAATGCTTCCACTTCCCGAAAGCAGCCGGGCCAGCAAAATTCCTGCAGTAAGCGGTCCTTTGTTTTCCGAATGCCCAGATGCCCTGACCAAAAGCCCCCGTGGACCAGATGCAGGAGCTTCTCACGATAGGGATGCGGCACCACGAGTTGGTCGAATTGCACTCCCTTTTGACTGGTCTACTTTCTATAGAGGATGCCTGCCCTCTTGAGAAACTTTACGTTCTGTTTGGCCACACCTTCTTTCGCGTCTGGCCTTAGGTTACGTCGGGTGGAATCTTTTTCCTGTTCAGCAATCAATGTGGCAGGTGTTACAATGAATAACGTTCTTCTGCATTCTGCCTCTCAAGTCATATCAGGCTCCGGTGATTTCCTGACCTCTTCATTAGCTATTTTACTTTCCGCAATATCCCTATAGGGCTGTCCTGTCTGGTGCTGGTTGACGAATCCTCCGTCAAACCTGTTTCCTCCACCACTGTACATTCGTACACTGCCTTGACCGCGAGCTCCCTTGCCTTGGAACGAGTTAGGGCTTGTACTATTCCCTCACTAAACCCGATTCCCCTGCGTCGCAGTAAATCCTCGGATTTGTTAGAAAACAAATATGGATACTGCGGCGGGAGATGTGCCGAGACGGCGGCTTCAGTGTCCAGTACTCCAAAAGGGCCTTCGATGCGAATCTTTGCCATAGGGAAACAAACACTGGAGGCCTCTACGGCTTGCCTTACCCAAGCACATTCTCCCGTGAACTGGCCTCCCTCCACGTACGACGGGTGCACCACGTCCATTGTGGCTGCCGAGTCGCGAAGCACCCGACACGGTTTGCCGTTTACCACGAGGTCTCGGATGTGCGGTTCTAGCAAGTTCAGATATTCCTCGTTACTACTTAGTGACATCAACACTAGTTCGAGATTTCTGCCCCCCACGGAGATATGCCCCATTTGCTGGAAGTTGTAGCAAATTAGTGGTTTCTTTGCCTCGAAAGCTTTATTTCTTTTGCCTTTCTGCCCTCTGTTCGGGTGACTCCTCCTTTCCCTTGCTGTTCTCGTCACTATTTTTCACCGAATCTGACCTTTCCTTTTATTTATATTCTGACTCGACTTTGACCATCGCTCTGGCTTGTCGGGTCTGTATTTATTCATCTCCTCCTTAGGAGCTTCTTTGCCTTCGAACGCACGACGAGTTACGTACTCCTCAGCGAGATCGGCCGCTCTCGTGATAGTGTCCACGCCTGGCCTATCCTGAACTCAATACTTGATGTTTTCTGGCAGCCGGCAGCAGAACTGTTCTAATGCAACGCCCTGCATTGTCTTTTCGGCGTCGCCGAGTCTTCTCTGAGCCATTCTTTCAGGTTTACCTCCAAGGTGTACGCGAAGTATGAGTATGACTCACTTTTGGTCTTCTCGACCTCCATGAATTTTAGCCTGAATGCTTCTGCTAATAATCTATACTTTTTAAGCAGACTCGCTTTGACTTTATCGAAGTCCTCTGCTTCTTCTTTCCCCATGCGGGCAATGATATCAGCTACCTCACGCGGCAGCAACGTAAGTAAGAGTTGCGGCCACGTGTTTCTCGCGAATTTTGCCTTCTCACACGCGCGCTCAAACTGCGGCAGAAAAGGACCTATGTCCCCTCCTACTGCATGCGTAGGGTGCCATCAAGTCTGTCATTCTGCGCTCGCTATCTCGTGCCTCTGTGCTAGGTCTTTCAGTATTTTGAGCCTTCAGAAACTCAATATCTAGGCGCCTCATTTCGAGTGCGTCGCGTGCAACACGGTCGCGCTCTTCTTTGGCCTCACGTGCTGCCCGCTCGCGCTCTTCTTTTTCTTCTAGGCGCTTACGCTCTTCCTCCATATCCGCAATGCTCTTTAGGCATTCCTTCAGCTCATCGTGGTCTGCCCTGATCGCTTCGATCACCTCAGTGATCTCCGGTTTCTCTTCGATTCGGCAATTTGCAGGCCCAACTCTCTGGCCAAGTTAAACAACTCCGGCTTCTTTAGTGCCTTCAAGTTCATGGCTGCCCTTAGTACTGCTAACTCTTCCCTCTATAACAACCTCGACGTACTCAAAACTTCCGTCAACGGTTAAAGAAAAATCACGGCTTTGTACTTCCCCCCCAAAATACGTAAAGCCAAGTGATACCTTCGTGAAGAAAAGCCGTGCACTCACCATATGCAGTCATGAATCCGGACACTTTTATTCCGAATTTGTCACCAGGACCAAGAGGAGACGATCTCTTAGATGTCATCCAAAGTTGGGGTCTCCGGGGTGGCGCATCCCATCGCTGCCAACCAGTTGTTGCGACGCCTGTTTCTCGAACCTCGACCGGTGTTACTATTGGGTAGCGTGGCGTTGTCGGCCGGCTGCAGGCGTTCGGTAGACCATGGCGACCAGGCAGGGACGAGACGATTCCTAGTGCGAAACTTGCACTGTTTATTCAATGGTTGGTGAAGGTTATAGAAGAAGAGAGTGAATGAATTGAAAATACATTGCAGGGCCGCTTAAATAGGCCCGCTCAAATCGTAGGCGGGATCTTGCTCACGTCAACGTCACGTGGCGTGCACTGAGTCTCGTCGGTTTATATATATATATATATATATATATATATATAAAGCTTACGAAACTTCTGTAGCAGTTTTCGTCGTGCAGACGCGCTCTCGTGCTTTTCTGTGGCACATTGTAGAAGGCGAAGACCCGCCCCGTAATTACCTGAGTGTCTCTGTTGCTGGCTGACACACTCATAGATCCCAAACACAACTTTCCAGCTTTTATACATATATATATATATATATATATATATATATATATATATATATGTATGTATGTGTGTGTGAAAAAAAGAAGAGAACAATTTCAGAAAAATCAATTACATTTAACAAGTCCTGCTTGATATGATAGGCACGTTACGTTGTTCAGGGAAGGATTGGAAAGTTTCTACACGTTCCACACTATAGGTCTCGATTCGAAACTACATTTTCAGTTTATATGTCTCAGAATTTTTCCACTAATTAAACAGAAAACACTGTGAGGCTGATTACTCTTTAACATGTTGCATCTAGCAAAAAACAAATCGCTGCTCACGTTAATGCCAACGCAGCGCCACAATGCGCGGCTGAAGCCGGCGCAAGCGTTGCTCTGCGCCTCCGTAGCAGACGACGCAGACACAGCTGGCAGACAACGTCGCCAGACGCTGTTGCCAGACACACAATACGACCTCACAGACAGCGTCAAACACGCATTTGTACGCGACTCGGAACATCGGGTGTAAGAGATTACTGCTATGTTGTGACAAAAGCGACTTGTAAACATTAATTTTTTTAGTTTTAAACCTACTTTTCAATCAAACTGCTAGATTGGTTGCGCGTGCAAGCAGAGCGATCGTGTTTTCCGTAGGGAGACGCGTAGTCAACGCTGCTATCGTTATCGCCACTGCCAACAGTGAGACGCAAAGAAAAGACGTTTTTCCATAGAGTTTCGTCTCCCTATTCACTCAAGTTTCTAGATTTGCTTGTGTGATTGCTGGTTACTGACTACATTACAGTGCGCGTAGCGACGGTACCCAAGGCGTCACATTTAATGACCTGCGATGGTCGAGTTCACCCACGACGTGGAATCGGAATTGATTGCTCTTGTCGAGGAACGGCCATGCCTGTGGAACTCTAAAGACATACATTATCACAACAGGCATGTCAAGGAGATGGCGATGCGAGAAATCACCGAACAATTAGGAGCCGGGTTTACAGGTGAGGACACGCGGCTTCGGTAGCGAAGTGAGGTTTTTAGGCGTTGATCAACGCAAGAATGCAAGCGCGGAGCGACGCACGACAGTGCAGTGGCGGCATCTGTTGACAGTCACGAGAGTTTCTGCTGCAGCGGCCTAGAACGCGGAATCCGAATTGGGTTCGGGACACTGTGCAAGTTTGTGTTCCAAACGCGAGGTACGGGTGTTTGATGGACTCCCGTCGCGTTGTTGGTGTCACAGCTGCTTTTCAACAGCCGCCAGATTTACGTGAGTCTCTCGATCTGAAACCTGCGAAATGTTCCGCTTACTTGTTCTTTAACAAGGAACAAGAAAAATCGGACCCCTCGCAACGCATTAAAGAAAAGAGAGAAGAAAATTTATCGGAAGTTGATCGCTGCAAACTGAACTTTATTTCCCGTAAGTTTCACGCACTGCGTGAGAGAAAATTCGGCGTCATTTCTGATCTTATATTCTTTAGCAGTATGTCTAAAAAAATGCAATATCATACTTATTGGAGTGATTTACAAGCCATGAATGCTGCAGGAACGCTTTTCTACAAGAACGTCGTGAGTTCTGTGAGAGCTTGTGATTAAGCATCCTTGATCCTGTAGTGGATGCCCGACCAAGAGCATGCTGTGTTGAAAAGTAACATCTTTAACTATGCTTCTGTGCTTTTAGTTAAATTAATCTGTGTAGGTATAGTGTTTACATACATTGCACGCACATATGCTGGATTCATAGTACTGGGAAATTGTATTTGAATACGGCAGAAAATACATTTATTTCATTGTAAGCAGAAGAATATCCATCCATCTCTGTTGCCATCCTCTGTTGTCACAGGTCACAGGTCAAGCCACAGGTCAAGTGAAAATCACTAATGAATTAAGCGGAAAAGATGGCAGCGCCCGCTTGCGAAGCATTAAAGCCTAACTGCAATGAAATTTCACTTCAGCTAAATTGGTTATAAGGGAGTATACCAAGTGTTTCTTTTTATGTGGAACACATTAGAAACAGCTGTCACATCTAGGCCCCTGCCGGTTTTCTTTTTTTTTTTTTTTGCGAATAGGCAGCATGAGAGGGCAAATGTAGCAGCTAGAAAAATTTCGCTGGTAATTTGTTTGTTTAACTAATTATGCTAGTTAACTTTTTAATGACCAACATTTTTGTAATTGTGTAATTGAAGTCGAGGAGTAGTGAAGTTTTAGCAGAGATCCTAAGAGCAGCACTTTTGTGGCAGAAATCTGCTAAAATATGCCTCGTCATTCTATTTAGGTAGTCCCAAACATTTAGATGCATGCTTTTAGGGAACTGTTAAGGGGAACACCATTGTATCTCGTAGCACCATTTTAAGGTTGCATATCTCAAAAGTAATGCTACTCGTAGGATTTCTGCTGAGGAGACATAATTTTACTACTCACCGGCTTCAATTTCACATTTACAACATATACCCTAAACTTAGTAATTAAAATGTTAATTAGCATGTTTAGTTAATGAAATTATAATTGAAATGTTTCTTGCTGTTAGTGTCTGCCTAGCATATCGGCAGAAAATGACAGGGGCCTAGATAAGAGTTTTTCTTTTCAATGGTTCAGCATAAAAAGAAACACATGGTATACAATTTAAGTAACCTTGGCAGTGCCACAGAGTTAGTAATTACAAATTTTTTTCAATTAACAGTCTTTGAATAATGCCTTAGCAGACAACATGGACACCTGATGGTAATTGGATATGACCCAGATACCAGAACCACACATGCATGTTGTCCCACCTTGGCAGGTGCTAGTTCTTGATGTTTTGTGCTTGATTTCCGGTGAGTGGTAATGTTGGAATTTTGAGTATGATATGAAAACATGTGGATATCTATGATGCATCCACTCATACTTCAAATGAAAAATTTTGCACAGAGGCTGTTTCATATGTACACCATCCAAAATTAGCCTTTTTTTGTAATCTAAAATTTTGTTGCGGTTGTCCTATAACCTATGTTGGGGGGGGTCCACACGAGTTAAATGCAAAACAGGTCAGTCTCACATTGACCTGAGGTGCAGTGAGCCAGAAAAGACAAAAGCAACAAGAGGAAACTAGGGGCCGACTTCCAACTTGAGTTCCTGCACAGCGCCCGACGACATTGTGTGTTTTGACAGTGTCTGCTTCAGTTAGGGCTTCTTACTTGCCTAAATTAAGATGACATTGTGTTTCAAAGGAAGTGCAGGATAAATCTAGAAACATTGGAGAGCTTTTCTGGCATACGAAGAAAAAAGACAGTCAGTGAGGTAAAGTGATGTGGTTTGTGTGCTCAATTGAAGAAATAAAAGTGCGGCCTTCATTTGTTTTCTGTGAATCATCAGCCTTTTGTCTTTCAAAGAAGTTCAAATAGAGAGCTTTAAATGCGTGCTTCATCAGCCAAAACTTTTTTAGGGCTTCTCTTTAGTGTCCCTTTAAATGTGGACTCACAGAGCACTCAATAGCCAGTTTAATCCACAGAACGAGCATAGCAGCATCGTGGAGCAAGCTTAGCAGCACCAAATCGAACTTTGCACAAGGGCACTGCAGTCCTTCTGTGCACTGTGGATGTTGTGCTTGGTCTGCTAACTGAAGCAGCGATATGAGGTATGTTCCATTTTGTTCCAGTAATCAGAGGTATCTAACTTGATATCTAAGGATACGGCTTCATGCGAGTCTGTATTTAGAACATGATCATTTGCCCGGGTTGTCCAAGTTTCAATGCCAAGGTAAGTTGAAAAGTTTTGTAATTGTCTTGAAAAAAATAAGAACTCTTTTGAAATTTTAAGTCACTCATGCTTCTCACATTTTGTATGAGGCAGTGTGAATATGTGTCATTACAATCTGCTGATAACACAAGAGTTCTCCAGCTTGATGACATATGCACATTGTTTATTTCCTAACCCTGCGTGTTCCCAAGGTGGGGCTTCTCTCCCAAACTTTTAGTGCTCACGCTTAAGGTTTGATGCCCCAGCCAGGCCTACAGTTGTTCAACAAAATGGCAAGCCTGGTTAATAGCACTTGCCTGACTACACTCCACCACCCAGCTCCCCTGTTGTGTCACTAATCTGTGTCATCTCCTGGCTAGTTAGCAAAGTAGCCTGCAGTATTGCAAATTTTTATGCCATCTCCTTGAAGCTCTCTGTCTTTGCTATTTACATTGCGATTGGAATGGAACTTATGATGATGGCTGCATGGCAAAGGTGGCAAAGTATCTGTCCGCACTGAGTTTACAACATACCCATGGTTTTCATCATGTCAGTCCTCTTTAATGGGACTCTTATGGAAGCACTAAATCAGTGTAGCCTAGTTTAGTGTCGCAACTCTCTGCATTTGCTCAGCCTAGAAAGGTCACTTCTTAATGAGGCACATTGAAGGTCAAGCATATCTTTTTTGAATGCCATGTTCAAACCACAGTCCCACTGCCATCCATTTTAGGGCTACAGCTTAGCGTGTTTTTAACCAGCACAGTTGGCTTTCTATGGATAATGCCAGCTGCTGCTTGAACCAGCAGCATGAGCTTGCTGGTTTTCAAGTGGTCGCTAGATAAGTGAGTGAGAAGCTGTGTCATAAAGACGGCAGTGGGACACAATTGAGTCAGTGAAGCTTATGAGCACTGAATTACTGATAAAATTTGTTTTTCATCTCCAGTTTTAGTGCATGTTTGAAATGTCTCACTTCAGTTTACTGCTAAGCCAATTAAAAAAATTATTACATTTTTCTAGTTTTAGTTTTCAATGAATCTTTGCAAGTATAGTGTGAAGATTCTTTTCGCTTGAATGTATTCCTTTCTTATAATTCACTGTTATGACCAGGCGATTCTAGTGATTATGAAGACTGAGTGTTGCATGTAATACTTGCAAAAGTGTGTTAAGGAACGTATATGTGCATTGGCATAGCTAGAGAGTTCGGGTCAAACCCCCACCCTTGTGAAGTTTTCTGGTGGCACCCACTCCCCTCCCCCTTTTCTAAGGAACAAAAAGTCATAGGAAGCAAGCTCAAAAGAGTGACATGGATGAAAGGGAAAGTTTAAATGTGACAGCATGTCGAAGGCTAGAGGTGGTCTGAAGGGGGCGGGACGTCATGGAGTCAACTCCCTGGACAAAAAAAAAATGTATTCATAGTCACACCAAGAACAAATGGGCGAAAGATGCAGCTTATGTGCTTGGCTACTTATCCTTGTCAGGACACATCTGAAAGTTACTATATTTGTGGTTAGTGGAAGAAAGAAAATTTGCTAGTCGCACTAGTGCTGGATGTCACCTGAACATTGGCCAGCAAAGGGGGTGGTGCAATGAAGAGGGAGCGGAATAGGGGAAAGCATGAAATGGATTGCAAAAAAAGTAAAGAGGGCTATTTCTAATAATTACAGTATCTACAATTGTGAGTATTAAAGAAATTTAATCGGACATTTCACCTCTTGGGCAGAGGACACACCGGCTAGTGAACATGAATAGTGCGAGCAGACAAGATAGCCCATTTCAAGAAGTGCAAGCCAACGGCCCGGCCCATTGTACCTTAAGGTTTAAAAATTTTTCGGGGGCCTCAGCTTTGCTCCCAGCTGGTGTCAAGGCGTTTTCGAAGTAAACACAGGTTCATCTGCGTCACTGCTCCCCCAGGTGCTATGTCTTCGACAGGCATATAGCGATTATGGGAGAGGAGAGAGAGAACAACTTTATTGAAGGGAAATCGTCAAGGATGCAAAAATCTGTCAGAAGCAACCACACTTATTTTTTTTTGAGGAATGATGACCTTATCATTCTCTGAAAAACAACCAGCCCTTGTTTTGTGCCTGTCGTCGGTTGCGTGTATAAAGTGCACCACTGATGAGATCCTCCATTGATAAGAGATGTGCAGCCTGACCTTGCTACTTCCAATGATATTTGAGATGTGGGCAGAGAGGCAAAGAAAAAAAATTTGTGAACTGTAGAGCTCTCCTCCCCTGAATACAATGTTTAGGACTGCTGTTGTCGGTCGCCAAAATTTAGTGCCCTCGACTGCTAGAGGGCCCCACCCCCCATTTACATATCTGCTGGTCTTATCATGGAACTCTGACGTTGCTAAATGGGCACAAGGAGTGCACCGCTTTCGGCGAGAAAACTTAAAGAAAGGTGTTGCCCAGCACCTGCAGTAGGCAGAACATTGCGGCCGCTCCCAAGGCACGCCACTCCCTCTTTCCAGATTGTGTGAATCATAACTATTGAGAGGGGGATCACGGCTAAAAAGTGCACAGACAGAGAAAAAGTGGACAAGCATGTGCTAAAAACTTGAAATTGTTATTGCTCCCTACCAGGCCATCGTGTTGTCGAAGGGCTTCTCATTTCATGTACTTGACCAAATCATCGACTATGCTGCGTGGAAGAAAAGCATTCTGAAAATATTATGACTTGCCTGTCTAGGAAACGCAGAATAAGCGTCCCCCTCCCCCTTTTCTTTCCCTTGTCTCTGACTTTCATTACGTGAATAAATTTGAGGAGAGCTTGCTGTTGGGCTAGTTGGCATACATTCTGCAGGATGACAACAGCGAAAAAAATGGGACAAGAGAGAAATGCAGACGGAACGCTGATTTGTGCAATGCAAAATATATCAAGGACGGGGGTACAGGGCAGGGAAGCTAAGGAACAGCCATAGCAACCAGGTGGGAAGGGAGGTAGGGGAATGGCCATGACATCCACACAGTGGCGCTGCCTTGAAGAAGTAAGCAGAAATATAGGAATGTGAGGGGCCGTTGCACCGTTCACAATTGCAATGACTTGACATGTTGAGGGTGACAGTGGCTGATGGAAAAGAGTTATAAGGAGGGGAGGGCATTGAAGGATACGAAGCAGAGGTGGGGGGGAGAAGGGAGGAGTGGGGAATTACAAGTATAAATGGCACCAAGAAGGAAGGTGGTGAATAATTGGGGACAAAGGAAGAGCATCTTGTCACTGCCCGATCCCTCGACACTAGACGGCCGTGGCCAGTGTCCTAGCTGCGGTTAACCTACTTAGTCGAAACTGCTGAGAGCCCATCCTAACAAAACATCTCTGCAATCTTCAGAGCAAGTGAGCTACGAACTACGGATGCCATAACAGAACATAGAAAGCATTGATGCTTCAGACTGTCTGACTCATAGATTCCCGAGTGTGTCCAAATAATTATATGTGTCACTTGATAAGGACCCCAAAACCATGATTGCAAGTTGCCTCTAAATATCTCTTCAAACAAGTCATGCAGTAAGTGACCGGTAGTGAGTGAAACTTGCCTCATATAATACTATTGAAGTTCTGGCACAAAGCGTTGTTCCTGTGTTTTAAATGTAAACGAATATAGCACGGGCACTACACAGGAAGTGCACTTCAATAATGGGTGACTTGCACAATAGTGTGCACCCTCTTTCATACGTAGCCCTGGCCAAACCACCCCTTAGAAGATCTGGTTAGAAAATTATGCTCATCACCTGCTCTTACCGGGGTTGCAACAGGTCTCTTCTGGCTCTTGGCCTTGCTTTCCAGCCCATTTTCTTCTTCTTACTTTTCCTGCGTCAAGCAATAAGTGAAAGAAATGCCAGTCCTTTTTCCTTTCATTAAAAATGGATAGACAATGGATTTTTATAGGCCATCTGTGAAAATCTAAGCTTGCTGTCTTGCCTGGCTGTTTGGTGTTTGCTAACCAAAGACTCTCCTCCACAGACTCTATTCCTCCCCCTAAGTGGGGTCCCTTAAGGGAAGGAGTGTGAGCTTAAAGACTTTCCTATAATTTCTGTGAAATTTCTTGTCCTTATGGTACCCTACTCCATACCTAGCTGCCAGGAGGTAATGTGTTGTTGCTGTTCAAGAGCCTTTGTTATTGCCAAAACCTAGAAGATTGAGTAGAGAGTTTGGAGTGGTAAAGGCAAAGCTATTGGTAACAATACACTGTTCTGCTAGTCTGTAGGTTATAATATTGCAGTTGGAAAGTTCCTCTCTCGTGGTTGCGCTGAATACCAGGTGTTTCTGCAAAGACTTTAAGAAGCCAACAAACAATGACACCAAGGACAACATGGGGGAAATTACTTGCATTTACTAGTTGAATTAAAGAAAGGATGAATGAATGGAAATCAAAGTGGCTGAAAAAACTACTTGCCGCAGGTGGGGAACGAGCCCACGTCTTCGCATTACGTATGCGATGCTCTACCAATTGAGCTATCGTGGGGCCGTTTTCCCATCCACTTTCTTGGGTATTTATGTTTTACGACAAGAACTAACCCTGGGAGTGTTAGCCAGCGCCACCACTCATAAACCTTAACGGCAGATGTGGAACATCCTTTCTGCTTGAACATCCTTTCTGCATCCCTCGGTTAACCCTCGGTTAATTCACCTAACTCACCGCTCGGTTAACCCACTTTCTTCTTGTTTATTACATAATGAGCGTCTCGAATCCGGCAACATTGATGCCTTCAGGTAGCATATGTGGGTTTATTGATCAGTTGCCTTCACCCAAAAAGATAGCGTTCTCGTGGCGCCTGCTGCAGAAAGGATGTTCCACATCCGCTGCCAAGGTTTGTGAGTGGCGCTGCTGGCCAACACTCCCAGGGTTAGTTCTCGTAGTAAAACATAAATACCCAAGAAAGTGGATGGGAAAACGGCCCCACGATAGCTCAATTGGTAGAGCATCGCATACGTAATGCGAAGACGTGGGTTCGTTCCCCACCTGCGGCAAGTAGTTTTTTCAGCCACTTTGATTTCCATTCATTTATCCTTTCTTAAATTCAACTAGTAAATGCAAGTAGTTTCCCCTATGTTGTCCTTGGTGTCATTGTTTGTTGGCTTCTTATGATATGATTAATGAAAATCTGGCCCCTCGGTTAACCCACTTTCTTCTCGTTGCAAAGACTTTAAGCAGTTTTTAAAAATCAATTGTAGTCCTTGTGCTGGTCCGCTCAAATACACAGATGTTACCTGCACAATAAATCGAGATGCGAATTTACTAATAAAGTAAGTTAAGCTTTTTAAATAATTACCTTGCAGCACACATTGCAATTTACAAATTGTAACTAGTGAGACTGCAAGGCATATCCACTTGAAAAGAATTCTTTGGATGACACCATTTTCAGGATATGCTGCATCAAACTTGCAGGGAAGATGCACAGTCATTCCATTTACTTTTTTTAACAAAACACTGTTTGATGCATTGAAGTACAAATTTGGCTGGACTACCACATGTATTTCTTTACAAAGTTTGGGAAATAATATCTAGAAACTGATGTCATCCTGAGAACTTGTTCCGAGTGGATCCACCTTGCATTGAGTTGTAAATAAAATGGTATGGTCTTTATTATTTTTGAAGTGTTATTTTTATAAATAGCATATGGACAATAGCATAATTTGATGCGAAGTTTTGTCAGAAGTTCAGCAAAATGTTGTTTTGGCAGCATAAAAACGTGCATCCTCATTGTTGAAAGGTCCCAAAACACTTTTTGAACGTAGTAAGAAAACAATGCTGATCTGTCATAGAGGCAGCTGTAAACATGTGAGCCAAATATTACTGCACTGCTTGTGGCAGAAAATTTACAATCTCTTCTCAAACACAGCGAAAATTTGCTTGTGCTTGCTTCTGCAATGTCCTCATGCAGCGTCATCAAAAGCAGCTGAACCTACCAATGCTACTGGCTAATTTTGTGATCGCAAGAGCATTCTGAGAAATGCATAATTGCTAACTTTTATTTAAATAAATTAAACATGTACATCTCTGCAATGTCGAAAAGGCAAAAAATAATTTCATCTTTACACTGCGCGTAGCTGCATCTGCTGCGTGGGGCCTCCAAGATGGCAGTGGCATGCTGCATAGCATAGTCTACCGGGGCCCCACGAAGTGCCGCAATGAGTCCTTTCACCACCACAACGCTCTATTTTGGCCAGAGCTCTGCCCTCTTGGTTTTGCTGTGTAGCTTTCAGTGCGCTAGCAGAGGCAGGAAGGGAGAGAAAGCTGGGTATCGGTGCAATAATTCCACGTATAGTAGAAGGATTTAAAAAAATTTTTGAGCCGTGAGATTTGTGAGATGACATCCTTTAAAGGGGCCCTGAGCCACTTTTTATCGAAGTGGAGAAAGACATTTGAAGCGAAGATAAGCTATTTCAGAACCACTTTGTCCTTCAATGCGCTCAGCAGAAGCGGAGTTATTGGCAATCAAACATGCCGTCAGCTGTGCTCCCCATCCTCCTCCAATGCCTTGCACTGTGGAAAAAAAAAAAAAATGCTGCGCTAAATGTAAGCCAGACGCGGCTGTCCTCAGAGAGCTGCAGTGTGCTTAGCCACTGGACTTGTGGTGGCACCTCGCAGCAGCCGTGGTGTAGCCGAGCGCAGCGATCAATAGCAGCCGCGTATTGGAGCGTGCTTTATGACGAAATAAAGCACACAGAAGAGAGCAAGGATCATGGGGTTTTTGAAGCGAGAGCGTTTGAGAAAAAGATGACTTCGCGCACCGCTTGCTAGCTCTACGGACCGTGTACGACAACAGAACTTGGCTGAGATGCTCACAACAGCATATGCTACCCGCAGACTATGTTATTTCACCAAGCCCGAGGGGCAGGGCCCCTTTAATTTGGCCATTCTATGATTAGTTACGAAAGTGTTTCAGGACCCCTTTAAAGCATGCTTTTCTGAGCGGTACGTACTACAAGTTTTTGTCTTTGTGTGGTATACAACCTATCTTCCTGTGTCTCTTTTACTCTGTCAATATGTATGTTTGTATGTATATATGTGTGTATGTATGCGTGTATATGTGTGTGGGGCGTATCTACACACACACACATATACTAGAGAGAGGGTAAAGGAGGGGGAGAAGTGGCCGGGGAGAAATACCCCCTCCCCTCAAAATAAATTTCTGGCTACGCTACTTTATATGTGTCTATCGTATTGTTTCTATTGTTTATTGCTTCCTGTACAAAGAAAGAAGAAAGAGCCAGATTTCCTTTCAGTACCTTTTGTCTAGTTGCGTGCTGAGCAAATGGAATAAGATTTATATGCTGACCATATTTTTATTTGTAGCCAGAGTTCAGAAGGCTCTTTAGCCATTTTGGGTGCCTCGAACTACTGGTTTTGTTTGTTTTTGAAGGCTCAGCTTGCTGATTTGCTGATTTTTAGTTGGAAGCACTGCCTGTTGGTGTGCTTTATGAAGTTTTGCATGGCATGCACTCTTCAGGCGGAGCAACTATGGCCTACAGCAGTACTTTGTGCTACATGTGCCAGACTGGTGTCGTCTTTGGGAGCATGTGTGCAATTTTTAGGGGTGCAGAGAGCTTGTTTCACTTTATCTACATTCATCTACATCTTGGGTAAACAGGCAACACAGACACAGACAAGAGCTAAAGAAGTGACAGGACAGGCACTAATTACTGTGTTGTGCTGTTTATCCAAGGTGAAACATAACCAACTCGCCTAACTGTAAGTTTTTTTACACATTCAGCTAACTTGGTTTATTTGCCAAGTCTTATAGCAATACAGACAGGAGGGGCTGTGAGACAAAGTAGCGTTTGGACAACTTGATCGGCCCACCATGGTGTTCCTCCCCGTTCTGCAGAATCTATGGTGAAGTCCAAGTGGGCCAACCTGCGCTCCCAGTTCCAGCGCGAGGTGCGTAAGATCAAGGAGTCAGCACAGGGTGGCCACCCGCTCGACCGCTACGTACCCAAGTGGGCCCATTACCAGCAGCTGCAGTTCCTTCGGCAGGACGACACTCCGGAGCCTTTCAACTACACGCCTGCCGAGCTACAACACGATAATAGCATGGTGAGTGTGCACTTCACTGAAAGCTTTTACTGAACCTTGAGTGGCTTGTGGGTTGGGCAGCTCGTTTATATTATCTCACACTTTTCAAGACCTGCAGAAAAGCCGAAACAATAAAGAAAAGGACCAGCTGTTGACTTTCAGCTGTTGTCATTGAAACAAAATACAAGAGCATATTTGTGGAGAGTGGGCGATTTGTGCGAGTGTCTACACTGCTGTCAGTGGAACACTTGACCATTGAGGGAAAAGAAGATTTGGGCAGTTTGATTTTTCAACCAATGTAGGTGAACAACAGAAGCTTTGGCTAACGAAATCAGTACCGATTGACAATGACCACAGCCATTTATTTAACCATGTGTGTTAATGAATGAAGCTGCCTGATACTTTTCATCCCATCTCATTTGCACATTTTGTGCGCTCATAAAGATGGCAACACTAAAGTGGTAGTTCGTCTAGCTTTCATGGTGCAAATTGCCTACAGTTTGTAAATGACTTTATCACAGGGTGCACACAGGTCATTGAAACCCTTGAACATCCTTGAAATTTAAAGGTATGTATTGAAGGCCCTTGAAAGTACAGAAATTTTTCTCTCCCTTAAGCATTATGGAATTATTCAGTAATGCAGTCCAAGATCGATTATGTGACCCGCTTTTTATGCTGGATCAGCGTGTGCACAGCAAACTCCCCATTTTAAAAACAGTGGTATAAAAACTTAAAGCCGGCGCATGTGCACACGCATTCCACTTTGAACAGCAACTTTCGTGGAACTGGAATACCTCACAGTGGGCAGTGTGCAGTGTGCAGTGTGAGGCAGTTGACAAAGTTGAGTGTCGCCATCATGAAGGAGCTAAGGACATCTGTGTCAGCAGCAAGGAACCACTACAGTGTGCACGTAGAAGTGCAAAGAAAAGGAGAAGTTTGAGGACTCCAGGACAGGGGTCTCACACACGTGGCCCGCAGCACACAATGGTGCGGCCTGCATGGCCCCACTGAATAGCGCACCTTTTCTTTCTCCTCCTACTGTGCTGTTGCCCCTTTCCTGTCTCGCTCAATTGTGAGTGTTCCTTTTCGTAGTGGGGTAGATGTAGGAGTTCCCATGCCGGAAAAACACAAACATTGGCATTGGATTGACCAGCGCAGATGGACCTTTCAAAGCAATCATAGCATGCTAACAAGGTTAGACGCTAGCAAGGCTAAACGTCACCATGGCCATCCTTTTGCTTGAAAGTAGGTGCATGTGCTATGCAACTTTCCCCCTCAACGTATAATAAAATGAGCAGTAGAGGTAATGCCAAGGAAGCTATGTGCAGAAGACACACCCTTGCCCGTGCTTATATAGCAGGCAGTTTTGCAAACCGCATTTTTCTTGAATAGCGTTACACCCGTACTGACGTATCTTCGTGCAATGTGAACCTTGGCTCCCTTTCCCATGTGCTGACTTCTTGGCAAGAATTCCCATGTGATTGCAGGCAAGCACTGTGAAAAAAAAAAAGTGGGGTGGGGGAAAGGGACAGACAGGAAAGGGCGGCCGCACACCCTTTCCTGTCTATGTGGACTGGACACTGCTCTGTGTCAGAGATGAGTTTAAAACCACTGCTCTAGGCAGCCAAAAAAACATCTGGTCGAAGGTGAAATTGACAGCATGAGAAAAAAGGAATTTGAAGAAGTCATTGCCAGTTTTACTGCTTCAGCGGAACACTACACAGAAAAGGCGGAAGCGTCTAGTGGCATCACGTTCATAGTGAAATCAAAAGACTGCAAAAAGTGAAGTAGTAGAACTCATGAACATCACCCAGCTTATAAAAGAGTGGTCTCAGCAGCTGCATTAATTTTGTGAACTTTTGTGCAAGTTAGGTACTTGAATTGGTCAAGGCTGGATGGACATTCCAATATAACTCTTGTATCTCTAGTACAGTAAAACTATCTATAGTGTTTTGGAAATGTTGTTACAATAAAAACATGCTACATGTGAAAGCGCTCTGCACCCTTGAAAAAACTTTGACACGGCCTTGAAAGTCCTTGAGTACCCTTGAGTTTTTTCTCTGAAACTTTTACAAATCCTGCATGATCAGTGCTTTGTAACCTCTTGTCAGCTTCCTCGGATCTCCGACACACCCTGTGTTGAACATGTCTGTCACTGACAAAGTCCAAGTGGATTGTATCTTTTCCAAACACTCTCAACCATGTTATTTTTATTTTTTAATATTTCTTCCTCCCTCTCTCTCCTAGAGCCTTTCAATTAACCCATTAGGACCTATGATAAAACTGCTTGTGCAATTTTCCTCAAATATTGTGAATAATGAAAGAATAACACAAATATCACATTTTAAAATATTATGGGGAGATATTCATTGTTTCTCAATTTACAATGGTGTACTACATCTAGTATACTGGGCGCATGGGGTTTCAATGGCCAAGGCACTTGTCAATGCACTCCTATCTCCTTGTATGAAACTCTCTTCACCTTCTTCCAAGGTGTGAAGGGCCCGTTAACTTCTCACATCTCCATGATGCTCGGGCATGACAAAATTGGTATCGCAGCTGTTTTCCAAATTTTTCTGGATAGTGACCGTGACCATCCGCCATGAGCATCCAAACACACATGTAGTACCACCCAGCAAGCACGGCAGCGTCAATGCCAACATCGCGAGCATGGCTAAGGTGTCCTCGATAATGCTATTTCAATGAAACCATTTTTGCAGAATATTGTTACAGGCTTTGCTAACCTACACTAACCGCAGACATCGATCACGGTGAAAGCATAGGTGTTGTTGTCGTCACCTTCCTCCTCGTCCGTGTCTTCAGCTGGTTCTGGCGGCACAATCACAATATCAATGTCCTCTTCTATTTTTGCTGTGCTCTCAACTGCACCCAGAGTATCGCACATGTGACAAAATGGCTTCCTTCCAAAGAAAAACTCTGTATCCATGCTGGAACACAGCTAAAAAAAAATGCCGGTTTGTAACTGCTAGTGTACTATACATCTAGTGTAACAAACTTTGAATGCATGTTCCGTTGTTTGAAATGAAGCCATAGATTTGACAGTTTGTTTCTAACACACTGCAAATATGTACTAAACACTGTAAAAAGGACAACACAAATATATAAAGCAGGCGAGCGCAAATAAATGAAAAACGAGTACACATCACAATTCATCACAAGTTCGTAGTATTGCTGGAATTGGCAAGAAAGTTTTAGGTATGGATTAAACAATAGATTCTACCCTGTGGTAGGGTGTGTGTGCGTGCCCTCTGTATACAAGAAACACTAATAGCCAAAAGGAAATATTGAACTGTTCATGATGCAGGGATGCAAAACCAAGTGTACTAGTTCTAGTACAGGGGGTGCTAAAGGGTTAATTCCTCATTCTCTTCCCCACACAGAGTAGCATGTAGGCAATTAGACACTTCCTGGAAGAAGTCTCTGTTTCTCATTAAACAGTCTCACTCATTTGCCCTTCAATTCCAAAATGTAAGTGTTGAAATGAGTGGCATTTAAATCAGCAGTGTGCATAAAAGCCTCACGTGTCTGGTAGTACTGACAAAGCATGCCACATGGGGAAGTACGGAAGCAGCTTCTGCTCAAACATCTCCATAACCTGCACAGGGTGCACATTTGGTATAATATATGCCATCAACATAAATTGAAATGCGAACAGGAAATAACAGACCAGAACGCCTGGTACCTGTAATTACATGAAGGTGTAACATGCAGGCGCTCTGTAGCCACTTTCTAAGTATGCAGTAGTCCCAAGTGTACATTTTGGAATGTGAATTAAGCCATTGTTACAAATGCAAATGATAGTGCAAATGAAACAATGCATTGGAATAGTTTCACATTTGTTTGCGTTTGAATTGTAGTGATAGTTTATACAAAATGGAACAATGTATCTCTCATTGATGGTGGCACTCAAACCACCATCTAGATCTCGTCCCAAACACTTCTCAGTAAAACACTTTCGGCATGGCTGGTTGTAAGCGTTACGGTAAGTTGTGATTTTGGCTGCCCTCATGGAC
Organism: Dermacentor andersoni; assembly: GCF_023375885.2. NCBI lineage: Eukaryota > Metazoa > Arthropoda > Arachnida > Ixodida > Ixodidae > Dermacentor > Dermacentor andersoni. The sequence goes on from NC_092814.1 coordinate 355,575,221, forward strand.
AGGCATGCGCTTAGAAAAAGACCTTCCTTTACACACACGTGAACAGCATGCACACTCCCTCTTGCTGTTGCCGTTGACAGGGGCCAGTCAGAATTTTGTTGGACTGGCTGTACTGACCTGAGCAGGGTGTTGTAGCTTCGACGGGGCGGCCGGACGAAAGTTTACGGCATGAGGCCTAAATGGCCGGGGCGCGCAGCGCCGCAAGAAAGAGCCGGACTGCTTCAGTCGGGGACCACACAAAGAATGCTCTTTTGTTTCTGCGAGGGGAAGCAGGAGGCAACTTGCAGCATTTGGCGCTGAGTGGCGCCCTGACGTAAACGACCCAAAATCGAAACCAGAAGCCAACACTGGATACCACATCACCTCTCCCTTGAAAGGAAAATGCGCTACTCGCTCTCCTCGCAACAAAAGTAAGTCACGAGTTACAGAAGAACACATGTTAGCACTGTAACACATGTGTTTCGTGATGACATCTTTACACAATAGAAAATGACATCTTTGGCTTCCCTATTTAAGAAAAACGCACATGAAAACTGAATATGAACTATTGCAATCCAGTTCTGCAGAGTATCAGCACCCGTCTTGGGAAGACGATGAGATGCAGCCTTGCACACACAGATCATACATGAAAAAAAATTCACAAAGTACAAAAGTAGACAGTACAAACATCTGTGTGCCCCCTGGGACAGCACTGATGGGTGGCTCATTCGCCCTGAGCCTGACTCGAGACAGTCTGTGGCTGTCGTGAATTGGACATTGTGCATAAAAGCACTTTACACTCCATAGTCCCCCCGTAAGAATGCTAAGGACTTATATAGCTTAAAAAAGCTTTTTGGCATGAAAGACAAATTCGTATGGCGGTCAGCACTGTAGTAATGATGTGCGTACTGCACGATTACGCTACAAGAAACGTAATGTATCCCCTATACCAGTAGTAACTGGAAGAAAAGGTGGGAGACAATCATCAAGGGAAGGGTAGTCACTGGAGTGACTCTTTTCAGTGAATTTTCCAAGAAAATCCTGTAGTGCAGGGCATTTCACAAGTTTGGATGCATTCCATCGTTTGTCATTTTCAAGCGGGAAAGTATTGCGACCTACCCTACAGTAAATCTTAAATGGACCCGAGTATTTAGGACCGGACTTTCTTGAGTTACGTACTCGGACAAGATCTCCTGGACGAAATTGAGGGCATTTTGATGCACGACGATGGTCCACGTACGTCTGAACACTTTTGGCGTAAGAGCCGAATTCGCATGCAATCACCTCCTTAATAGTCTGGAAGCTATACTCGGTATCCTGATCCCAGACAAACGGTTGTCCTTGCTTTAGCAGTTTCCTAAGTGGCTCTACCAATTCAGCGCACTGGGGGATCAGTTTAGCGTAGTATTGCGTGACACCAAGAAATGAATGCAGCGACTTCTTGTCAGTTGGCTGCGGTGCCTCAACAACTGACTGAACTTTGTTTTCCAGCGGTGAAATACTGTTTGCAGCGCAGGCTTGCTCACGGAGAACCCGAAGTTGAGGACGCAGTTTCGCCGAGACTGGTTGCATTGAAGCTCGGAGATGCACATCGTGGATGAAGTCATTTACAAGTTCCGATTGTCCTGAGTACGACTGGGTGAACTCCGAAGGAGGGTTATGCGGAAGAGACGGAAACTGAACGCTTGGATCAGCTGGAACTCCTGGCACTTGTTGGCATGTAGCGAAATCAAGCTGCGTATGAGCAGGGGACTGTCGATGCTTTCGGTTCCTCGAACGGCAAACTGAAGCGAAATGTACTGCTTTTCCGCACGCACGGCAGGAAACGTGCTTTGCCGGACAGGCTGGATCAGATGCGATGTGGTGAAGTGAATCGCATCGGTAGCAATGGCCCGCGATGTCTCGACTGGCTTTGCGGAGTTCGGGCCGCGCGCCATGTTGGCCGGCCTCCCCAGGTCGCGACTTTCCGCCATGCCGCCGAGCGCCATCTTGAAGCCGCCGGGTCGAGGGAGAAGGGTGGCGGGAACCGCCATCTTGCGCGCCCGGGCGAGGAAGGTGATGGCTGTCGACGCCATCTTGGTGTCACGTCGAGACGCGCTGAACAGACGAGCTGTTAAGGACTTGAAGTTCTTTATGAACTTGCTGTATGGTGCGTCCGATTTCCTGGGCCTTCTTGAGCGTGAGGTACGCTCCTTCGCAGAGTAACCTTTCTCGGATTCTTGTTGATGCGACGCCTTGGAGGATTTGGTCGTGAAGGGACTCGTCGTGCCAAGTGCCGAACACACAAGCAGGCGCTAGGCTTTGTAGCGCGGTGACGAAGTCCTGAAAGCTTTCTCCAGGTAGTTGCTTCCTGTCCCGGAATATAATGTGGTGCACCAAGGGATTGGTGCATTCTTCGTAGTGCTGGTCGACGATGCGGAGAACGTCTTCGAACATAGTAGCCGTCTGGCCCGTTTGCGACGCGACGTCGTAGTAGAGACGCTGCCCCTCGAAGCCTAAGTTACTCAGTAAAATGGCTTTCTTCCTCTCGTCTTGTAGTGCCTCGCCTCCGGTTGCCTCGAGAAACGTGCAATAGTACCGTTTCCATGTGAGCCACGGTACCACAGGAGTGCCGGGTAGCGCCAAGAAAGGCGGCATGTGGGGTACGAACGCCATGCCGGGCACCGAAAACAAAGGCGGAGGAGTTGCAGTTGACGGAGGAGACGTAGTTGCGGCGTCTTGCATGCCGGTAGCAGTAGGAGGAGCAGAAGTAGTACGGCAAGGGCACGTAGGAAGCAGAGTAATGTCCAGGCATTACCAGACATACAGAGTACGAGGAGCATTTATTCAGTTGTGGCATACTATACTTATATTTCTGCAAATACAACAGTGACAATTGTCAAGAGCATTTAGGAGCCGATTTTGTAGCAGGCAGAGTGACGTGTACCCCCTGTGCTCACTTTAGTGGCATCCTCGTCGCCAGTTTGTTGTAGCTACGACGGGGTGGCTGGATGAAAGGTTTACGGCATGAGGCCTAAACGGCCGGGACGCGCAGCGCCGCAAGAAAGAGCCGGACTGCTTCAGTCGGGGACCAGACAAAGAATGCTCTTTTATTTCTGCGAGGGGAAACAGGAGGCAACTTGCAGTGTTTGGCGCTGAGTGGCGCCCTGACGTAAACGACCCAAAACCGAAACCAGAAGCCAACACTGGATACCACACAGGGGTCGCAAAAGGAAGTGGCCACTGCTTCCGCTATCAAACAAAAGCAGAAGTGGACGAAATAGGAGCAATGAGCCAGATGGGGTGCCTAAGAGGCCTCATGAGAAATGGCAGACAGCAACCTAGTAAACTACAGATTTACCATGTGTTGCCACCTAAACGTATATTTTAGAAATTATAATCCATTAGTGGTTGAATTTTCTGCCATGTGCCACCATCGTGTGTATTGGCCCTTCCTACCACAGAAGAGATGCAAGTAGTCATTAAGAGACATTGCCGTAAACCGTGTCTTATACTGTTATGATTTACTGCAACATCCTGAGTCATTGTCCACTTCTTTGGCGACTGTAAATTTTCCCCCACTTCTTCAAAATGAGAGTGGGTGACATCTTGACATCCAGGCAGTAAACATTCATAAACCAGGAGTGAATAAATACCAGCGGATGAGCAGTAGTCAAGACCTTTCATAAGTTCTTTCCTGCGGTGTCGGGAAAGTCTGAGTGAGCAGATGGGAAAAAGTAAAGCATGAAAGAATAAACAGGCAAATGAAATTTTTTTCTTTTGCCTGGTTGGGCAACTTTTTTTGTGAACTTCATGAAAAAGAGGAATGGGCAATCTTTTGGGGATGGGTGAGAACTCGGAATAATGCGGTATGTATTTGCAATTCGGATTGAGATTACACTAGAGCACTGCATGGGCCATGATTCTCGGCTCGGGCCCAGGCTCGGCCTGGCACTTGTAAATGTTTACCCATGTGAGCCCAGTCCGGTGGTTCAAACTGAGACCCGAGCCCGGCCCAAGCCTGAAAACAATTTGACCTACCCAACCTGGCTCAGCCCATCCACAAATCAGGCCGACTGAGGCTTGAACATGCTGTCAACAGCGATTTGTTTCAAATAGCAATAATCAATGTTTTGTTGGCGCATGCTTTGCTAAGTACATTAACCTTCAGTAATTTATATTACAAAAGGGCCTCAGGGCGGAGAAGGATGACCAGACATACAGAGTACGAGGAGCATTTATTCAGTTGTGGCATACTATACTTATATTTCTACAAATACAACAGTGACAATTGTCAAGAGCATTTAGGAGCAGATTTTGTAGCAGGCAGAGTGACGTGTAGCCCCTGTCCTCACTTTAGTGGCATGTTGCTATAGCAAGAGAAACAGAGGATGAAAGCCTAATTTATTGGCTTTGTTTCCACGACGTAAAGTGCAAACATGGAAACGCTCGCAGGCATATTCACACGCTCACGGGATTGTATCTCTTGCAGAATAAGTGGAATCACTTAACAAATGTAATTAACATTTTTTCTCGATGTCTTGAGAGTGTGGTGGTAACACAAGCAATACCAGTCAATAATTCCATCCAGTTTTTAGACATAAATTTTTTTGTTCGAGAATCATATTTGTTGGGAATATCATCCTTGTGACAACAAGATGCTGCTTCTGCATTATTCCTCTCATTCTAAGCTAGTCAAAAGAGCAATCGCTAACCTGTATTTTGACAATGCGCTCCGGAAATCATGCCCCCATAAAATGTCTAGAAGGCTTGACTTAAGAAAAGAGCATCTATCCGACACAGGTTACCCTGACCACATACTTGTTTCAGTAGCAGAAAGTGCATTGAAGAAGTTAAAGAAACAGAATGAAGGACATGAGCAGCTGTGACGATATGAAAAAGGTGGTTGTGCTTGTTGGAACCTCAGTGCTGACACCCGTTGTTGCAATCGGGTCGCAAGCCCCAAGGGTAGCGTTGGCCTGGCGGCCTGGGGCACAACTGGAAGCATCCGAAGGTCCCGGCAAAGCACGAGTCGACTGGTAACAGAACAACTTGTTTATTTTAACATCGCAAAAGAGCGGGCGGTCAGGTCGACCGAAGTGGAGAGACGGGAGAGCACGTAACTCAACGGAAGAAATCGGAGCCTCTCTCTCGGCGTCCGGGGGCAGCTGCTCTTATACTCTCGGAGTTGAGGGCAAGAAGGAACGTCTCGGGATGAGACCACGTGACTCTGGGCCTGGACAGGCTGAGAGACATGTTGAGACGAGTGTAGTGACGCATCGCCGAGCCGGCGCCGATCAGACCTCCTCGCTTCACACTTGGGGAGCTCCTCTCCCCGGCTGCTGCGCTTTGACAAGCGTGGCACACACACACACACGCATACACGAAGACACGTGGCACCGAAACACGCCTGGACGCGCTTGGCGGGGAGGCGTATCGGCGGCGCTGAACGGGCCAAAATGTCCGCCGCTTTGAACGAAGCCCCGGCGTCCGTTGCATCCGCGCCGGCTATACCGCGCGTCGTAGGCGAAACGTAACAGACCGCCCCGCCGGGGGAAGGAGATCCCGATGGTCAGGGGACTGCATCCGCTGTCCGGAGGGATGTCGCTTGATGATGCTCATAACCGAAGTCGGTCGTCCTTCGGCGTTTCTTGAGCGCAGCGTACAGAGAAGGCCCCGTTCTCTCGTTCAGGTTCACACAGGACACTGCAAAGTGACTTCGGGAGAGTTGACATTTTTGTTCTCGTTCCCGGCAAGCGTTAGAACTACGCCGAAAGTCAACCGCTCAGTCAGCAAGCACGGCACAACCCTCACTAAGCCCTGCCAGGCTCTTTCCCCTTTTATACTACTGCCTAGTTCCTTACAGTAGTTTAGCAGCACTCAGAACGCGTCCACAAATCGGAAAATTGCACTAGAAAGCACATCACTTTGAAACACTACACAAAAGCAATATGTTAAAAATCCTGCCTCAGGAAGAAAAACATCAGTAACAAACAATTTTGAGGCTGATTCCCACGTTAGGGGCTTCGACTTAAGCCATCGGCGTTACCGTTGAGACTCCCCTTTTTGTAACGCACCTCAAAGGAATATTGTTGCAAAGCGAGGCTCCAGCGCAGGAGGCGGCCATTTGTGGAAGAGATAGTCTGCAGCCATTGGAGAGGGCAGTGATCCGTCTCGAAGCATGCGAAGCGGAGATCGCAGCGAGCGACTGTACCCTAGCTCAGCTGGCGAAAACCCCGTAGCCGCATGCGGCGCGGTCTTTAATGCCAACATCACCCCAGGCAGACACAGCTCCCAGTCAGTTTGTTGTTCAAACCACAATGCTCTCAACACGCGCTTCATGCCGGAGTGGAGCTTCTCCACGGAACTCGACTGTGGGTGGTACACTGAGCTGTCTAACAGCTTTACCCCACACCTTTCGAGAAAGGCTGTCGTCAAAGCGCTAGTAAACACTGTGCCCTGATCTGATTGGATTTCCGCAGGAAACCCAACTCGCGCAAATATCGACAGTAGTGCATTGACTATCTCAACTGAGCTGAGTTCTTTAAGCGGCACTGCTTCAGGGAACTTTGTCGCTGGGCAGATCACAGTCAAAATGTGTCTGTACCCCGTGGCTGTTACCGGCAGAGGTCCCACTGTATCAATAACGAGCCGTCTGAAAGGCTCCGTAATGATAGGTACCAACTTCAACGGCGCCCTCGATTTGTCCCCTGGTTTGCCCACCCGCTGACAGGTGTCACATGTCTTCACAAAGTGGTCTGCGTCCCGAAAACACCCTGGCCAATAGTACTCTTGCAAGAGACGGTCCTTAGTTTTCTTAACTCCTAGGTGTCCGGACCACGAACCCCCATGCGACAAGCGCAACAGATCCTGACGGTAGCACTGAGGCACGATCAGCTGATCGAACTCCACTCCCCTGCGGTCTAGATACTTCCGGTACAGGACCCCACCTCTTTCCACAAAGCGAGCATTTTTCTTGGCGATACCTTCCTTGACAATGCAGCGTATGTTTTCTAGGCTGCCATCCTTCTTTTGCTCGGCTATCAAAGCCGTCCGCTGACTTTTAGCAACCTATTAAGTCCGTCTGACGTAGGCGCGATGAGCAAATCTGCAGATAGCTCTTCTAACTTTCCCGCATCGGGAATTTCCTCTCCAGTATCTGGTGCCTTTAACGCTACAGGCTCAATTTTATTCAGTTCGGGCGTGCTCTGAATATCAGCTTGCTGCGCCTCTGACCCTTTCTCATTGTTCAACAACGTCGGTCCCGCAACTACCGCCTTTGCAGTGAGCTCCCGAACCTTCGATCTGGTTAAGGCCTGAACGCTAGCCTCACCAAACGAAAGCCCCTTCTCGCGCAGGAGGTGATCGGACCTGTTCGAAAATAGGTACAGGTACTGGGGGGGCAGCATAGATGACACTGCGGCCTCCGTCTCAAGCGCTCCGAAAGCTCCTTCAATAAGCACTTTTGCTACGGGCAGACACACGCTGTGAGCTTCCACGGCTTGCTTGATCCATGCGCACTTGCCCGTGAACATATCGGGTTCTACGTAGGAGGGGTGAACTACATCCATCGTAGCTGCGGAATCGCGAAGCACTCGGCACTCTTTCCCGTTCACGAGGAGGTCTCGCATGTAAGGCTCGAGAAGCTTCATGTTCTCGTCAGTGCTGCATAAGGACAAAAACACGACTTTTGTTTTTGTTTCTGGACACTGCGCCGAAAAGTGACCCGGCTTCTGCCACGTATAACACACGCGCGCTTGCCTCATCTCGAACCGTTTTCTGCGTTCGGCTTCGGCTGCCGCCGTCTCCTTACGTTCGGTCGGACTGCTTTCACTCGCATCCGAACTACGTGTGTCCCCCTTTGCTCTCATGGGTGTGAACTTCGGCCTCTCAAACTTCGAGCCAAATTCACCCTTTTGACCGTCCTTAGCTCCACGAGCCCGACGCGTCACAAACTCTTCGGCTAGCTCAGCGGCTCTAGCCACCGTACTAACGTCTGGCCTATCCAAGACCCAGTACCGCACGTTCTCAGGTAACCGACTATAAAACTGTTCCAGCCCGAAACACTGCAGAACTTTCTCGTGGTCACCAAACGCTTTCTCTTCTTTGAGCCACTCCTGCATGTTTGACATTAGCCTGTAGGCAAACTCTGTATATGACTCACTTTTGCCTTTCACATTTTCCCGAAACTTCCGACGGAACGCCTCCGCTGACAGCCTGTACTTTTTTAGCAGACTCGATTTCACTTTGTCGAAATCCTCTGCCTCCTCTCTCTCCAAGCGAGCGACTACGTCGGCCGCCTCGCCGGGTAACAAAGTGAGCAAGCGCTGTGGCCACGTTTCCCGAGAGAACCCCTGCTTCTCGCACGTTCGCTCAAAGTTAACCAGGAACAAACCAATGTCCTCTCCAAGCTTAAACGGCCGCATCAGGTCAGTCATTTTGAACAATACTCGTTCTCCTGCACCGTGTGCCTGACTTCCATTACGAGCGCGTTCCATCTCTACCTCGAGACGCTTCATTTCCAAAGCGTGTTCGCGCTCTTCTTTTTCTTTCTGTTCTTTAAGTTCGCGCTCCTGTCTCTCTTCTTGCTCTTTAAGTTCGAGCTCATGTCTTTTTGCCCTCTCCTCAATGGTCTCAAGGCATTCCGGCAGCTCGTCATCCTCAGCTTCTAACTCAAGAATAGCCCTTAGCAGTTCTGGTTTTCTGAGTTTGTCTGAGACATCCAGACCCAACTCTCTTGCAAGCTCCAGCAATATCGGTTTGCGCAACGACTTCAAATCCATGGCTGCTCCGAATGCTGCTTTCTCTACTGCCTACTATTGTCTTGCCGCAAACTAACCCGGCAGCAACGACAACCACAATTACCAGCTCTGTTTCTGACACTAACAAAAGCCTGGCAAAACTCAGTAGAAGAAAGTCCCGCACTCACCAAACCTCGCAGCCAAGAATTCAGCGCAGTCGTTCCGCTGCAGGCAACCAGTCATCACACAGGGCTCGTTGCACTGCTCCCGGATGGTCGTTGTGCTGCTCAGCATACAGTCAACCGCATATCTTCGCTGCTGGCCTCCGTTGTCGCGATCTCACCGCTGGCAACCAGCTGTAGGAATCTCAGTGCTGACACCCGTTGTTGCAATCGGGTCGCAAGCCCCAAGGGTAGCGTTGGCCTGGCGGCCTGCGGCACAACTGGAAGCATCCGAAGGTCCCGGCAAAGCACGAGTCGACTGGTAACAGAACAACTTGTTTATTTTAACATCGCAAAAGAGCGGGCGGTCAGGTCGACCGAAGTGGAGAGACGGGAGAGCACGTAACTCAACGGAAGAAATCGGAGCCTCTCTCTCGGCGTCCGGGGGCAGCTGCTCTTATACTCTCGGAGTTGAGGGCAAGAAGGAACGTCTCGGGATGAGACCACGTGACTCTGGGCCCGGACACGCTGAGAGACATGTTGAGACGAGTGTAGTGACGCATCGCCGAGCCGGCGCCGATCAGACCTCCTCGCTTCACACTTGGGGAGCTCCTCTCCCCGGCTGCTGCGCTTTGACAAGCGTGGCACACACACACACACGCACACACGAAGACACGTGGCACCGAAACACGCTTGGACGCGCTTGGCGGGGAGGCGTATCGGCGGCGCTGAACGGGCCAAAATGTCCGCCGCTTTGAACGAAGCCCCGGCGTCCGTTGCATCCGCGCCGGCTATACCGCGCGTCGTAGGCGAAACGTAACATGCTCTATTTGCGTAACATATCGCACACACTAAAAAAAAACTTGGACAAAAGATTAAAGTAGATGCCTGCAGGCTTGCAGTGACGCCTGACACCGGCAAAAGATGCCGAAAGTGAGTGGGGCTATACTAATACAGGTACTTTCAAATTAGGAAGGCCCACTTAGCTTCAGCAAGTGCTCTTCAGCAAGAAGTGCTCTGTTTTGTATAGAAATATAGATAAAGTTATGCGAGAAGTTGTTGAAGCTGCTTTGATAGCGAGGGCTGCTGATAACTGCATCAGTTAGCCTTTCAGTTGCTCTGACTAGAAGTGAATTTGCGTTCCTGGAAGTTGCTGGTTTTCATGTGCAGTGATTGGGCCTTTTCGGTGTGCGGGCCTACAAATACGTTGTTTTTCTGGTAATCAACACTCAGTTTAAAGTTAGCGCTCGTCCTGTTGTCTCGCTCCGTGTCTTCCAGCGTGTCTTCCAGCGTTGTGACCCCCAATGCTGTATCTAACCAACTATCCCAAACAACCATACTTCTAAACTTCAGGCCTGGGCCTGGGTCGAACCCGCCATGAAGGCCATTTGCCATTTTACCCACCATCGCCCATGTGCTGGGCTGGGCTGGGGTCTTCGTGTAGGCCTGAACCTGTGCAGTGATCTAGATTACACAGCCTGCCTTTAGTGGCAAAAGTGCTCCCTGGAGGGCTCCTCTTTATTATGTTGTAGCTACATTATTGTTCATGCATAGTGAAGTAACAATTACATGCCAAAATCGCTATTGTTCTATATGTTTCATTCTTTTTTTCATTACAGCATGTTACAGAAGGGAGCAAATTTATCATGCTGTAGCTGAGAAAGTGCCATTTGTTATCGCACTAATGTCACTGTAGCATTGAAATCTGATGATCAAAAATGCAGACACAAACTGGACAGGTGCATGAGGAAGAGCACACTGATAAGTGTCAATCGGCAGCTCAATATTCACTGTGCAAAGCTGTTGCACTTATAGGTATTATTCTCGCTCTGTGAAAAAGCCATAGGAATACGAAAGCACTCAAGAATGAGTTCCCAGGATTAGTTCACAATTCACAACATGTAAGCTACAGCTACAAGTTAATCCAAGTTGACAAGCTAGAATACAAGCCTAATGCAGTGCATGTAAAAAGAGAGAGAGAGAGAGAGAGCGAGAAAGAAGCCTTGATGTCAGAAGGCATTCTAAGTGCTCTTGAGTTCCCATGCTACATGTGTTCTTGCGGTTGAAAGGATGTTCCACACCCACTACCATGGCCATCAATTGTGCTTGCTATCGCTCCCAAGGCTAGATCCAACAACAACAACAACAAAACCGAAGAAAATGGATGGAAGGACGACCACTGCAGTAGCTCATCGGTAGAGCACTGCATGCGTAATGTGAAAGATGTGGATTCAACTCCCACCAATAGCGAGCTGTCTTTTAATCTAGATTAATTTCTGTTTTCCTATTTATTTGAGGAGGCTCCTTTGAACATGCGAGCCAAATATTATTGCACTGCATGCAGTAGGGAACTTACAATTGTGTCAGAAGAAGTGAACCGATGCTTGCTCTCGCATCCGCAGTGTCTTCATTGAAAGCTGGTTGAACGCAGTTGGCCGACCAACGCTATTGACTGATTTTGTGATCACAAGGACATTCTCAGTAACACATAATTGCTAATGTTAAGATAAATAAATGAGAAGTATGTATCTCTCTGCTCTCAAAAATACAGAAAAATAATTTCGTCTTTGGACTGCACATGGCCTCCAAGTCACAGTGGTGTGCTGCGCAGCGTAGTCTACTGCGGTCTCCATGGGGTGCCATAATGAGCCCTTTCGTTGTCGTGACACTCAGCTTTTGGCCGGGACTGGCTTCTCTGCCATCTTGGCTTCTTGGCTTCTCTGCTGTGTAGCTTCCAGCGCGCTAGTGGAGATGAAAAGAGAGAGAAAGCCGGGCATCGATGCAATAGCTCTACTTATACGAGGACGAATTAGAAAGTCTCCGCACCTATCTTTTTTAGCCAAAATGGCTGTAAATGCAAAGTAACATATCCATTCTGAGCGGTGGACCTTTCTTGGACTGGCCCGGCCTTATGTGCTGGTAGCTATGCGGCACGGCACTGCTGTAAGTTGTTAAAGATGGCAGTTGTGCTTCACACGTCCACAGTGCACAAGCAACAAAGTGCGATTTATTTTCTTTGGAGCAAGGGACGAATGGCCATTGAAATGTACAGGGGAGTGCAGTCCACGTATGGGGAAAGGTGTCTCGCTTTGAAAAGTCTGAGGTGGTGGTGTTGCGAGTGCTCAAAAGGGCCGCGAAGACTGGCGTGACAATGAGTGTTCGGGGAGGCTGCGTGCTTTGCTGATGGATGACAACATTTCTCAAATGTAGTACTGCGATCGGACAAATGTCTGAACCGGTGTGGGAACTATGTAGAAAAATAGTGTAAGGTACGTACAATAGTACGTATATTTGTAAGTACCTGTATGTACTTTATTTTGGCCAATGAAAAATAGAGGCAAAGACTTTCTGATTCACCCTCGTAGTTGAAGACTTCCATGAATGTTTATGGCATAAGATTCATGAGATGACATACTTCAACAGCGAGGCCATCAATGACTAGTTAGAAAAGTGTCTTAGAGTGCGTTTAAAATAACTCCCTCCAAACCATAGCATCCTAGCGCTACTTTGGTGGGCATATATGTAATGACTTGTCCTGGAAACAATTGTTAATTGTTAATGTGAACCAAATCTTGGGCTACCTGAAAAGAAACTTGTACCTTGCCCCGCTGTCACTAAACTTGTTACTTTATACTACCTATGTTGGCCCCGACTTGAATACGCCTTGCCCGTATAGGACCCACATTACAGGCTACTGAGCCAGTACAAAATTGTTCTGCTCATTTTATTTTAGTTAACCATCATCGCATTGCTAGCCTGACAGAATTTAAAACTACTCTTAATCTTCCCTCCCTAGCTAGCTGTAGAAAGCAGTCACACATTTGTCATTTTGGTATGGTGTATTTCCACAACGCTGACCTTTGTTCCTTGTTTATAGTACTTCCAGCACCATATTGCTTGCACTGGCTTGATCATTCCCATAAGGTTAGCATATATTTTTTAATGACTGCAGGCTCACAATCATTTGTTCCCAGAACCACAAGGGACTGGCACCACTTAATCAACACCTCCATAATGAACATAAAAATGCGCTATCAACCCTGCTATAAAAATACTGTACGAGGAGTTATTTTTTGTGTGTTCTTCTTACTTGAAGTGTGTAATCTGTTCTGTATTATGCTTTCTTTATTTGCTATATTTTTCTGTTCTATTTTGTTATGTGTGCCCCTCCCTTCTGAAGTGTATTTATACCCTGTGGGGTACTGCATATAAGTAAATAAATGAATCTAGTTTGGTAATTTTTAAGCATCAATTGGTAATTCCTAATTGATGCTTATGAAGCCGGCTCCGCTAAGTTTATTGATTCGTTCAGTTAAACTTGAGACCATATCCGGTATGTAGATGTATGTTGTACATGGTGCTAAATGTGCTTGTCGCTGTGCCAAATCAGATTTTTGCCTGTGCCAAAACCTGCACAAAAAGGTTGAATGGCTATTCCACCATTGTATGTGTATGGTATGTTTTCTTTAAAAGGACTGTCTACCATTATTCAAGGTTTTTGTATTTTGTAGCACAACAGGAGGCCTACTATTCGAAGGGTCTAAACTTGCAGTGGTTTATCTGGAAAAAGAGTAGAAATTTTTAAAACACTGATTACTGGATGCGATGGAAACCTCGGAGGCCATGCACCAATGCACTACTTCGTTCACTGCGACTCCATTTGTGTGCACAAGGCCACTTTCTCCAACACGCGCTAGCTGGACACTAAATAAATTACTTTCTCGTGCAAGGAAAAGTTAGCAGATGAGTCTAAAATACAATTTCAGGCCACAAGATATTCCTCCATTCCGAAGGAGCTGGGCAGCGCCAGTGGCAGTGTCCCGCTTACAAGGTTATGGCAAGAGGGCAAGTCACAGCACCCTGTGGCAGCCGCATTATTTACACTACCCAGCAGATGCAGTTATGTGCAACTGTCCATGGCAGGGCTGGAGTGTGTGCTGGTGCTTGTGGGCTCCAGTCTGGTTGTGCTAGGTGATGCGGATCAGCTTTGTTCTGCACAGATGGTAGGCAAACCAGCATAGCACGTTTTGAAGCGCTATCAATAATTCAATGCGAATCACGTCTAGACAGATGCAGCCAGGAGTGAGCATCCCCTGTAGATGTTAACTGCCATTTCTTGCAAGGCATGGTAGGCGTCGCATACGTGTGATCTGAGCTTAAGTTTTACATGGTTTGAGGCTAGTTGAGTGTTAAAAAATAATCGAAATTACTGAGACCCTATGGCTAGGACACCGATAAGCAGTGTCACCAGAGTTTCATTCTTACATGGACGGGTGCAGCCTAGCGTGAGAGGAAAATAGTCGTTTACTTCCTGAAGTACATAATCCTTATTGAAATTCGTAGTGAAGATATTTGCGTACTTCAGCTGTACGTTTAGTAAGCTGTGTAAATTAATATACACAGTAACAGTAGGAGCAAGCACACTAATCCAAACACCCTTCTTAATTGATGTCGACTATCGGGCAATAGCAGTGTCTATTGGAATCTTGCATATGTTGACATATGCAAGTCGGCGGTAGCTTCGAAATAGGTGAGGAGATGGCCTTTGTTTAAAAGGAGAGTGTTGGGGAAAAGGATGGCTTCATGCTCCGTTTGTGAGTTCCATGCACCACGCATGACTGTGAAATTTGACTGTGATGTTTACAGTAGTCTGTGCTATCCGCAGAATATTATTTTTTTTTTCACCAAGCCCAAGGGGTGGTTCAGGACCCTTATATAGGATGGGCAGGAAGTCGGAGAAAGAGGTGAATCATCGTGACAGCTAGTTTCCTTAGAGTTATTGAAGGAGTGAGCTCCTTTATCAACTATTTATCGTCTGATTTTTGCTTTTCACCTAGCAATTTTTCATTGGATGCCCCTGAGAAAAAAAAAGAAATGGGAAAAAAAAAAAAAAAAGAGTCCATTAAACTTTTGTCTAATAACAGTGAGACCTCCCCTCAATGAACATCCACTGGATACAACAATATTATTCTGTTGCCTGTCTATACAGTTGCAATTGTAATTGTGACAGTATAATTTTATTCAAACATGAGACTGAAGACACACATCTTATGGTCGAGACTTGGCATATCAATAATAACGGAAGTGCGTGTGTTAGCCAGCATTTGATTATATTGTCTAAAGACGAAATATCATGCCTAAACAGCTATTTTTTGCTTGTGCCAGCACCAGTGACGTAGCCAGAAATTTCGTTCGAGAGGGGCTCACGTAAAAGCTCGGCCTCCACACGCACTTCCTTATAGAACTCGTCGAGGGATCAAATACATGAATAATAACTGCATTGCCATTGCCAAAGATGCTGCAAATGAATTCTTGAATGCTACGCACTGTCAAGACAATAAAGTATGTATTTTTTTATAAAAGAATGTACTCGTATGTCTAAAAAATTGTGCCCGAAATAAGTGATGTCAATGCTTCAATGTTTTTTGTCTTTTTAATAAGTAAACAAAATATCACACGAACTTTAGAACTATATCAGTTCGAAAGCAGCAAAGCAGGGCATGCCGCTCATATGAAAAATGTAAGGGCCATGAAATGAGCAAGTTGAGGACAAATATGTTAATGAAACTTTGTCAGTCAAGAACATTGTTTCCATTTTTGTACATATGCAACGACCAGGGAAGAATCTCAATGATGCTGTCATTTGTTCCAATGTATTGTGCAGGAGCAGCTGTCACCGGTCGTGTATTGTAATTGCACCAAAATAATAGTCGCAACAGAGAGCACACATAAAAAGCAGGAGTTCTGCAGAATATACGAGGGTGAGTCAAATGAAAGTGAGCCAGTGCGAATATATGGCAAACGGGGTACTTTATTTAAAAGTAGTCTCCATGAGCATTTAGAGATTTGTCCCACTGATTAACGAGTTGCGTGATTCCTGTCTCATGAAACTCCTTGGGTTGCTGTTTCAAAAAGTCCATAACTAACTCTTCCACGTCATCGTCTGACACGAATCTGGTTCCCTTGAGCAGTTTTTTTCAATTACCCGAAAATGAGGAAGTCGCAAGGCAACAGGTCTGGGCTGTATGGCGGATCTTGCAGCATTTCCCACTTGAACTCTGCCAGTTTTGTGTTAACCACATCAGCGACGTGGGCACGGGCATTGTCATGGAGTAAGATGACCCCATTCGTCAATTGTCCACGTCGTTTGTTCTTGATTGCGACACGGAGCTGATCCAGCGTTTCATAATATCGGAAACAATTTATAGTCTCTCCAGGTTTAGCAAATTCTATCAGTAATGGCCCCCTGACGAATGAAAGAAAAGTCAACAACACCTTTCCGGCAGAAATAATGGCCTTTGCTTCCTTTGGGTGTGGTGAATTCGAATTTTTCTACTGTAGGCTTTGCCGTCGTGTTTCAGGTTTGTAGTAGTGGCACCATGATTCGTTCCTGGTCACAATTGCAGACAAGAAGTCGTCACCCTCACTGTGATACCGGATCAGATGAGTCAAGGCATCGCCGAGCCTCTCCGTCTTCTGGTGGCGGTTCAAAATCTTGGGCATCCATTGTGCACACAAGAGCCGATAACCGAGATGTTCATGAATTATGGTGTGAACCGAACCGTCACTGATGTTCACATGCTCTCCCTGTTCATCGATGCTTATCCTCTGTTCTTGTCTGATCAGCTCATCAACCTTTGCAATTGCATAGGGGGTGATTGCACAGTGGTTTTGGCCCGCTCTTGGATCGTCTTTGCAACTTTCATGTCCTTCTTTGAACCATTTCCTCCAACGCTTCACAGTGGCCAATGAAATATGATGTTCGATGTACATGGCAGCCACAAGGCGACTAATTTCTTTTTTGGAAACACCTTCAGCTGTCATAAACCTCACGATATCACGCCGCTGTACCTTTGGAGCGTCCATTATGTCATGTAACCACATTCAACCCAGTGTATGAGAGCATTAAAAACATTCATCCTCACACCTGCATGTCACTTTTGTACATGAGAGATGCCTGTGTGTTATGCGCATGCGTCGCAGATAATGAACCGAACCGTTATTGTGGAAGGTTGGTTGGCTCACTTTCATTTGACTCACCCTCGTGCATTAGAAATGCGAAGATACAGCTTGATAAAGGGCAGGAAAGTGTCACTGGACACAAAGTTCACTGCACGTATACACAAAACCTCGCAATAAGATATTTAAATATATGTACAAGTCTCCAATGAACCTACGTATCTAAGAAAAAGTCACTGTATGTAATGCGTCAAACAAGGCAAGTAAACATGTTGCGCAATCACACATTCACAGATCACAGAATTCTAAGGTCCGCCACCCCTCCATCCACTCACCCCCGATGTATCGCGCGTGATGGAAGGTGGCGCGCTTCTTCCCTGCTTTTCTCCCTTGCGCACACAAGACTGAACCACCATCGTCGGCTCACCCGTGCTCCCCCCCCCCCCCCCCCCCTCGCGCTTTCATTCACACATACAGCATGCGGCATGCGGTCACAATGTTATGGCCCTTGGACTTTATATGGAACATGAAAGTGATGGTGACAGCAGGAATGCACCTGGAGTGTCCATATAATTGCTATCACAATAATATAAAACGAGTATCCGGCAACTGAAGTGTCCTGTGGCTCATTACTTTCTGCAAAAGAAGTAACAAACTCGAACTTTCACCATGCGACAATTCGCTGCGCTGCAACAATGCCTTTTTTTTTTCTATTGTGGGGCGGGGGCACCAAAATGAAAAAACGCAAAGGAAAGCATCTTGGCCACAATTAAATGCCTATTTTGGGCACCTAATGTTGCTATCGAAGGAATACCGAAGAAAACGTGAGATGCTTGGTCCACAGAGAACCATACGCATACTGCTCAGTATCCTACACCAGCGAGACGAGACTTTCCAGAGAGGTTGCGCTCAAGCGAATGCGTTGCAATCTGTGAAGTCCCCACAGTGATGGCTGCGAGCGACCATTTTTTTTTTTTTTTTTTTTTTTTCTCGTCTGCTAGCCAGAAAGCGTCCAAAACTCTGCCAGGCAAAAATCCACTCAGCCAGAGAAAAACGAATGTGCATCGAGCACGCCGCGCAGTGGTTGGGGCAACACGAGAAAAACGCATTTGCTCTGGCTGGCTCTGGCACCCCACGGGTAGCGAGAACAAGAAAATTTAAGAAGCTCAATGTGTCCTCACGAATAAAAGTCAAAGTAGAAAAAATAAATAAGAACGTTGTTACCTTTGCTGACTTTAGTGGCTTGACATGGATGTTTGGTGGAGGTGAAAAAAATGTTGATATTCGTTCCTGTGACATGACAGCACAAATGAACCACCACAACACTTCGGCTCATTGGACCTTGCTGCATTCTTTGTCAATTTGTTTGATAGTGTCTAGATTTGGCTTGTCTCGTTGTATGTTCCGATGTATGACTTTAGAAAAGTCAGTGCACCTTTGGCGTCAAATGTTTATAACAACATTAAACGCACAAAGTTCCGGAATTGAAAATCTAAAGCACGACTTTGGAAGTGTCAGTGCATCTTTCGCATCTAAAGTTTATGAGAGCTTTACCCATAAAGTTTCAGAATTGAAATCCATGTGCTCCTTAGATTTCGTGGCATCTGCGAGATGCCATGATAAGCCCGCTCGCCATCGAAATGCCCTTGAAACTTTGCGCTCGGATGGGGCTCTTAGTCTTATGTGACTCCCGGTGCATGGGCGTTGCCACGAAATCCAGCCCGAGTTTGCAATTTTCGCTGTGAAATGTCTTTTCGAGCATGAAAAAGACATTCTAGACAAAATCCAGAAGGATTTCTGGCGCTGGGGGTTGTTTTGGTCGGCGGTGCATAGACAGTACGAAAAAATTGCAGCCCCTGGCCAGCACGTGGCTCTGATTAACAGTTGGCACTGCCTCTCCTCGTCTCGTACAGATAAATTTGACTGGTGGTGATGCAGATCATCACATTTAATACATCTAAAGAGAGCGTAACTTAAGCACCTGACTGTGCCGATGGCCAGCTGAATGGAAGAAGATAATTCTTCAGTGTTGCAACGCTATTAAAGAGGAGCTAAGGTGGTGCTAGGGATGTGACGGACTATAGGATCTCACAATAGTGCCTGCATACCTGCCATATGCATTGGATGACCTGCCCCATCTCCACTCCATTCTCAACTAAAGTATCAGCCTCACTTGTTTGCTCTCTAATAGATTCCACTGCCTTTCTGTCTCTTAATGTTACGCTTATCATTTTTGTTCGATTGCTTCGTGGCAACAGTCCTTAGCATCTTTTCAAGCTGTTTTGTCATCCTCCATGCTTCAGTGTCATCGATTAGTACTGGTAAAATACTTTCTTCGAGGATAGTGACACATATTCATTATTTACCTTTTTGTGGTGGCCATTTTTCACTGATTAACCATGGTTACAAAGTTATTGCTTGGCGCAAGACATGTTTTCATTTATCTGAACTTTCTTGAATATTGTCACCAATTCTGTGGCAAAAGCATCTTGTTTAATCAGATAGCATGTGCGACTGACATAAATGATGGTATACATCGTGGAACTTGCGGAGCACCAGCAATTAATGCTAGAATGCACGATGTTTCATGTATAAATAGCTGGCACACTTGACCCATAATCAGATTTTGGCGAACAGCGATTGTGCTTGCTGTTATCATTGGTTGTGCTTTCAGTGCTACTTGTTTTTCTGGGTACAAGGTCACCTGATAAAGAGTTACATTTGTGACTTACCATTTTGGCACTGACCAGTTCTTCACCATCATTACGTTACAGTATCAGTAAGCTGCTTGTTATGACTTAGAAGTGTCTGCCATATTCACTGTAACTGGAAATGTAAAGAATGGTGACAGACAAAGGAAGGTGGGAAGGGCATAGCCCCGTAAGCAAAAACAGTCTCCACCTCGCATATCGCCAGAAATGAACTCTGATGGAATGCACCATTAAGTGTGTCAGTGGGCGTGCTTTAGTCACAAGGAAGCCACTTCCCAGACCCAATGTAACATGATCGGCCACATGTGCGATTCAAAGGGCTCTGCCCTTGCACAATATGCTGAGTGCCGACACCGATGAGGCTGTCCTTCTCAACATTGACAGTTTAACGAGCTCACAGAGACAGAGCTCTCTCTTTTTTTTTTTAGGCATTCTGGGAAATGAGGAGGGAGAATGCGAGAAATGGTCATGTGTATGTAACATCTCAGTTGTCCCAATCAGGTCGCCGGTCTATTGTAATCTGTAATGGGGGTGGTTCATGAGGAGCAGCCAAGGTGTTAAAACAGAGCTCCCGACCCCTCATGGGTGCTTGTATGTAGGAGCCATGCTCTGCACATTCAGCTTTGCCAAGTTAATGCATCAGTTCCATTCTGAATAGCTGCCTGTACATATATACTCTGTATATAAAGTCTAGTTGTGTAAGTACAAGCGTCTATGGCATCCCATCCCTGATGGACGGGAGCAATAAAGACAGCGGCAGTGAGTGTACGTAAGTTTCTCTCCCAAGTTCAAGTTCATTTATTTACCACATACATGGAGTTTCACATAAGTGGTTGGGACGAGGGAAAAAAAGCTGGATTAGAAAACAGCTTAACTAGCCCCACGTCCCTGGTTCACTAAGGCAGCATGGCAATAAAAGAAAAATACATTTCAATGTCGGTGTCAAATGAGAAAACACATGATATCAACAGAAAACATATTTTTACAAAAAGTGAAATTTAACTATGAACATATTTAACACAGCATGCTTAAAACAGAAGTATTAGAGAGTATGCGAACATTTTCATAAGAAATCTTGAATTTATTTAATGTCTTCGGCAAGCAATAACTTATTGTTTGAAAGCCATAATTTGTGCGCGGCTGTGGCGCATACCATTTTTCCAGGTGTCTATTTAGGCGCAAAGAAGGATTTAGTTGCAAGTAAGCTACACTACGTATATAATCGCAATTTTTTACAGTATCAGATCTAAAGAAAAGTAATAAAGTGTATTCATATAGCATGTTTAATTTAATTACATAACATTTAACGAATAGTTCTGAAGTATGTGCATTAAATGGTAGGTTTGCAACGGAACGTAGGGCCTTTTTTTGTAGGATAACAAGATTATTTGTGGATTATTGTGTTCCGTTACCCCAAATTAAGTTGCAATAACGCAGATGTGACGAGAAGAGTGCCTTAAATATCGAAAGCTTTTGAGGAACTGGCAATACACGCTGACATTTTCTCAGTACGCCCAAGACCTTGCAAAGTTTGTTTTGTAAAAGTTACGTATGGTTATCCCATTTCATATATTCGTGAAAAATTATACCTAGAGATTTTGCTGTAGAAGAAAATTCAATTTTATTATTATTCAACATGAGATTATAAGAATGAGTGAGCTGATAAAGTGGGGATTTAGAGCAAAAAAGAACAGCTTTAGTTTTTGAGCAGTTAATTTCTAAAGAATTTCTAAGTGTCCGGCTGCATATTTTTGCTAATGTCAAGTTAGCTAGATTCACGAGGTCACATATTTTCGTTCCCGAAAAAAAGGACTTCCATCATCAGCGTAGATTATGTATGGGCTGAAGGGTCAACATTTATGATATCATTAATGAATATAATAAACAAAAGCAGCCCCAATATGCTGCCTTGGGGAACTCCATATTTAACAGGTTGCATAGAAGACAGAGTTCTGGTTATCGATACACATTGCTGTTTGTTTGCTAAGTAGTTTTGAATTAGATTAAGGGCAACACCATGAACTCCATATCATTGCAGCTTTCCTATTAATGTTTCATGGATAATTTTATCAAAGGCCTTGGACATATCTAAATATATGCCGAGTGTGAATTTTTTTGCTTCAATATTTTTAAGAACCAATTCTTTTTGAAACAGTAGAGCACTTTCTGTTGAAAAACCTGATCTAAATCCATATTGCGATTTTGTTATGACAGAATGTTTGTCAACAAAGTTTGATAGTCTAAGATGAATCATTTTTTCAAGTCCTTTGAAGAATAGGGGAAGGATTGAAATAGATCTATAATTACCGAGAATGTTTTTATCTCCACTTTTGTATATTACCGTCACTTTGCCATTATTCATATTCTGTGGGAAAGTGCCAGTTCTTAAGGAAAGGTTATAAATATATGTCACGCACAGACTAGGGAGATCAATAATATATTTAATCGGTTCCATTTTTAGACCATTTATATCCTCGCTCTTACTCATCTTAAAGTTTTTAAATACTCTTAATACTTCATTTTCATCAGTTGGGAAAAGAAATATTGATTCCTTGAGCGGCACAGGCAAGTAATCAAAGGCGCTCTCTTGATGTGAGCTCTCAGTTACAGATGTAAAGTATTCATTGAATTTGTCGGCTAACTCCTTGCCTTTGATAACTTCATTGTCACCTACAAGTTCTTCTAAACTATTTCTTACTCTACCTGGAGATATGATGGAGTGTAATTTATTCCACATTTGTTTGATATCTGTGATGCCCTCGGACATGTTATGATAGTAATTTCGTTTTGCTTGCCGTTGTAGCTTAATGATCAAATTTCTACATTTTTAAACATCCTCAAAGCATCTGGATTTCAGTTAACTAGGAATGCGTGAAGTAGCCTATCCTTTTCCTTCATCATTTTTAGGATCTCTGTAGTCATCCAAGGTTTGCGGGCACGCTTTGGTTTTTGAAAACTTGAAGTGGGAAACGTTTATTATAAACTGAACTGATCGTTCAGATAAAATACTCGTAAGCTAAATCAGCACAGGATAAAAAAAATAAGTCATCCCATTGCGTTTGCTCAATTTCATCATGAAAGCGCGAAAGAGAGATAAAATTTACATCTCTATAATGTATCTGAGTGTGCTGCAGGATTGGTGTACAATAAGATATATAGGTAGGTGATCACTGATAGCAGTACCAATAGTGCCAGAAAGTACGGAATCGAAGGGAAAGTTTGTTATGAACAGGTCTATTAATGTTGCACCCGAGTCAGTAATATGAGTAGGAATGACAATAACATTCAATAAAAAGGGGGAATCAAAAAGTGCCGAAAGATCCTTTTGCTTATTTGTGCTTGCTAATATATCAATACTCAAGTCACCTCCCAACACGAGTCTATATCCATTGTCATTAACAAAGGAAAATATGTTATCTAAAAACTGTATAAAATTGTTTATGCTGCCATCAGGTGGTCTGTATACTGCGACAAAAACAAAGTTTTCTACTTTAAGACATACAATTTCAATATCATCCGTGCATTGAGACCACTCGTTAAGCCATTCATATCTCATCTCATGTTTAACGTACCGTATTTTCGCGATTCTAAGCACCCCCCCCTCTATTTTCGCGAAAAATTAGGAAAAAAGTTTGCATGCGAATCTAAGCACCCCCCTATTTGTTAGGAAAAGCACGTAGCCAAGGCCGCCAAACGCGCTTGCTCACTCTGGAATCATTGCTGGGCGGACCTGCAGGCACATGGTCGATGCTTCTGTTGGACGCGTTTCGCGGCCATCTGACCCCGGAGGTAAAGACAAAGCTTCGGAACATCAATAGCGACGAGGTTGGGATTCCGAGTGGCATGACGCCAGTGCTGCAACCTCTCGACGTTTCAGTCAACAAGGCCTTCAAAGTCAATCTCCGGCAGGAGTACGAAGAGTGGGCGCGGAACCCTGACCGGAAAAAGACGCCGCCGGGAAAGCTGCAGAAAGCGTCCCCATCAACCATCGCAAAGTGGATTTCGGACGCGTGGAAGAGGGTCCAAGTGGACGTTGTGGTCAAATCATTTAAGAAGTGCTCGATCACAAACAACTTCGACGGATCGGAAGACAACCTGCTGTGGGATACTGAGAGCAGCGGTTCAAGCGGTGTGACGAACTCGAGTGCCACTGATAGTGACTGAGCAGCCTACACAAGCGGTGGGTTTACTGTCTGCACCGATTTTCTTTTTTGAATGTTTGCAAATTAAAATGTTGTTTCCCACACCCATCTCCTCGTGATGTCGTAGCGAAAAGAGGGAGGAGGGGGGTCATTCTAGATTTTTCGAGTCTAAGCACCCCCCCTCACTTTGGGCATCGCGATCGTGAAAAAAAGGGGGTGCTTAGAATCGAGTAAATACGCTACATACATACACCACCTCCTGTCCTTATTTTCCTATTTAAATAAACTGGATTATAACCTGCGATATTAATAACGTTCGAGTCATCACGGTACCAAGTTTCTGTTAGCATAACTATGGAGAAATCAAATTTAAACTCATCAAGAAGAACAAAGAGGCTGACCTCTTTGCAACGAGCAGACTGCATATTAATGTGAAGCACAGCTAGGGGTGATATGCGCTGGTCTACAGTGCGTGAATTTAGTTCCGACGGACTAGAACCCATCGTATTAAAAGTCCATTAGTGGACAGGGGTAATAACATATGTATACAGAAATAATTATAGCAAGTATAACAAAACAGCAGCCCTTGAATAGGGTAAATGTACTCACTAAGAGATGTTGTTGAATCGTTACGAAGCGATACTTTCGTTGTACAAGGTTAGAAAAACTAGCACAGACAACAGAGAAGTGATATATGGCACTAATACAGCACACAACAATATTGAAAGCGTTATAAAAAATGTTCAGTTGCATAATATAGATGAAGAGTAGGGGCATTGGTTACATAAAATGCTGTGTAATATGAAGAAATAGGTTTAGACACATATAACACTCTACAGAAGGACAGGATTATGTTTTCCTGCTTAATAAAGCGATCAAAAAAATACAGAAAAATTACATGCAGGATCACAACTAAGAAAACCATTTTCCCACCGTGACGACCAGTTAAACAACTTGCGCCAAGCCCTCCTTACACGTTATGCACAAAACTGGTGTCTTTTCCAATTTCCACATGAGAACTTTGCCTTGAGACACCCAGATAAACTTCCATTTTTTCTCTTTCCTTGCTTGTCTCGCTTTTGCTAGCAAAATTATGTTTTCGCGACAGAGTTGCTCATTTACATAGATCGAAGCATCTGTGTCATACCCTAAATCCCTTGTATTCAGTTTTCTTTTCCTTGCTGCCGAAAGCATTCTGTCCCGGCCAGCTCTCAAACGAAACTTTGTGACCACATGCGGCCTACTCTTATCTCTGGATGGCACACGATGCACATCTTTGTCATTCTCATTGGTGCCGGCCATCAGATACCCTGCAAGTTTTCCAACTTCCTTCAGAAGGTCCTCATCTGGTACAACCAGAAGCACTTGAATTTCAACATTCATATTTCTGGAGTATTGTTTCAACCCAGTTATCTCACTCCTAGCATGCTTCAGTTCTTTTTTGAGGAGTTCACTTTCAATGCGGCACTGCTCATTGTCAGCCCTAACAGCAGAAAGCTCACCACGAAAGGCCTCAACATCAAGTTTGAATTTTTCAAAACTATCACTCAAGAAATGTACGGATCGATGAAGACCAGTGATTTCCGTCCAAATTTCACCATTTGAGGTACTGATCCGAGCAACGTCACTTTTAATGTCTGACGTGAAAGGATCTAGCTTAGTCACCAACTCAGTCAATACCTTAATGACCTCTTTTATGCTTCCCGGCTGCTTCTCAGCCATAGCTTTAGCAAGGTCATTTAGGCCACCAGAGTTCGTTTCCCTGCCTCGACTCAAGGTTGGCAATAGAAAACAACAACAACACAGCAGAAAATAGAAGGCATTCACACACAAAAAAAAAGAAACCCAGCACAAGTGACCAAGTACGGCTCTACATTAGCTTTTTTATGCACCATGCAAGTTAGGTAAGCTGGTTATGCCAGCTTGAGAAGTTCAGCACAACTTTTACACAGACCGTAGGCAAAGAAGACACAAGCGCTGACTTACAACAAAATTTTTATTGAAAACGTAGCGACATATGTATGGATAAAGTATCACACAGCTAGACTAAAGATATTCTTGCGAACAGAAAATTGTCCTTTTGCACATGCCACACCGTTATGCTTGCACATACAACCACCACATCTGCCGCTTGTCAAGGTACTGTATTTCTTTTTTGTTATTGCGATTGATGAATGGCTGATGCATCCGTCTTGTGCTTTCTGAATGTGTTAAGCTTCCATGACTAAGTGAGTTGCACTATCTCTATGTCTTACGATGATGTTAGTCTTACTGGTCAGGCATACACCTTAATGCACGGCAGTGCAGGTTAAGGTACATTGCTTCGTTATTCTTTCTTCTATTTTCATATTCCTTTAATCTGGCATTTACACAACTTTCTGATTGACCTATGTAGCACCATCCTTATGATAAGGGCAGCCTATACACAATGCCTGTTTTACATTCTACTGACTGTGACTTGTCTTTGACATTGCAAGCTCCTTTGCTAAAAGCACCCTCGGCCTTGCTTTGAACATGTGGGCAGATGCTAGATAACTTGCATGGTGTATAAGAAACAACACCGACATATCGGGCACCAACACTCTTTAACTCGTGCGACATACGATGCACATGAGGTACGACCACTATAGGCTGCTGCTGCCAGCGTTCTGTACTTGATCCTTTACCCCCTTTCCTTAATCTGTTTGAAAGCTTTCTCAGACGCTCTCATCATCACATTCTCTCGGTATCTGGCTGACCTTAGCTTTCCTAATTGAGAAAACACAGTCTCAAGGAAGGGAAAACATGGGGAAGGCGGGAGATGGAAATTCAAGACGATGAGCAAAACGAGAACAAGGTGAAAGTAAGAGCCAACGTTTCAACAAGTGGACTTGTCCTTTTCAAGGCGACATATGCTTTCCTTGGCACAGTATATATAGGTAAGGTTCCTCTAAAGAGGAAAGGGGGTAATGTGGGTGGGTAAGGCAATGGACGAGGGTATAGAATTGAAAAGAGGTGTCCAGGCCCCTTCCACAAAAAAAAAAAAAAATAACCTACAGTGACACATCAACCGGCTGACACACGACGCTACCTCACATTCCTTTGCCTACGCTGAATAGCACACCTCTCTTTTCAGTTCTACACACTTGCCCACCCACATTACCCACTCTCCCCTTTAGAAGAATTGTACCTATGTATACTGTGCCAAGGAAAGCACATGTCGTCTCGAAAAAGAGAAGTCCACTTGTTGAAACGTTGGCACTGGCTTTCAACTTGTTCTCGTTTTGCTCATAGTCTCAAGCAAGATATGACAACATGCAGTGGACAAACAAGATACGGCTATTCCCTGCTTTATCACCTTCGAGTATTCTAATCCATAAACCATCAAAAATATCTCAGACCTAGTGTTATAACTCCCAATAAGGATGACTCACACTGGTTTGCACCCTTAATTTTAAACTCAAGAACTGCAGTTCATTATCTCTAGGGTACTTCAGCAGTGAAACATACACTCTTCCCTCTTTCCTCGGAAACCTTTAGCACATTGGCTACCTGTTTTTTTAAGAATAGCGATGTGGGTGAGTTGCTTTAGGTCCATGGTGTAAAATTTTGAAGCACTGAAATGCGGAAAAAGAAAAGGATTATGGAATAAGGATTGCGTGGATCGCGGTGTGTGTGTGGCGAGCACGTTTGGTGGCATGGCACATTCGGCAAGGAACATGTCCAGCAGAAGTTCATCAAAGTTTATGCAGGAGGCTGGCCCCATCTAGGGGAAATACCAAAAGGATTCGCCAGATTTTTGCCAGCGCTTGTGTTGTCCTCTTGCAATTCTTCTTTCTTCGTCTGTTTTTGCCAGATTTTTGCCAGCGCTTGTGTTGTCCTCTTGCAATTCTTCTTTCTTCGTCTGTTTTTATTCCTGTTTATTTCCCTCACTTCGGTGCTTTGCGCTGCAAAAATTTTATGCCTGTTTGTTTAAATCTGCCTTTGAAGCAATTATCTGAACGTCATCAACATACCGAAACAACTTAAACTCTTTCCCGTGGTGCGGGTCCCGGCCTTCATTGCCTCATGTAACATAGGAGTGTACCAAAAGACCTCGTACTATTAATTCACCTTTGGTACTCACCTTGCTAAGGGAGCCCTGGGAGGCCATCCTCGTTCTTGCTGACCTCGAGGCCAAGGAGGGCCTCCTGGATCAAGCTGGGCGGTTTGCAGTGGCCACTGGAGTCTTGGAATAGGGACCCACCCTGCACCGCTCCCTTCCCCTGCACTTTTTTTTTTCTTCAATACATGTTATTCCTCCTCCTCCTCTAAATCCATTTATAATGACCTGTCTACAGAACTTAGGAAAATTGTGCATAACATTAGTGCAACTTTTGACCCTATGCAAATCCCAGCTTCTTGCGCAAATGACTAGCTATCGAGACCCACAATGGTAGACTAAATAAAACTGCAAAATTTCCATAAACCCATCCACTGCAATACCACAGTGGTTTAGGAATTGTTGCTCATCACTGTCCTGAGTGATATAATTCTGTAGACCGCACATTCATTGGAGGGGATCATATAATAAAGACGCCTGATGCCTACACTGAACACATTACAGCTGCCGGGGTTACACTCCTTGATCCATGAATCCATCAGTCACATTAACAAAAAAAAGGAATACAGTATCTTGACAAGTGGCAAACGTGTATATTGTATGTGCACGCAGAATGGTGTGGCACATGCAAAAGGATGATTGTCTGTTGTTTACAAAAATTTTTTTACTCTTGCAATGTGATAATCACACGCACGCACGCACGCACGCACGCGCACACACACACACACACACACACACACACACACGTCCCTGCGTTTTCAATGAAAATTTAGTTGTGAGTCAGTGCTTGTGTGCGTCTTCTTTGCCTACAGTCTGTGTAAAAGTTGTACTGTTTATTTCCGTCATCTATCAGTTCCAACTCACCCAAATATCTGCTCTTATGAGAAGTTCAGAGCAACAGGGGAAGAAACTTTAGTTGAGACTTTAAACATTAGCCTCCAAATGTATCAAAGAGTTTGGTGCAAATAACAGCTGCTTGCAATAATTTAGTTATGAAACTCGGGGTTACTGGACTCTGGAAATTTTTTTTCTTCCAGCAGTCTTTCAGAGCACAGAGTAGGCATGCTTACTCAATAGAAAAAAGTATTTTGTTACAGAGATTTTCAAAACATTCATGGCACAGTGATGGTTAGCTGCCATCTCCGTCTCTGTAACTCTGCACAAGAGTGCATTGCAGCCGCACTTAATTTAATTGGTTAAGCAGTGGACTATAATTTGTGCATACCATAGTTAATGAACATATTTCACAAGATCTACATAAGGGACGGACCCTGCTTCCTTCTTTGTTGTACCCGCCGTGGTTGCTCAGTGGCTATGGTGTTGGGCTGCTGAGCACGAGGTCGCGGGATCGTATCCCGGCTGCGGCGGCCGCATTTCGATGCAGGCGAAATGCGAAAACACCTGTGTACTTAGATTTACGTGCACGTTAAAGAACTCCAGGTGGTCAAAATTTACGGAGTCCTCTACTACGGCGTGCCTCATAATCAGAAAGTGGTTTTGGCACGGCAAACTCCATAATTAAATTAATTAAATTTGTTTGCTGTTAATAGGTTGAAATAGCAAATATCTTGAACAATTTTGTTTATTATTTGCCGGTAAGTCTGGTACTGGTGACCTTAGTACGCCTTACAGATTAAATATCATTCACAAGTACATAAACTTGCATAAGTCTCATTATCAGAAGGCAGCTGCTGTTACTTTGCAGTTTCTTTCTTTTTGTTTTAATACATGTCTTCAAATAAACTTGAGTAAGGCTCACTTTTTGCACACAGTCTGCTTTCTTGCTGCACCAAAGTCTGCACTGAAGTGGCATGCATGAGCACACTTCGTGTGAAATGTATGCATGCACTGTGTTTAAATTGAATCTTCACGGTAATCTAGAAATGTTTGTGCTGCATTTTTTGTGAGTATTGTTGTTGATCACTACATGACTAGTACTCATCAGGCCTCCATCGTAGCCGCTTAAAGTAGAAAATTTTGTTATATACTGAGAGTCACACAGTACTCGCCTCTGAATATTCTTCCACAAATATTTCTTTTATTGTAATTGCAGAGCTTCAAGCTTTTGAAGGCGGCTGATCATTCCAGCACTTCACCCCACAATGCATGCCACCACGTGTCCTTGAATGTGCATTACCTTTACCCAATGCAAGTTGAAAGTCCTGTGGAATGCTAGTGATTCCACATCTATTGTGGCGAAAGAGGGAGAATCAATGAATGGAGTGAGCAGGCCTCAAGTGGAGAGAGGTCAAACAAGCCATGTTTGTGTGTGTCACATTTAAACAACATGCTACTGTGTTGTCTTACCATCTGTTTCCTCAGGTCTTGATGTCATTGACATTGCAAATATTTTGTGCTGGTGTAAGTGCGCCATTCATGCAGTGTCCTGTTTGGGCATTTAATAGCGTACCTGCCAACCCTCCCGAATTTTTTGTAAACTTTACAAATTCTTCATTGTTATATAATTTTACTAATGTTGTGTCAAGTTTTACGAAAACAGATTCTGTCCGCAAGAAAGTTTAAAGGTGTTGGAAGGTGGTACAGGCATAAGATTGCAAACAAAAAGAATGCATACTATAAAGAAATTTTGATGGTACCTTTGTACCTTTCTCACCTTTTTGTGGCAGCAGAAAATGCCTTATACTAGTAGGGTACTTGCTTCAAGCAAGTGTTTTCAGACAAGTTTCTGACCCAGAAACATGCACCCCGAATTTCACATCAAACGCTGCAAACGTTGAGCCAAGGCGCTACAACGCAGCTATGGACAGGCTGAAGGAGTCTACAATGTGGACGCTGCAGCCTACACCCCTAGACATCATGCTCTAGCGGTCATAGACAACCAGGGCAACACTGTTTGTTCAGGATCAGTCAAGACCACCTCGGCGGGCGACGCGGAAGAAGCCGCCATTGCACTCGCATCGCGGCTACCCGGTTGCAACGTCATCATAAGTGATTCTAAGACTGTTATCCAGAACTTCAGTAACGGCTACATTAACAACCTTGCCCACTCTCTACTAGTCGCTCACCCACCGGAAAACGACATTGCTCACGTCTGGACTCCAGCACATCAAGGACTCCACGGCAACGAAATGGCTCATGCCGCTGCTCGAGGATTCACGGACCGAGTGGCCGCAAATATTGGCCGAACTCTAGAACCCAATGACTCCCAACAACACGCCAATACAGACACACTCGTCACATTCCATGAAATTTGCACACATTACAGACACCAACGCCTAATGTATCCACCTCTCTCTGTGCCTAGAACGCACCAGAGAGAAATACTATGGCGCCAACTACAAACTCGCACTTTTCTTACCCCGCACACTTTGCACTTATTCTCTCCCGCCACATACCCGACACCCAAGTGTCGCTTTTGCCCTGTCCCGGTAGCAGATCTCTCCCGTATCATGTGGCAATGCCCCATCAATACTCCCCCTCCCCCCCCCCCCCGCACGCTCAAACCATTAATTAGTAGTGAGGAGCTGTGGGAGACTGCCCTGCGCAGCTCAGATCCCACCCTACAGGACTGAGTCCTGAGGTAGGCTAAGGAGGTAGTGGAGGCCTACCACGACTGGCCGACGGATGTCTAGCAACCTAATGTGGTGGCAGATGCCTGCTGGGACTGGAGTACATAGACTTCCCTCTCTCCCCCCGGCCCCTCCCCTCTCTTAAAAGGGGAATAAAGTTCATTCATTCATTCTGAAGCAGGCAAAATTGGCAACAGCAAAGTTCCAGAAAAAGTTACTATGATATATAAAACAGTGGTTTGCTTTTCAATTTCTACTGTCATTCCTAGCTTTTCTATTAATAATTGTTAATGAAATGTATTTGCCACAAAATGTGTGTGCACACTTAGTGCAAGCTTTACTAAAATACATGCTATCACCCCTGCCTTGTCATGTCCATGGAACTTTTATGAATTTTGAAGTTCACAGTTTAGCAGATATGTTAACAGTCACATGTCATATAAATCTGCAGATGAAGTAAAAGACAGAGCTTGTCCTCTTTTTTGATTGTTGCGCGATAGTCAAATGGCATCACTCATTTTCGTTACCCGCTAACCTCTGCTGCAGGATCACAGCCTTTCGGATGCACACCCACCATGTGAGCCCGCACCGCCTCCGGGCCACTCTCCCATACCCCTAAAAAGAAAGTGCTACAGTGACAATGGTGTTGGTGTTAGTGGAGCTGGAACCAGCAGCACGAGTAGCTTTCAACTGGGCCGGTACCGACGTGAGTCACCTCCGGAGGACCCTTGCGGTTCAACAGCCATTGTGGCAGCTCCGGCAGTGGGTGCGTGCCGTGCCTTTGGCCTCATGATGGAGAACTGCGTCAGTGATATTCCCGAGGGCCCCAATCGGGACCTGGCAATGCTGGTCGCATACCAAGCCCTTGTGAGGTTCAAGCTCACGCTCAATGGCCATGGCAGTGACGCAGTAGATATCACACTCTCGGAACTCTTCAGGAGTTGAGCAGCACCATCAGATCCCGTCAACCCGGGTCTGTGTGGTGCATGCAGCTGCCTAAGCTGGCGTTGTTGTTGCACAATGGACCAACCATAAATCCGCTGGTCTCAGTGGCAGATTTAAGTGTGGAACTGCGTGGGGCTGCTTCTTGTCATGGTTGATGGTTTCTCAGAGGGTGAGTTTGTTTGCTGGTTATCGTGTTCCTCGCCACGTTTGCATGGTTGCTGGTGTGTTAGTTGAATCTGAGGTGTATAGAAAGGGGCCGGTCACACGTTGGCCAAATGAAAAGCAGCCTTCGTCTGCATTGGTGGCATGTGTCAATCTTAACGATGCCACTGGTTAGTATGAAAAATAACTGTGCTGCCAAGAAATTATGTCCATGTACATGCAAATATGTGCCATATGAAACATCAGCGCCGCTTGTTTATGGCGATAATCTTTCTGTACTTGCCATAAAATGTGAAATACTGACAGACATAGTGAACACTTTGTTTTGTGCCCTTGTTAATTGTTTTACCGTGCCTGTAACCATTGCCTTTCATTTGCTCTCTTCAGTCAGGAGTGCATATCAGGATGCAATGCAAGGTGTTAGACATTTTCTGCTGATTCAATGCTTAAATGTTAAGGTTATGGTTAAGGTTATTTTTAATAACATTAAGGTTTTAAAAATCACATTTGTGTGCGTTCATTTAATTGCAAGATAAGTGCTTTTGACTGTTGAATGTGCAAGACAAGAATAACACCTCTGCACCATTACATACACATATTGCAGGCTTCACTTTTGTTTTGTTTTGTTTTTTCCTCACGTGCCAATCATACGTATTGCATATGTCAGAGAGAAACTTTGGGGGGAAGAAAAATAGGCATACTGCAAAATGAAAGTTTGCCTTGAAAAACAAAACTGAATGTGATACAGCAAATCAAAGAAAGAATTCAATGCTAGACATTAGGTAAGATTTAGTGACACGGTTGTTTATAGTAGTACATTAAATAATGTACAAGAGACTCAGAGTTTTTCTTCGTTTGTTCTGCCATGCTGTCAGAAGTGGCTGAATGTGTAGTGAGGCTATAAAGAAAAGTAAGAAAAAGATGGCATATTGTTTTCAGTATCCATGTGTGTGCTGTCAGTTGGCATAATGTATGTATAATATAACTAGCCAATAGTTATTTTATTGTGATAGCAATTCTATGGACACTCTAGGCGCAGTCACACTGCTGCCGTCGTGCTGTCCCGCTATAAACAGCCCATGTGCCATTTGTGCGCGGAGGCTTAGAGGGTTTACACAGACACAGAGTGTGTTTGGTTGCAAAAAACAACAAAGCGAAGTGGATGCACCGTCAGTGATGTCCTCAGTTGGCTCAGTGGCGGTGCCAGGAGAGCGTTTTGCCTTCCACTGCTGGCATGAGCGTTGTGCGCATGCATACTATAAGTACATTAGCATTCCTGCTGAGCTGCTGTGGTATGCACTGATCTGAGCAGAACGGACAGTAAACTTCGAGCTAACATTGTCTAATGTTTCACTGTGTGCTGACTAACGCCAACGGTTTCCCATCAGTCTCGTCTCTTGCACCATCTAAGTGCAGTGCCTCCAATGCTACTGGCGGCACTCCTGATCACGCCAGCGTTGTGAGGTGCCTAGTAGCTGCCAGAATGCTGTTCCTTCTGTCCAGTGTCAGTTGCCTTGCAGGCTGCATTGCGCCAATGTGTCGCCCCCGCTTTCTGTTACACTGTCCAAGGAGCTTGAGCGTAATGCTATACATTGCTGCCGCAGTCAGTGCTTCGTCCTTCGGACAAAACTGCCAAATCTTTTATGGGAATGAAATGTCTTATTCCCATGAGAGATTAAATTTCGCAATTCCAGCCAAGTTTTTTTTTGCAAGACAATTGCTGCCCCTCTGGAAACTTATACTGGCATGGGTGTCACACTTTCCTTGCTTTCATAGCATTAGCACATGAGCTTACACGAGCTTGCTCGAGTAACAAGAGTTGCTATTTGAAGTATCTTGCGGGGAGAGCCATGACATTCATTGTTGTCAGTTTGCAGTAATCCTTGAGTAGAAGCTAGGTTCCCATAAAAAAGAAGAGACAAACCTCCATTGCTGTTAGTGTTGTACCTCTGTTAATGCTAACATTGTTTGAGGTCCAATCAGTACCAGGTGCTTCTGGCACACACACTTTATTCGTTGCCTTCTCTCTTTTTTTAATAGGATTACTGGGTCATTCCATGCCAACTGTCCTTACCGTGGCGCTCGAGAAAAATCATTTCTCTCCAAAAATTACAAGAAATTACTCGTATAGTATAAGCATCACATACACAGTATTTTCACAAAGTATGTTGAGCAGAAAAAAACTGTGGCTCGTGAGGACGATTTGAATTTCATGAAATAGTGAAAAACCAGGTGCAGAAAACAAATTCACGAAAAATTGGCGCTCTTGCACATTCTTGCACAAATTGATGTTTTTGCGTTGTCTGAACATTGTTACGAGCTGAAAACAGCACTAAACGACAGCACTAAGATAGGGACACAGACCCCAGTCCTGACTAACAACCAAGTGTCTTTATTCTTTCACTCAGCACATATATATATATATATATATATATATATATATATATATATATATATATATATATATATATATATATATATATATATATATATATACAGTGAACTCTCACTTGAGTGAACTTCAAGGGACCGAAGGAAATAGTTCACTTAACTGAAAGTTCACTAAACTGAATATTCACCAGACCAGCATAAGACATGGCATACAGAGTCAAAAGTTTGAAGTGTAATTCATGGAGTAAAAGACATGGCATCCATAGTGTTAGAAATGTGTGAAATGGAATTTGTACATATCAACAAGTACAAGGTTCATAACAGTGATAATGCTGCCTTTCTCACTTAGAAAAAAATCTAATCTTCTTCTGCACTTGTACTGTTAAAGCACAGGAAGTAACAAAACTGTCCAAAGAGTCAATGTTCTTGTACACTTCTTTTGGGCAGTGGACACGCGAATTGCCGTTGTTGCTTAAAACTGGAAGGCTGAATGGAGCCGATGAAAAAAACACCACGTGGGTCGTTTGCGTGCACACGCGAAACCGACAAGACTGGAAAGAAAGAGATGACGACCATGCCACGACTAGCCGGTCGGAAAAAAAACACACCACGTGGTTTGTGGCGTGACAGATCGCCGCTTTGCTCTGGCGGCGTTGTAAGCGCCAGCGATGTTACTTTGTTTATGGCCTCCGAGATCACATGCTTGCTCGTTTTGTGCGGGCAATCTCGGAGGCCATGCCTTGTTGCCGTTCGTTTTCCGCGCTGCCGCTTTGCCCCAGGGGCGCTGTAGCGCCAGCGACGTTACATAGCCGCTGGAGCGGCGGTTTGATGAGGGCGGGCATCAATTGCGCCTGCAGTGCAAGGCGCTAAACTTCGTTGAACTGATCGTAAAAATATGCCTTGGTCCTCTGAGCGAGTTCGTTAAACTGAAATATTGACTGTTCCGAAATTCGTTTAAGTGAAACGTTTTTGCATAGAATCTATAAGGAAACTGCCGGGAATTTTTAAAAAGTTCGTTATTCTGAAATATTCGATAAACCGACATTCGTACAACTGAGAGTTTACTGTATATATATGCCAAGTGAAAGAATAAAGACACATGGTTGTTAGTCAGCACTGGAGTCTGTGTCCCTCTCTTCGTCCTGTCGTTTAGTGCTGTTTTTTTTTCCACTCGAAATATTTTGGGAAAGTACTGTGCAAGTGATGCTTATATATGTGTAACTTTTTTTGTAATTTTCGGGGAGAAGTTATTTTTCTCGAGCGCTACGGTTGGGACAGTTGCCATGGAATGACCCTGCTTTCATGGTTGCCTCAATATATATAAAGGGAAACCGATTCATCAAAAAAAGCAAGAATTTGCTTGTTTTATTGCTTTTGCACTCAATTGAAAAATTGTGGCCAGTTATGCCACAAACCGGTGTAAATCATTTTTACTTTTGAAAATTTAGTAGCAGCAGCTGCAGGGCCTGCATTTACCTGGGTGGCCAGCCCTTGCTCAACACAATATGCATCATTTGTTGTTTCAGTTAGATATTGGCTTCCTCTTAAGCCTGTTGTGGCTGTTTAAATAGTACACAGGGTTATAATAATTAGGCAGTGGTGGTGCAATGAGGTGTACTGCAACCATGACTTATTAAAAATGCGTACTCTCGCTATTTCACTGAACTGCACGTACAGGAAAGTAGAAAGTGGGTTGGTATACTGTAAGCGAGGTGTTATGTAATATTGCCCTGGTACGCAAAAGAACAGCTGCAAATGTGTACATAAAGGTGTAGCTTGAATTTCTGTGTTCTGGCACATCATATCGCCATGTATCAGACCTCTAATATCGACTGCGTACAACTTAGATTCATAGCTATCTATTCAAGTCTGCAAAAAACTGCAATGAACAAATATGAGTGCAGTAAAAGGAGCAGATCATTGGCAGGACAGTTTCGTGCATGGATCTGAAGCACAATGCTAATGAATGCCTGCATCCATATAATTAGTTATTTCTGCAGATTTCAGGGGTCATAGCATGATGTCTGGTTCATGGAAATGGTGCAGTACTGCAATAATACCCTGCTGTTTCCTTGAACACTTCCATCCTTGCTGGAACTTCCAAGTCTCTGTACTGTCTGGCTTAGGAGATGACATCATCATCATGGCTCACTGTTATGTTAAAGGTGAAATGCTCACAGAAATGCATCAGGTAAAAAGTTAAAGCTGCAAGAGTAGCACAGGATACCTGTGCGGTAGCGATAAGCTTCACTTGTGGCCAAATTATTATCCCTTTCAGTGTCAGTTTTTTTTTTTTTTGGAGGTGACACCTCCAGCATCGGGATTCTTTGTTGGATATTATAAAATGAACACAATGGTTTATTTTTGCTTATGCAGAAAGTAAAAAATGACACGAATAATAGCAAATGCCCTCTTGATACGGTCCTCGCATTACTATCTGACATAAGTGACATGGCGGGACAGAAATGCAAAAACATACCGGTACGTTAGTGACACTGAAAGGAGTATTATTATTATTATTATTATTATTATTATTATTATTATTATTATTATTATTATTATTGTTCCACTTACAGAAACTTTAAACGTGAAAGACCCAAGGGACCATGCCAGGCTTCAGTAATGCACGTTTTATTGGCATCCACGGCTCATGCTTAAATTAGGGTATCATGCTAATGTAGTTGCCACAAGAATGGTTTGAATAAAACTGTGACGCCTTTACTAGTTCTGCCTTTTTTGCCTTTTCACCGTAGCGACACAGTGAGTAGGAAGGTTTTGAAAGTACTGGTGGCAAACCTCACTGCTGCTCATTCTCTTGGCACTGTGCTAGGCAGACGTGCACAGAAGATTGAGACACATACAAAAGACTTGTATGTGTCTCATCTTCCCTCTCTCACTTTCGGGGCATATGTGTTTCATGCCATTGAAAATAATGCGTTGCAGACCACGCTAACTTGTCCAGCAACAAGTTGTGCTCATATAGCCACACAACTGTATGAAACAGAGGCATATAATGAGCTTGCATGGCCAATGGCATTGCTTGATGCCTAACAAAGACATGCACTTATTTATCATAGTCTTGATGAAGACTAGTCTTTTAATAATGAATAATAGCCTAATGATAAAGAATAGTTTTCTAACAAAAAAAAAATGCAGCATATCCAACTATATACAGAGAAGCTTATGAGGCAGCATTCATGCGCACCTCCTCATCTTGCTCAAGG
The DNA here is from genome assembly GCF_023375885.2 of Dermacentor andersoni. Taxonomy (NCBI): domain Eukaryota; kingdom Metazoa; phylum Arthropoda; class Arachnida; order Ixodida; family Ixodidae; genus Dermacentor; species Dermacentor andersoni. Next base: position 355,613,226 of record NC_092814.1, read on the forward strand.
ATGCCCCGAATGAGGAGCTCTGCATTGTAATGCACCTTTGAACATGACCACCATTATAGGGGTTAAAAGAGGCAAGCTGGCTTTCTGTGGCGTTTGTTTGGGGTACCTGACTTCCCCTTGCAGTCGTGGATGCTACCACCCACGCTGTTACCAGGCGGCACAGCCAAGAAGGTTATATTTGGCGCAATGCATGCTCAATGTGAGGCCATCTCCCCTAGTACTCTCTCTACAATCTCATCGCAGCTATCCGTCTTGCGGCCCCCTCGCCCTCTCCACCAGTGGCCAACAACCCACATTCACAGGCTGGCTCCCCCCCTCCCTCCTATCTTCCCTGCTTTGGGCAAAGTAGTACGAGCCATCGCTGCTAGATGGAGCCGCCGTCCCATAGCCAAGTGTAAGCTATTCGGTGAGAACACATAAGCATCAGCAGCAGGCGACAGCCACGGTCAGAAAAGTCTGGGATGGTTTGCAAAGAAAGCTTTGCATTAAAAAGAAAAAAAAAGAGAAGGCCAAGAAATAAATACAATATCAGTGCAGTTTGATGCAGTGTTGTTGCAGCGAGACTAGACTGTTGGGTAGAAGCTCACGTGATGCCTCAAGCAACATTCCTTCCAGTAGTTTTCGTTCTTTCCCATACTCCATTTTCCTAGGAGTGCAAGAGTGGGTGGAATTATTGTCATCATCAGCCTATGTATGTTCACTCTAGGACGAAATCTCCGATTAACCCTCTCTTTCACCAGCTAACCCCATCTTATAGCTGCGAATTCTGTGCTTTCACCACACCACCTTGTTCTCTGTCGTCCCAGACTATGGTTCCTTTCTTTGGCACCCATTCTGTAACTAACTCTAATAGACCATCAGTTATCTGCCTTGAAGGGCCCTTAAACACTTTTAGAACACAGTAAAAAAACATTGCCGATCTGTTGTAGAGGCTGCTGTGAACATGCGAGACAAATATTACTGCACTGCATGCAGCAGGGATGTTGCAATGCTGCAAAAATAAAGTGGAGCTAAAAATCACTATGTCGCTTCAATGTTGTCATGCAGCGTCATCAAAAGCCGCTTGCCTACCAACACTATTTGCTGATTTCGGGATTGCAAGAGCATTCTCAGTGATACATAATTGCTAATTTTGAGCTAAATGAAAAATATATGTCTGCGGTCTCAAAAAGACAGGAAAATAATCTCATCTTTGCACTGTGCATAGCTGCATCTGCTGCGTGTAGCCTCCGAAATGGCAGTGGCATGCTGTGTAGGATTATCTACTGCGGCTGCCACGGGGTGCTGAGACCCTTTTCATCACCGCGACTCTCAACTTTTGGCCAGGGCTTTGCCCTCTTGGCTTCTCTGCTGCATAGCTTCCAGCACACTAGTGGAGACGAAAGGATGAAAGGAGAAAAAAAGCAGGGTGTCGGTGCAGTAACTCCACTTGTAATTGAAAGACTCTAAAAAAATTTTGGGGCCTGATGTTCATGAGATGACGTCCTTTAACAGTGAGGCCATTCTGTTATGAGTTAGGAAAGTGTTTCGGGGCCCCTTTAAGTGCCGGCATTACGTGGCCTGCCCAGCTCAACTGGAATATCGGCTAACCCCGTTTGCTCTCTAATGTACACCGCTATCTTTCGGTCTTGTGTAATGTTGCACCTTACATTTTTTTGTTCCATCGCTGATTGTGTGTTTAAAAAAGAAATTAAATTGTGGAGTTTGTGTGCCGAAACCATGATCTCATTATGAGGCCCGCTGTAGCGGGGGACTCCACATTAATTTTGAAAACCTTGCACGGTACACAAGTGCCCCTATTGGAATGCAGCTGCGTGCGCACATGATCCTGAACTTCTTCTGAAAGTCATGGTTTTCGCACACAAAACCTAGAAATTTAATTAAACTAATTTCCTTTGTTAATCTCGAAATTTCTGCCTCATATGATAGTACTGGTGGAATGTAATGATTGTACATTTTTCAAGAATAGGGGTAAGCTGCCGGTCATGACTTGGTAATGCCTGCTGTGTGCACTCCAAGCCAATTTTATTCTCCTGCAAATTTCCATGGAATGATGGTACACATCTAATTGGCGATCAGTGTGACTCTCACAAGCAAGAGAATAAGTGAGGTAAATTTTAACATGGCAGGTTGTCACGTTTCGTGGCCTTTCAAGTTTGGCGTTCCTCTATGTTTCAGTTCATGTCAGTTTCAGAGATTGAGAAATGTCTGCAAAACTTCTACACCTGAAATCTCTAATGTCCTGAGGCAATTTTTGTTTGAACATTATATACATTTGGAAGACTTTGGGGTATCCTTAGTTTTACTTACAAGATGCTAGTAGTTTAATGCGACTGTTTTTAGAAGTTTATTATAAATTGTTTTATACATTTTATAGTACACCTTAATCAGCATATTTTTCTCTTTCGTGGCGTGTGAACTGCTTTCATTTAGTAAACATACAGCTACTTTTAAAAGCTATATATAATTTATTTGCATTTGTTTACACCTTGAAATGCAGTTGGAGTCACGTGATCCTGTCATTAATTTTTTTGAATACAAATTAGATGTAGCTTGCAAAAAACAAATCGCAAAATGCCACCTTTTGATCGTGGCTGACATCATGTGACCGTCGATGTTGTGTAGGGGAATGTGATGTCACAGACAGCAGTCTTCACATTATAATGCAAAGCCTGAAACTTAGCAGAAATGCGTGTCCCCAGATATGCCATGCTTCCCATGCAGCAAATTGAGGTGCATAATAGATGGATATGGATGTACACGTCACCTTTTAAAGAAATATTGCCCTTCTGTGTGCAAGAAACCTACCATATTTTGTTGGTAGCTTTGCAAAACCATCTGTAGTCTGCATAATTAGGTAATTCGTTATGATTACTGAGATGCCTTTTTAAATATTGATCTGATGGACAGCCTTTGTTTCAATGCAAATATATAAAGTGGGCCCTAACATAAGATACCATACACTCAACACTCTTTTTTTGTGTGTAGCTTCTTGCTGTGCATTCAAAAAATCCATTTATTTAAAAAAAAGCATTGCAGCTTTTCAGTGCACCTATGCAATGTATTCTCATGTGTATCTCAAATGAAGTAAATCTAATGCTAATGCACCCGAGTGGTCCCCTAAATGTTTTTTGCTGTACTTGGGAGGTGGACACTTATTTTATTTGCTCGGCCTGGCGTTGTGGTTTCTGATGGCCTGGCTTTGACAGACTTGTGTAACTAACTATTGCCAGAAGTGCAGATTTTCGGGCTAGTTGGTTCGTTGCATTAATTGAGGTCATAGTGCTGGATTCACATGGACAAGCGCATGTCCTGTCCTCTTTTTTGTCCGTGTGAATCCAGCACTATGACCTCAATTAACTATTGCCAACTGCCATGTGAAGCCAACAGACAATCCAGCCAAAGAAAACGTAAGGGAAATTACTTGTTTCTATTTGAAATGTAGAAATGGTGAAGTAAAGGGAAATGAAAGTGGCCAAAAAAAACAAGTTGCCGCAGGCAGGGTCCAAACACGTCTTCTAACGGTGTGTGATGCTCATACCGATTGAACTTGGAGAGTGTTGCCATTTTTCCATCTATTTTCTTGGGTATTATATGTCTACTAAATCTAGCCCTGACTGTGCTAGTCAGTGCCAGAACCACGTCCATGGCAGCAGATGTAGGACATCCTTTCTACCACAGGCGTGTCACGTAGTACGTAAAATTGGGAAAAAGCAAGTGGCCAATATGCTACCTGAAGTCATAAAAGTATGCCGGAGTCAAGACCCTCGCTATGTAATGAGCAAGGACTTTTGCTTTGATTTCTCTTTAATTTATCATGTCTAGATTTCAATTAGAAACAACTAATTTCCATTATGCTTTCCTTGGCTACATTGTCTGTTGGCTTCATATGACAGCGACTAACAAAAATCAAGCCCCTCGGTTCCCCTTCTTCTGTGTTATTGCAGACTGTGACGTGTACCCGATTCCAGGAGAGAAGTAAAACTAGTCACTGGCATGAACTTTGTGGTTATACCAGTGTAAATGCTGTCTGCCCATTGTGCAACCACACTGTAAAGCAAGGAGTGTGTTCTGTTCACTAATTGCTTACTTCAGAGTGGTGCTGCTGTGAGCACAAGTGGACTGGCCATGCGTATTCCTTTTAAATGTTATGAGCTACGGTTGTTTGTTCTGTTTCTTTTTTAGACAATAGAGGATTTTTAAACAGCGCTTGCGACAGATAACATAATTGTAGTCCTTGACCTGGATATACTCAAACCGACGGACATTACTTGCACGAAAATTTGAAATGCATAATCGAATAATTAACAATGCACTAATTAACAGTTTCATTCATTACATTATGGCACATATAGCAATTTACAAATTGTAGCCAGTCAGTTTGCAAGGTATATCCACTTGGAACAAATCGTAAGAAGCATATTGGTTTCAATATATTCACCATGAAACTTACGGTAAAAATGCACTATTGTTCCACTTACTGATTTAAAAAATGGTCATCTTCTACATTGAAACACAAAAGTAACTGAAACGCCTGTGTGTATCGTCGCACAATTTGGGAATCAATATCTCGAAACTGGTGTCATCCTTAACATTGGTTTCAAGTGGATACGCCTTGCAAACTCTATTCATAAATTGCAATATGTGCCGTAAGTAATTAATTAAAAGTTGATTAGTGAATTCTTGTTAATTCGTCAATTATACATTTAGACTTCTCGTGCAAGTGATGTCCGCTTCTTTCAGTAATCCAGCTCAATTACTAGAATTATGCTATCTCACAGGTGATTTTAAAAAATTGTGAATGGTCTAAAAAAACACTCATTAAAGTACTGCACAGGCACCGGCCCGAAAGCCCCGGCCCGGCCCGTCCTGCGGTGGCTCGAGTCGGGTAAGCTATCTCTATTGCGGACCCGGGCCCGGCTTGGGCCAAGGAGCTTCGAGTTCAGGTCAGGCCCAGGCCTCAATCAGTCCCGTAATAGTCCTGGGTCTCCATCAGGCCTGTAATATGCCGGGTTTGCTATTGGTGACTTTTGAAAACTACCCACTATAGGTAGGAAAAACTTTATTTCGTCAGCATTAGGTTGGATTATTAGGCGTGGTTTCTTCAGGCGGGCCAAATTGCCGTCAATCGATGTTTGATGGTGACCTCTTCAACTTGTTTTATGGCCTGGATTTGGGTATCCAGGCCTCCCATACTTCAGGTGAGGGAGAGGCCATCAGGTTAGGAGGTGGCTTGTTCTCCTCGCAGTCCCATATTATGTGATTCAGTGTTGCTAGTTCCCCACAGAATCTAGAGTGGGCTCAAAAAATTGGACCATGCTTCGCTTACGCTCAAGGGCTAACGGGATAGGCCCAAATCTTCCAGGCCGGGTACGGGTAAGGTTTGAAACTGCCAAGTCTGGCTCGGGCTGGTCGCCACATAGCACTTTCAAGCTCGAGCCGGGCCCAGGCCTGAAAAACCGGCCTGTGCAGTGCTCTAACACCCAGTATAATTTAATAATTTATTAGGCAGAACAATGAAAGTGCTGTCAACTCCTCGATTTAAGTTCCTTATTTCCCGTTTGGGTTTAGTTTTAGTTGAACACTTTTAGGAAGATTAACACTAGTATCGCCAGTTCAATTCACTGAACACCTGTGATGTTATTCCACACGTAAAAAATGTTTTGATTATTGATTATTCTTAAGTGAACTAGTTGTAGTGTGTGTGTGCCTGGGATAGTTGCGATACTTTGCACCAAGCACCTATTAAGGGCTAACTATGTATTTAGAAATCTTGTTTACATTCATCGATGCTTCATGCAAAATCTTTCTGCTCTGTCAGGAATAACCTTTGAACTGCATATGTTTCTTTCACCCTTTTTTGTTCTGCCTGATGAATTACTGTATTTGCACATAACGCGACCATGAATGTAACGTAAGGGGAAAATTTCAGTTTTTCAGAAAAATATAAAAAATATTACGTTTATAATGCAAAGTGATGCCGCAAAGCAACAGGAAGCAATTCATAAAATCAGATACCCGCCAGACTTTATTCATCATTCCTGGCAACTGCCATCGCAAAATAATGTGAAAGTACGAGTGCTGACGTCTTTGTCACTGTCAGCGAGAATGGCGTCATCTTCCGTGACACCCATCAAGGTTATTGGAGAGGTCACACTTCAGAAATGGCCCTAACACAATCGAACTTGGCAGATCTTTTTACGGATTGTGTGGGGACCCACTGCGTTGCTCAGGGTCATGATTAGAAAAAGCACACATTATATTCATGTCACAAACTCCGAATATAGCATGAGTCACATTTTCAGGCCATAAATTTGAAAAAATAACTCGTTTTGTATTCATGCAAATGCAGTGATTCGTTGGTTCTTGCTGGCTTCCTTACTTACTTATCCATTACCCAAGTACTTTCTCTTGTTTTATCAGATTTATCATGTTTAGTTGTTGTTTTAATTTTAAAGTGGTTGAACAATCAAAACGCACAGTTTTACAGCCAAGGGCATATGCAATCTGTTGAGGCCAAAGCAAGGTTGTATTCACTTCTTATGTAGTGTAAGCCTCCCCCTGCTGACATGTAATATGCTTTCTAGTGGAGGAGACTCCAGTATCCTTCTGTCTTCCTATACTGTGGTCTGTCTTCATGTTTCTCATATTTTTGTTATCTTTTAAATGCTACAAACATTCTATGTCTGTATGCCTTGTCTCCTCTTAAAGTTTCTTGCTGCTGCTTTTTATTTGAGAGGTGACATGCCAAAAGTGGTGCTGCCTACAATGCAACCCAGTTATTGTGCTTGATATGAATACATTTATCCCAAACAATGTAGCTACCTGTTCTGGAGGCTTCATCAGAGCATACTTTTGTTAAGGATATTTGATGTCCTGAGAATGCCCTGTACTGATCCTCTGCATGTCGTCACTCTGTTCTATTTTGCTTTCTGCCTGGGAGGGGCGGTGGTAGAGTTTTATTGCTATAGAAATTATATGGACACTCCAGGCGCATTTCTGCCGTCGGCATTGCCGTGAGGTTCCGTATAAAGACCAAGGGCGATAAAATCGTCGTCACGCTTTGTGCTGTATGTGCGAGTGAAAGCTTGCGAGGGTGACCTGGCGATCGCGGCTCAATCTCGCGCACGCAACGGAGTAAAGCGGGAAGGAAGTGCGGTGCCTTCTGTCGCGCCCAAAGCTTCGGGGGGAGGGAGGGTAGGGAGGGGACGCATGTTCTACTCCAGGCAGCCCAGGCGGCCGCGCGCGCCCGGCCGGGCTGCTGAATGTTGAATGCCATCTGCGACGAGTACAGAGTCCGCACTGCTCTGTGTTTTTGCAACTTAGTTGGCGTGGTGCGAGTGGCAGCGCAAAAGTCAATTCGCTCACTTCTGCTGCCACGTTTCCTTACTGCGGCGTTTTGACAGTGAGTTTCCGCGGTCATTGAGTGACATGTTCATGTTTGCTTGTGTGCGTGTGACACCATGCTTGTTAATTTAACTAGTATGCCTATGTTACAAATTTATACGGCCGATAAAACTACTATCCTTACTTCGTATAGCTGTCCACCAATTTGCTATCGCAATCAATGCTTCGCCTTTCGGGTGAAACTGCGACTATTTCTGGATGGTGCACAATTCTCTATTTTCGCTGGGGGTGAAGGAAGGCACTCCATCACTTGGCACTCCATGGTGGAAAAAAGAGGGCGATGGGGGGGGACAAGGGAAAATTTGTGGGGTCAGCTCCCCCCCCCCCTCGCTCTTCTTATTTAGAGCCACCCCTGGGCCCTGGACAACACTTTTACTGCTTTCAGTTCATCAAAAACAAAATTCATTGTGGCCTGAAATAACTATTTCTTGTGTGGAAATGGCTTTGAAACCTGTATGTGGTTTGTTTTGCTTGTTTATAATTTTGTGCTACTTTTGGCCTGGCTAGTTGTATGGGTGGCAGCTTAGGACATGTACTATATTTTACTGTTCTGCACAGGCTTCTATGTTCTGTTTTTAATGCAATAGCATTAGAGTGCTCATGGGAGTGAAAACCCGTCTGTCAGCTTGTGCACGGAAAGAAGGGAAAGGATCGAGAGGATCCTTTCAGCGCTTGTGTCTCGTCCTTCATACTTGTGGTTGCATGTGATTGCGCTGTAACAATTTTTCTGTCAAGTATGCACCAACTCGCCCAGAAAGAAGTTTTAATGAGAAGAGGAAGCGTGCCTCATATGTCATCCGCTGACATATATGTGTATACAAAGGCTGATATATATGCATATACTGTAATCCCATATTTTACGCACACACAGGAAGCTGGCGGCATAAATATTGATTGAGCTTAACTTGAAAAGTAACATGTTTTATGTCAACATGCTTCATACCAATTTAAACTATAGCTCGACAAAGCATTTATGTATCAAACAAACTCTCAGTCCTTGTTCTATCATATCTGAGTACAAGAACTACAACTGCGACAAATAGTGACTGAGACACGGCGATGTCATGCTGTTTTCAGGATGCGTGGTGACAAGCATGTATTTCCATGTAATTCTACAAACTACATAGTGATTCTGTTTGTGTGAATGTTTCAGTTGAAGTGTGCTCTTGGCATACTTTGAATGTCTGAATCAAGGGTATGCCATTTGGACATAGCAACACAACCTCGGGATACTTGGTGTTGTCTATCCAAGCTCGGACCATATTCTTGATTTATCGCTTTCTGGCATACTTTCACTTTTGCATGACACTACGTCCATCATGACATGATATCCAGCACGAGGCTCCACTGGAGCTACCAGCATTCTGTCCACTGGCTCAGCCAATCAATGTACACTGTAAGTGAAATCCATGAATGTGCTATATAAAGACTGTGGTCCCTGCTGGTGTCATGATGTAAATATACTGGCTTCATTGTTATGTAGTGAACTTGTAGGATATGGGTAAAGTGAAGTGTGATTGTGATGGTTCTTATGTGCTGTATTTGTTCGAATGCATATTGAAAACGACTGTGGTTGAAATGTGTGCTCCTAGAAACTGCACTTGCTTACTAATTCCTGTAGAAACACTACCTCCTTTACAAGCCCTCACTGGCAGCTCCCTTGGTGTTCTCTCCTCATACTTTGTGTTGCCTCATTGCTGCATGCATATGGAATAGATCTGCCAGCTTGCGTCATCTGCATGTCTCTTCAGCGAACATGGCATTGTTTTATGGTGGTTCCCTTCAGCTGCGTGCACCTTCATTGCACTTGCTGTTGCATGTGGTTCTAGCAGCAGTGTGGCATGTGGTCTTTTCATCAAGGCAGTTTGTTCTAGTTCTGCTGGCTGGTTAGGGTTTTCTGTCCTTCAAAACACGCATTCTTTCAGCCTCTGGGACAGGCGCTGCAGGTAGTATGTGCATCCCACGCCACGCAATCAAATAGTATTGATAACCCCCGTTTTCTTGGGCTCCACCCTCTTCCTGTAGGCATGATATAATGGAGAGTCCTACAATAAGTGTCTCTAACTTGGTTAATCACGTATGGCTACACAAAGTTTTGTTGCAGAGAAATGGGAACTAGCTTAGCACATGAAATCCAGGGTTTGACAGAACTCTGTGTGGTTGGGAAGGGACATGATGAATACATGTTCTTTAGATCTTTGCTGACATTCTATTTTATTCATCAAGCTTTGCACATATATCAGTGTGAAGGAGTGTGTGATTTGGAGGGTTAGAGCAGTGAAAGTAAGGTAATTTGAGAAGAGTTGTCTGTGCCAATTTGGTTACTTGCAGAACACGGAACCACATGTGCAAAATAAATCCATCCATGGTGCCTGAGAGTCCCTTGGAGGGCAGTCTAATGCTGCCTGTTATGTGGTATCGGTTCTCAAACTGATAACAATAGGCTGCATGCAACATGATGATTTTGATGCTGCCCCTCATCAAGCTTGAGCATTGTTTTAAGAAACTTCTCAGTACTTTCCACTTCACTATCACCATAAAGGCCACCATTTGCTGTTCATGCTGCCGATGTTCACCTCCTTTGTGCAGTGCAACCTTAAGCTCTTCTGTTATGCACATCTGTGATGTATTCGGGCCGTGTTTATTAATATGTAATGTCTGTGATTTAATGAAATGCTGCAGCATCTTTATTGAAGTGTTTCACTTTTCATATCATAAAGAATAAGAGTTGTTGAAGAGCTTCAGAAAATAAAAGAAAAGGTGGTTGTGAGGGTCTTGAGTAGGGGCTTATTACAGCACATGATGGATTACAGTGGGCCTTTCTCTAAATCATGAAACCCCTGATGCGATTTGTAAAGCAGCTGTGTGCACATGACTGTTTCTCTTTCTTGGGTTCCTTGTCCTTCTTCGAGTGTTATCATGCTCTTTTTGGTAATGGGAATGCTGTCAGCAATAAAGAACCTGTTATTAACATTTATGTCAGCTCATCAGTTGCAAAGGTTGTGAATGTATTCCTATCACCTGCAGAGTTGTCAGAGAGAAGTTGTCATAAGGGACTTTGAGCACTAACCATAGATGTTTCAGATGGTAAGAACTGCTAAGGAATGACATGCACAAAGTGCAGGAAAAGCTATGGGTTGCAAGAAGTGCAGCAAAAGCCCTGTGTCGCCCAACAAGAGAGAATCAGGATAAAGGCTTCTCTATTTTCCACCTTTGATTGCCCGCCACACAGCACTGACTGAATGGAAGTATCGGGGCAATTGAAAGTGTAAATGGCAGGGTGTCGCACTGAAAAAAATACCGGTATTCAGCTTTAGCGCCTTCTGATTTCATTCTGGTTCAGTTCCGGTTCAAAGAAATAAAAATTTACAACTGTTTGAAAACCCGCTCAACACACTAAGCCAGTTTGCGAACTGGTTCAGCAAGGTAACTTTTACCCTGCTCTGTGGCAAAGTGCAGAAGAGTGCCATTGACTTGTCTGCATGGTACATGCACAGGCTTTGTCAAAAGGTGGAAGAAAAGGGCTCCCTGGCACATGGGAGACAGAAATCAATGCATTTGCATAATTGAAATTTAATGGTGTACAGCTGCAGCAGCCATCACATAAAGACGGTCATGTTAGGCGTAAGTGTGTGCAGCGTGCAGTGCAGTGCCTCGACACGTCCTCCCTTCATTCTCGTGCTTCCTTTTGTCATCCATACTGAGTACGGGGATAACAATAGAAATTTGTAGGTGTATCCAAATATAAAACTTTCTAATGGAATCAAATACGAGTACTAGAGGTGTGGCATGCAAAATCAGTGATGACGATGAGCCACAATAAACAAGAGTATATATTTACTGAGCAGAAGGCCTTAGCTGACAGTCATTCGCCTCGGCGAAACCAACCTAGCGGCCTCGCGCGCGCTGTGCATGATCTGAGCCACACACCCGCTTCGCTTCTCAGGCAATGGCCTGGCCCTAGCCAGCCACCATTCTCCTCATCCTTCTTGACGTCGATGCTGCTACAGAGGAAAATGGCCGCCTAAATAATCAGGGTGTCAAACCGGAAAATATCGGTTCGGGTTCAGGTTCAATGTGCTCTATTTTGTTCCGGTTCAGTGAAGTAAAATTTGTTACCCAGGGTGTCTAGCAACCGGGAAAACCGTGAATTCTCGGGGATTTCGAGTAGTCTGGAAAAACCCAGGGAAAACTCAGGGAATTTTGCCACTGTCAGGGAAAATTAGCTGTAATTTTATTGAAAGGGTCGAAAGTCACGGTAATGCTGGCTCGAGTAACAGACACGAATCGTAATGAATCGTCTTTGACGCCCTGTCGTCGGTTGGAGAAGTTGCCAGTGTACAGTCAACGACCGACTTTCTGGATGGCCGATAATTTGGATGGCTTTGCGGCACCACGTACTCCATAGAGTCAATGTATCAGAACGTCTGAAATTTCGGACGCAAGAACCCTTTGCCGTCCGATTTTCCGGACTTTTTGCCATGACTGAAGGTCCGAAACGGCATTAATCAAAGCCACCACCGCTGCCGTTTTGATTACCTCGCCGCCTCGAACCGGCGCTCTCGCACGCAGATCCGCTAGCAGCCGTAGCCACCACTGCGGCAACGCTAGACCTAGCTGCTTCGACGTTCGCTATTAAGCTTCTTGCCGTTGGGTGCAGTGTTTTCATTGAAAGAATTCGCTGCTGTCAGCAGTGGCACCGACTCAGCCTTTGTGGTACTCGTGATTGGCTTAGAAGCTTGGAAAGCACGGTGCGTTGCACAAAGTGTTGTAATCTCAGCGCTGACACCCGTTGTTGCATCTGGGTCGCAAGCCCCAAGGGTAGCGTTGGCCTGGCGGCCTGGGGCACAACTGGAAGCATCCGAAGGTCCCGGCAAAGCATGAGTCGACTGGTAACAGAACTTGTTTATTCTAGCATCGCAAAAGAGCGGGCGGTCAGGTCGACCGAAGTGGAGAGACGGGAGAGCACGTAACTCAACGGAAGAAATCGGAGCCTCTCCCTTGGCGTCCGGGGGCAGCTGCTTTTATACTCTCGCAGTTGAGGGGAAGGAGGAACGCCTCGTCAGAGGCGCACGTGATGCGGGGCACGGACAGGCTGAGAGACATGTTGAGACGAGTGTAGTGACGCATCCGCCGAGCCGGCGCCGGTCAGACCTCCTCGCTTCACACTTGGGGAGCTCCTCTCCCCGGCTGCCGCGCTTTGACAAGCGTGGGCACCACCATGCACACACACACACACGCACACTTGAAGACTCGTGGCACTGAAACATGCCTGGACGCGCGTAGCGGGGAGGCGTATCGGCGGCGCTGAACGGGCCAAAATGTCCGCCGCTTTGAACGAAGCCCCGGCGTCCGTTGCATCCGCGCCGGCTATACCGCGCGTCGTAGGCGAAACGTAACAAAAGCCGGTTTCCTAAAGTCAGCTTCGCCTCTGTACAGAAATGTTACTTGGTGAAGCATACGCAAAAGTATTGCAGTGAAGCATAACAAGCGTGGGTAGGGGATATTGCTACGGGACACAGCATGTATTCCTTCATTATACACGCGTGCACCCGGTATCTCCTGTCACAATACGAGCACCGATATGCCTAATACGTGTACCGACAGGCCTTCAGAGCTTTTTTGAATATGCCTGTGGTGGTTTTAGCCCTTAAGGGCAGTAGAAGACATGCATTCAGTTTTTTCCAACTGGCCGATTTTTCTGACGTTTTCGCTGCCCCTAGGCAGTTCGAAAATTTGGGCGTTGACTGTACAACTGACCAAGAAGATTCTCCAAATGGTCCGTGGGGCAAACGAGTGGCGGAAGGAGGACGAGAGCAGAAAGGACCTACACATTGAGGAATGAACGGCAAAGGAAGTGCGCTGCCGCCATTTTGAAGAAGCTTGAGCTCAAAAAACGAAGTGTTGGCCGATGCCGAGATGCAGGTGTCCTTCCAAACCAAACCAAAATAAACTCTTTAACGCAGTGAAACACAGTGAGGCGTTGTTCATGGGCTGAGAGTAAGTTAGGACAGTTGCGGCTGAGTGACGAGCTGTTGAGAGAGTGCAGATTTTTGGGCTAGTTGGTTCGTTGCAACAAAGTTGAAGTCATAGCGCAGGATTGACAGGGACATGAAAGACGACAGGGCGTGCGCTAACTATCAACTGAATTTTATTTCAGGAAAGCATGGTATTTATACCGTCTCACACAAGTGAAAATCATCGCACACGCAACCCAGCATTTTCCCGATAGGCCATTTACTTTCTGCTCAGAGAGATCGACGGGGCGCTACGCAGTTTGCACCTTCTTTTTCAATCAAGCTTGCTTCTACAATTTCCCTTGTATCTTTATCTGCATTTCTAATAATTAAACAGTGGTTTACAGCCGCAGTCATCTCAATGCACGGAGACATGTCCATCTCGATAACAATTCAATTTTTGTTTGTGTACTCTTGGCCTGTCATTGAGGCATCTGCCTGTCTGCCCTATGTATACTTTGAAGAGAGGGGGTTAACCTAGGGTCCTGATTTTTATTAGTCATATCATGAGAAGCCAACAAACACTGAGACCAAGGACTTCACGTAGGGGAAATTACCTGTGCTTAATAAATGAAATAAAGAAACGATAAATTAATGGAAACTAAAGTGGATGAAAAAACAACTTGCCACAGGTGGGAACCGAACCCACAACCTTCGCATTTTGCGTGCGATGCTCTACCAATTGCGCTACCGCGGCGCTGTTTCCCCATCCACTTTCTTGGGTATGTATGTGTCCTAGTATAACGCTGGGAGTGGTAGCCAGCGCCACCACTCACATACCTTGGCGGCGGACGTGAAACCTCCTTTTTGCCGCAGGCGTCACGAGAACGTGATATTTATTTTGGGGGGGGGTGAAGGCAACTGGTCAATAAACCCGCACATGGTACCTGAAGGCATCAATGTTGCCGGATTCGAGACCCTCGTTATGTAACCGAGAAGAGAGGGGGTTAACCGAGGGTCCCGATTTTTATTAGTCATATCATGAGAAGCCAACAAACACTGACACTGTCCGTGGTGTCAGTGTTTGTTGGCTTCTCATGATATGACTTATAAAAATGGGTACCCTCTGACAAATGGGGACAAACACTGTCCGTGGTGTCGGTGTTTGTTGGCTTCTCATGATATGACTAATAAAAATGGGGACCCTCGGTTAACCCCCTCTCTTCTCGTTTACATAACGAGGGTCTCGAATCCGGCAACATTGATGCCTTCAGGTAGCATGTGTGGGTTTATTGACCAGTTGCCTTCACCCCCCCCACCAAAAAAAAAAAAAAAAACATCACGTTCTTGTGACGCCTGTGGCAAAAAGGACGTTCCACGTCCGCCGCCAAGGTATGTGAGTGGTGGCGCTGGCTAACACTCCCAGGGTTATACTAGGACACATAAATAATTTAAATGATATTGCGCGACAAAAAACGACACGGACGTGAGAGACGACACACGAAGCGCAAACTTTCAACTAAGTTTATTGTGCCACTGCGTCGGTTTTATACATGGCAGGCAGCGTAGATCGCGCATGCGCGTACAAGGAAATGAAGTGCGAATTCACGTAACATGGTTACGAGTCATGTGATGCCGCGTCTAAGAACCTTAATTCTTTTTCTGTGAGAGCCAGAGACGGGAAGCTAACACACGTGTCACCCAATTTCGCGATCATCTGCGCTTCAGATATTTCACGGATGAGCTGCGTGCTGCCACGTGAAACAATCGTGCATTGATCCTCGAGAGGCTTGCATCCATGATCGCGACAGTGGATGATTTTTTTCTGCTCCCAACAAGCTCGGCAGGCTTTGCAGGCTGACGGATCCAAATGCATTCCCTTCTGATAAGTGCAGAAAGCATCACCGCAAAAAGTTTGTCGAGTGTGTCCACCGGGTGGTGTAGAACCTCCCGCTTTCATGTGAGAAGAAATATATCGGACAAACTGGGCGTTGCTTAATGATCGGCTCCGCGAACATAGCAACAATGTAAAATTGTGGGGTTTTACGTGCCAAAACCACTTTCTGATTATGAGGCACGCCGTAGTGGGGGACTCCGGAAATTTCGACCACCTGGGGTTCTTTAACGTGCACCTAAATCTAAGTACACGGGTGTTTTCGCATTTCGCCCCCATCGAAATGCGGCCGCCGTGGCCGGGATTCGATCCCGCGACCTCGTGCTCAGCAGCCTAACACCATAGCCACTGAGCAACCACGGCGGGTAGCAACAATGTAAAAAACGGCTCTGGTGGGTTCTTGGCAATCCACTGTCGCGATCATGGATGGGATGCTCATTTTAATAACCTTCGAAACAAGTTTTCTGCAGTCGCCGGTGTACTATCTCGCTGTAGAGCTTACATGCCGACAAAAGCCAAGCTACAAATTTATCATGTATTGTTCACCTCGCAATTTAGTTATTGCAGTTTAGTATGGGCAACCACAACACGAACTAACATAAATAAAATAGTTGCATTACAAAAGGCGCTTTTCCGACACATTGCTAATATTGAAGCACGATCAACAACAAAAACATTGTCTCAAACATACCAAATCATATGGGTAGATCGATACTACGAATATCGTCTTTTACAAATATTTTATTTTGCAAGGAAAGAATGGAGAGATTTTCTTACATCACTAGACCTTGCAGCACCATGACATACCTGTGCATTTCAGAAACCCTGAACCTTGGCTTGTACCGCGCTTTCGCACCGAGTCTAAGTTACAATCTATTAAACACAATTTGCAGAAAATTCTAAATAATCATGTTCACGCTAATAAATCCTCTCGTAAAGAGTTGAAGATGTATTTCGTTAACTTATAACATATATATTCATGTATCACGATGCATATAAATGGCCATGTTTTCTTTTTTGCCTTTTTGTTTTATTTGTACAAAAATGTCTTGTTGTTTCTTACATATCCTGCCATAAGCATGTATCTGAGTTTTCAATTTTATGTTTAGTTTATGTTTAGTAAATTTCTGCTTAAGTTTTTTTTTGTACCAAAAAGGTTACTGTTATTGCGCTGCCATGTATAACGCCTCCTGGGTCCAGTCAAGCTGCTGACGGCAGCTTTTAGCCCGGGAGGGCGTTTCTAGTCTGTACTAGAAGAAGAATAAAACACTTGAACTTAACTTATATGCTATGGCCCATACCCACAATGGGGCACTGGCAAGGAAGCGGCATTTAAGATCAATAAGAAATGATGCAAGGCAACATAAGAGTTGTCACATTGCGTAAAAGGGGTGCGCGTGCGTCGGTTTCCCTTGTGCTAGATATGCAGGAATGGAATGGACAAATTTATAACATCCCATTGGCTTATTCACGAAAGCTTCGCTTCACATAGATTCCAATATGCGTTGGATCTGCATAATTTTTCAGTAAGCTACCCGGACTTTGCAATTTGTCGCCTAAGTATTGTTCGCGTCCTTAAGTAGTAAACCTGAACAGGCCTAATTGCGCTATGTGCACCATGCGATTATAGAATAAGAAGAAGGCTTGGGTGAACTAAAGAAAAACATCCAGTATATATTAAGCAGTTGCGGATATACAAGCAATTAAGAGACGGCGAACACGCGTATGGCCTTGCCAAGTCTTGTCCTCCGTCTTTAATTAGCGAGCTGATAGATGCCCATCAGTGGCAGAGTTACAGCAGACTATAACTTTACGTCATTATAGAAATATGCAAAAGTGCCTTTATTATGCACATGCATATCCCGTGGCGAAAGGGAAGGAATCGACTTCGTGTTCTCGAATGGTTATGCACGTCGAAAACAGAGACGCTGAAATCGGTCGTCAGTGAGCGAGTTAAACGAAGCTAGAGTCTTATAAACTATAGGCTGCGGTGACATGTATATATATACCATGCTGCCACAAGCACCTGTGCCGATGACGTCTCGCTCGAGTCCAGTCCCGTTGAGTTCACCACAGGGCACACTTGACGGCGGGATTCATGGGCAGTTCAGGGTCGCAGGAGAAAGCGTCGATGAACGGCGCCTGGTTCGCCACGGCCAGGTTGCATCGCAGAGCCGCGCGGCCCTTCGGCGCGCTCTCTCCGCCGCACAGGGAGTAGCACCACGAGAAGAAGAACAGTCGCTCCTCGGACAGCTCTTCGAGTCCCGGCAGAACGAGCGGCTCGTAAGGCGCTATGTCTTTCCTGGCGTCGGCGTAGGCCTCGTAAAGCGGCGCCAGGCCCAGGGCTTCGAGAACCACGGACAACAGCGCTGATGAGGCTTCGCCGCGCGCCGTTGTCCGTGCAGCCGAGCGGAAGTGATGGAGCCTTTGGCTGTACTGTGCACTGCCTTCCTCGAGCTCATCCGCCTGCTTTTCCAGGCAGCGCGCTAGGTCCCTGAGATTGCGCCCCGTGTCGGTGGTCCGGAACTGCATGTTGTGAGGCCTTATGGAGATTTCTTCCGCGCTGGTTAACTTTCCGCACATGAGCGGACGGCTAACAAAAACGACAAGAGGATCACGCGTGCGCTTTGACAATATATATCCCCTATTACATTGTAATTAGCGTGGCGCGACACCTCGTCCACTACTGCGACTTGCTATTGCTGCCCGCAATAGTAGCCATTGCACGATAAGCATGATTGATGCGCAAACGTAAAGTGTAATGACAAGCTCACGCAGGTTTTAACATTGTTTAGCTGCTGAACGCCTTTATGTGTCCCTCCATTCTAAATCCTACGAGCCGGGGAGTCAAGTCAACCACCATAATTGATCGGCCATACATTTCCCCAGAATAGGGGCCCTATAACGTAAAACTATTCCAATATGTTTCTATTCCAATCTCCTGACGTGAAATTTGCGTAACCACCGACGCAAGCACGGGGCGGTCACCCGCAGTGTTGTCTGAACAGACCAATCAAACGCTCTCCTCGTTCATGGGAGGTTACTTTTGTTTGCTTGAAAAACGAATAACATTGCCTACACTGAGCGGCTTGTCGTATTTAATTGGCTGACAAGAGGCCAGGAGAACGCTCAAGTGGAGAGGGATTCGATGGGGCCGAGCCACTGCACTGAAAGTCGATAACCGGATGAAGAGGGTGGTGCCGGCGTCTACGATTGGTCGGCTTTCCCTTAGTTAGCTTGCGGTGGCTGGTCGAAAATCGCGGCGGCATGCAACGGAAGCTCAAGAATGACGCTAAAACGGACCCTCAGCAAAGAAGAGTTGGCAGAATGAGGGGGTAAACTTGCTGAAAGTGCTCGAAAACGTTACACGGCCACGCAAGAAGCTTTATTATACGCAAATACACCCATGCTCTCCGGCAGGTGCGAGTAGCCAGCGTCTGACCGATCGGCGGCAGCCATCTTCTATTCCTTTCGGAACGGGGCAGCCTGCGGTTATTCCGAAGAAAATTCAGTTTTGTTCGGCATATTAATGCATCTTTATCGCGTAGACGTCACTTTGACGGGGTGAGTTGTTGCGGTTTTGTGACGTGGTGTGACAGGCAGGTGAAGTGGGTGCAGCCCGAAAACTTTTTACCAATAGCCGAGGGCTAATGGCGAAAAGGGGTCGAATCAGAAATAACGGTTTTTCTTTTTTCTGTCAAATCATGCATAATCATGCATAATCAGTGTGTGCACATCATATCAGATGGGGAGGTATCGCGGTTTTCGTGACGTCGCGTGACAGACAGGTGAAGTGGGGGTGGTCGAAAAAAGTTTTTGACCAATCGTGGAGGGCTGATAGCAGAATTGGAATAGAAAAGTTTGGAATAGTTTTACGTTATAGCGCCCTAGGTCTTTGCGTCCAAGTATCGCTCTGCACAATTCCTCCAGACGAAATTATGACGTTTACAAAGAAATGTGCATAAAATTAGAAATAGATATCATAGAGGATCATCCGCATTATATATGTAGTGAAGAAAGCGTATCTTGCAAATTTGTCGAGCAACAACGTCGTTGTGATGAGAGAGAAAAGTAAGAGGATCCGAAGCACTAGATTTTTGTTACTCATAACCGTATGAAGAAAACTGGCAATGAAACCGAATAAAATATTGGACAAAGTATTGGTATCTTTTATCGAAATGTAAAAATAATAAACGAAATGGAAATGAAAGTGCACGAAAAAGTAACTTGCCGTGGATGTAACCCGAACCAACATCTACTATACGTGCTGTGCTTTTGCAATTGTCGCGTCCAATTTCTCAGGTATTTGTGTATGTGTGCAGATTAGCCCTGCAGGTTTGTCAGTATCGCTCAAGGCAAAACCGACGGGCGTGAATTACCGTTTTAACCGCAGGTGTCACGTAGTACGTGATCTTTAGGAACAGGCAGTTGAACAATCAACCCCCGTAGCAACCTGCACGCCTCAAGGCGTCAAGGTTGCTCATCAGAGCTATATAGCATGGGAGCTATAGCTGAAGCTGATAGTGTTTTATATGCAGTTCGTGGATTTCTGAAGCTTACTGACGAACAATAAGAATACCAGGGGTCTCCAACTACAGCCCGCGGGCCGGTTCCGGGCCGTGGTCGGCGGTGGTTCATCTGATAACGACCGGCCAGCAGGCGGGTCGTTTTCTCCAGCTAAGTCCAGCTGTGCCGCTGTCTTGTATAGCGGGCCTTCTCTGCGAAAATTTGTGCTGCTGCGCTTCTTTCTGGGCCCCGCATTCATGGCAGTTACAAGATCACGCCACGACGACATCTCATTGGAGGCAGAGTCGACGAATCAGGAGCCTGATGCGACCATCGCACAAGAGATATGTCATTTTTCATCTTAGACGAATTTGTTACGTTGGTTACAAGGACTCTGCAAAAGCTGAATTTCCATATTACTAAATTTTTTTACGATTCATGTGTGACATATCAATTTAGTCCGCTTTAGATGTACTATTAGATGCAATTCACAGAATTGTATTATCATTTTTAGTTGTTGAGTTACAGAGTTGTACACCTGATAGTTTCGCTTTTCGAAAATTTTCGATTTTTGCCAATATTTAATAAAAAATGTATGACCTAACTCAAAAATTTGCAACTGATAGTCACTAGATTTTAAGTTTTTCTTTTAAATGCAACAAACCTCGTCAAATTTGGTGCAGTGGTTGCCGAGAAAAACGAATTCTCTTTTTACATGTATTTAGATAGGAGCACTCAAGCTAAAGCTTCCTCTTAAAATCTGTCCCAATGGCTAAGGGAAAATTACGTTCGGATATGTCGTAGTTCCGCACGAAAGGCGAGGCATTGATAGTGATAGCAAAGTTTTAGACAACTACACGAAGTGATGATGTTCGTAGTTAAATCGGCTGCTTATATCGCAGTAAATATTTGCTTACTAACTAAACTATCAAGCGCTGTGTCACGTACTCACAGGCAAACTGAACAGCCCTGAAGTGGTGACCGTAAACATTCGCCGTCATAACGCTGGCATGACAAGAGCGCAGGCAGAGGGAGCGAGGGCTTCGTACTACCTCTCGCTTCAACGCGTCTCCGAAACTTGGGATTACGCGACCTTCAACACTAGGAGCGCGGGAAGACAGCGCACAACAAGCCATCACCCATGTCAGCTCGCCCTATTCTTGCACCCACCGCAGATTACATTATCCAAGATGGGACACTTAGCCGCGCATTGTACAGCCACGGCCGGGATAGAGGACAGGACGCGCGCATGCACCCCCCCCCCCCCCCCCGCTAGCATGCGCGTGGATGACGGCTGCCTCAAACCACCATTATTCTCCGCTCTCTCTCGCTTGATTGTTCATTATGGACATACTGCAAAATGAAACAATAACGCTATATGGCTGCGATCACACAAAACAGAAAACAAATTCGGCAGAACCCATGTCTACGCTAATGCGTTCAGTATTGAAGCACTGTAACGACACAACATACTGCCACCGTCGAAACGCGTTATGCATGAGGGTTGTACCGCAGCTGGACTCCCTTCTCGCGCTTCCCTATGAACATTTTGCGCAACCTTGCAGCGCCGTGACGAAGCATGCGCGTGGCTTTCGATCTACATTGCGCGAGAAATGCGTCATGTGGCAGTCGGGCTCCTCTCTCGTGCTTCTTTCTGGATACGCTGCGCCATCTAGTGGCGCTGCCGACAAGTGCGCGCGTGACCTCCGAGACGAGATGCGTGTGAACGCTGAGAACTGTCCCCTCGTTGTCCGCACGCCCAGTGGCACATAATTGTTTATCCAAGTTGCGAAAGGTTAATTGAAGAGCGGCACATACCAAGTGCATTCATGGCGCAGCTCGCTAAAGCGTCGGGGTGAAAGACACTGGTTGAAAAGCGGCACATATCCAATGCATTAGTGGCGCATCTTGTCCATGCGCCGGGCTGCTGTTCCCGAACCCTTCAAGAACCCGTGCTACGTGGGTTCGATTTCCCCCAGCACGGGATAAATTTTAAAGGTTTTATAATGGTACATTCGGCTGTTCTAAATGCAGCCGGGCTACTCTGCTGCGCTTCCCACTGCACCCGCTGCGCCATCTAGCGGTGCCGCCGTGAAGTTCATGCTCGATGCAGCTTCGATTGCCCCCGACATCGGAGAAATTTAACCGATATTTTAGTGCGTTTGCATTCGTAGGGTACTTCACACATTTTCCGGGGGCTATCTATCTGTATAGTATGTTCGTTAATAAGTTCGCATTCTTAAGGCACTTCAGGTACTTTCCGGGGGCTATCTATCCATTTATTTATGTATGTTTTTTACGTCTATCTGGGTCACTGGGTCCGTGGTCGAATAGGTAAAGAATTGGACTGCTGTGCTGAGGTAACAGGATTCGAAGGCAACCGTCGGATCAACTTCGGTCACCGAGTATGTGGCGAGGTGTACATACGTGCCGCTCTTCAACGAACCTCTTCTACGCTGACATGGGTTACAGTAGTCGCGGGACTCTGTAGGTACCGCAGTTCGAAGAAACCCTATCACGAAACCTCAGGGCACTTGGCATGTGCCACTCGGTCTGTGCTGGTCTTCAATGAACGTCTTTGACGCCAACTTGGGAATATGCTGCTCTACAATGACAAAAAAGTGCTAAGCGGAATCTAACCCACGTCACAAGGGCTTCTCAAGGACAGCAACTCGATGCATTAGCAGGCTGTATCACAATTTCACTCGGTACGTGCCGCTTTTGAAAGAACGCCTTTCACGCCAACGCTATAGCTAACTGCGCCATCAGTGCACTGGATATTCGCCGCTCTTCAATAACCCTCTCGCCAACTTGAGTCACTGAGTACGTGCCATGCACTGAGTGTGCGGCAAGCGGGGGGTCAATTTTCAGAGTGCGCTGGCACCGGTGCACCGCACTTTTCGTCTCCGAAGCAACGCGCGGACTTCTTGCAGCGCCAATAGATGGCGCAGCGTGTCCATAAAGAAGCGCGAGAGAAGCCCGGTTACCGCATGACGCGTTTCTCAGCGTTCCCACGCACCGGCGTGCCATGTATTTCGGAGGCCATGCGTAGGCTTCGCAGCGGCGGCACTAGATGACGCTGAGTGTTCTTAGAGGAAGCGCAAGAGAGGAGTCCCGCTGCAGTACACGCATGGTATAACTCGTTTCGACGGTGGTAATACGTTGTGTCGCTATATTGGTTCAGTGCCGACGCATTGCCGTCGACAGTCATCGTGAGATGGGTTCCGCCGCAATTTTTTTTCTTTGTGCACACTTCTCAAGTGTGCAATGTCCCGTTTCTTGGGACTTTTGAGGAATTACGAATAAATGAATAAATAAAAATAAATTTGTTGGTTAGAAGTGAGACGCGAAATTAGGGCTGCGCGAGTATTCGCAATTTCGAATACCAATCGAATAATCATTGTGCTCTTGGATTCGTATTCAATTCCAGAATTCGCTATTCAAAGTTGCCCAATATTCGTTTATTTCTAATTACAAGGGATAGAAACACTGATTAGAGTCTCGAGAGAGATGGAACAATGGATGTGAGGACCGCCGCGAACGATTCTGCTGCAGGATATAGCTTCGGATGTTGCGCAGGGGCACCACACCAGTTTGCGGTCGAAAACACGTGACAGACAACTTCTGCTCAGTAATTTTCAGTCATTCACTAAGAACGGTTCTCGTTTAGGCAGCCTAAGTGTGAATTTGTCCGGATTTACTATTTGGCCGGAGTCATCATATCTGCATCCCTTTAAATATAATTGTGGGCTGCTGTACTGTCGCATTTCACTCGATTAGCGAGCACTGTACGTTTGTCTGGATACACGCTGTTTCCTTGTTTTAGTAGTCATTGTCGCGATGCCATACAAAATTCAAAGCAGACGTTTATCATTCACGAGCTCCTCAGTTATTCGGACGTTTAATTATGAATGATGTCACATACATATGTCGATGTACATAAGCCTGATTTCGTTTTTTGTCAAATGGACTCCGCGCAAACTTCGTATTTCATGTTCCTTCAGAAATGAGAACATATTCGATATTATATTTCATATACGGGCTTTTCTTCTCGAACTTTCGTATTCGGTTTAGAAATTTCCCTATTCCTACACTCCTACATGAAAGTCAGTGCATTATTTGACAGACTCGATTTAAGCAGTGAATATGCAAATGACAACGAATCGCGCTGTCTCAAAAGAAAAGAAAACGAAACAAAAAAACGATTGCACGCGGTGTAGAATTTTGAGCCGCTTTTATACTGGATGTAATGTTGTAGAATAGGGTGGTCCGTAAACTGCGACCGCTTCGATGATCCACCGGACAATCCCACTCTATTAAATTAAATAGCATGAAAATTTAATATGAACATATAGGAAATAAAAATCAACGATGGGACTCACTTCGTTTAGCCGGGAAGACCGCTTTGCCTCCTCCGTGAACTTGGTCAGGATGCGAATAATTCCTTGTGCGACGATACGTCCAAAAAAGCCGTAGTTCACCTCCACTGGTCCTTTGGCGTCCAAAGCAGGGGCAAAAGTGGAGCTTCCGGAAAGGAACAAAGCATTTGTCTTGCGGTTGTAAACAGCCATCGCAACATACTTCCGCGGGTCGCTGGAGGAAACACGAGTAGAAAAGGACGTCGCTACTGTGACGGCAACATTAGCGCGTGCCCTGGAAGCTGTCAGGTAAGAGCTCAGGAAAGGGTACTTCACGTCTGGAAAACTCGCGTAGTACTTGTCGAGGGCATCGTTGGAATCCAGCACACGCGGGAAAATTATTCTTGTTTTGAGACGCCTCATAATTCTCCTGGTGGTGTTAAGCGACGATCCCCGGAGCCACCAGGACGCGTTCGTGGCTTTCATCATGTAATATTTAATGTTAGCGTATGTGTTGCCAATTACTCGGAGCGTCTTGCGCGTTACGGATGATTGAAAGTGGGGAACTGTTAGTGCGTGTCCGTAAATGCGCAGAGTCATCTGGACGCAGTACCACTGAGTGTAATGTCCTATGAGAGGCACGACGCCAGAAGCTGTCACGATTTCGCGAATCACCTCCCACGCGATGAGCGTTCGCAGCTCGGTAACGCTGAGCTTGTCCACAATGTTTTTCAAGAAATTTGTTGCAGCTTCCTCCATAAAGGCGTGAACCACGGAGGAGTGCCCCGTGGTAACGTTTTTCATGACGAATTCGCTCCACTCTCGTTTAGTCTGTGTGTCGTTGCTGAAGAGACTTGCTTGTTCTTCGAGCCTCACGATGAGCATTCTCGAATTGCTTGTTTTTTCAGCAAGATACTGGTGATACGCAGCGTGAACGACGTCTTCCAGGTCAGAGATAGTGACGGAAAGTGCGCCAGCTCTGTCTCGGCGGATGCCGGCTCCTTGCAGCATCCTCAGAACGTGCTTCGTGTAGCTCTCTTGGTCAGGAAAAACCCTCTGCGTTTTCAGCCACAACACTGTCACAGCGGAGACCTCCTCAGCGAGAAGGTACCTGCGTCTCCACACGAGCGCTTCGTCCACCGCTACCTGGTAGAACAAGGGCAGGCCCTGTACGAAAAGATGTTCGGCGATTTTCACCAAAGGATTGAAGTCGGCATCCTCGTCAAAGAGTCCGGACGACTCGACGTAAGACCTGAGCGCGGACAAGTTGTCCTCGTGGCGCGACGTCCGGGCCTTGCACAGCTGGAGAAGCGCCGATGCCTTCTGGCCGGCAGTCTGCTGCACTCGCGGGGGTCCTCGTGCCAGGGCGTGTTCGACGATGGTCGCCGTCGCTGCGGCGGCCATCCGCCGCATGACCACCGAGTCGGGGGGGCCCTCGACGCTCGCCTCTGCGGTGCCCCGCACGCCGGCGCACACGTGTTCGTAGAAGTCGACGCACGGGCTCGTGTGGTTCGACCGGAAGCTCTTCAGAAGCCGCGCCGTCTCCGCGCAGCGGCCCGAGGAGCACCGGCGTCCCGTCCGGTTCGTCTCCGGCGAGGCGCGGGCAGAGCGCGCCGAGCCGCTCATGTGGAAGGCCAGCGCCCACAGTACAACCGCGAGGGTGGCGACGAACGCGACGACCGGGAGGCGGATGCAGTGGTGCGAATACTGGGACGCAGGCCGTGCGGGCCGCTTCGGATTTTCGAGCGCATTCATGGTGTCTGGTTGCCGTTCCTTTGTTGTTGTTGTTGTAGCCTGTGATGCGTGTGGCTCCTACCCACGATGGCGGATTGGCCGTTCCTTTCGAAGTTGAATGTCGAGCGGTGATGCCGGATGCTTTCGAGGTGATGATTGTAGTTTCCTCAATAAATGGCACAAAACCATCGTGGGTGTAAGGAATCAGCTGGTAGTTGGAAAAACAATCATTTAAGTAAAATAGTGGAATGCGTGACGGCGTAGTCAGCCTTGCAAAAGTAAAATAAGCCTCTGTGTCATAGGAATGTCACGTAAGCTGAAACGAAGAAGAGCCATCGCGTTCTAAGAACGGATTGAAAAGGAATCAACATCAGCGTTGGAACGATTGGTCGTTTTCTCGTAGCCGTTTCTCTGTTTAAGGAAAATAATTTTGGAAATATATTTCGCCTACTTTTGCCGAAGTTCACCATCCGTTTTATTCTTTCTCTGAGAGGCTCTGCTTTTTAGCACTATCGCAAGGATGCTTTCTTTGCCGTTGGGAAGCTTAATTCAAGGCGGATGCCTTGATGAAGCATGCGCTGATATTGGCCATTTTGCATTTCATTTCTTTTCAATATTTTCACGTCTAATGTTATTTTCAACTGCTATTATGAGTTCTTATACAAACGCACACTATTCGCTACCGTGGTATTCTCCACAGGGAAATAAAATAAAATCAAGACCATCTATTTTCTGTGTCCTGCCAATATCTTGCAGAGGTCGCTGTTATGGGTTCTTTCGATTCTCAATGTTTCTATTCATTACATACAAGAAAAGCCGTCATTGCCAGACCATGGCAAAAGAAGCCTCCGCCACAATAAATGAAGCTTTATATGTCCACTCCCAGAATTGGTTGTACCAGATTATGTTAATCATGTAACTGTGGTACGCACCCTTCGTTGGGGATCGGTCACAAATTGGGTGGAAGGTAGTACTGGGAGAGCAGCTTAACGGATATTAACTTTAAAATAAATCTACGGAAATTTGAAATAACAAAAGAAAAATATGAGGAATTATATACATAATGGCAAAAGCAGAATAAAAATAAAGATAAAATAATTTTACAGTGGCAAGTATGTCAACCACCGAGAGAGAGAGAGCAAGGAAAGTAAGATTAAGCAGACAGACGTGAGATTTCTGAATGAATTTTTTTTATTGCAGTTGCATTTCTGTGACGGTGCCTGAATGGTATCGGTTAGCAGGCATAGCTGCTTGATATAAACAAGGAGCAGACGACAACCCAACATCGACGGGGCACCGGTTTCGTCTCCCATATTTTTGCAGACTTAAATGATCTTTAATTAATGGAATTTTCTTTTATTTTTAAAACTAAAATAAATTCTCGCGTTTTTCGTGCCAGAACCACCATCTGACAATGCCGTGCACTCCTGGATGAACGTTGGCCACGTGGAATTCTTTACGTACATCTAAATTTAGGCGCACTGGCGCGCTTTTGCATTTCGACGAAATGCAAAAGTGCGGCCACGGTGGCGGGGATGGAAGCCGCGACCTCTAGCGTAGAAGCGCAACGCCATAGCCACTAAGCTACCGGGATGGATTTTTATGTGTTCGATTTATTACATATTGTACGCCGCCGGCAACGATCATTATTCAGTTATTTTTTGCAATACTGAATTATATGTAACCAGTTGCTTTATAGACGAAACAAGATGCAACTGTTATAGCGATAGAGTAAAATGATAAAGTTCAAACGTCATCTCTTGTACCTTTTACTCTGTATATGTTACAATAGTTTTATGCAACCGCTTCGTTTCTAAAGTATGTGTAATATACCAAAGTGCCCATTATGTACGAGGTGTGAGCCCGCCAAGCAGCCCACATGGTAGCAATTTTCTCTCACTCCCTCATGTAGTTGGTACATGAAAGTAATGTGAATTTAAATTGAATCTAGCGACACAGCTCTGAGCACTTGAGTTTGGCGGTAAGGACTCTACAAAGTAGCGTCCTCGCGGACACGCATGTTCTTATATGCACGCCACTGCGGTTTGTATTTGATTCCTCATCGTCACAACACATCGTGACAACACAACCCTTACACGAGGATCATAACATCGTTTAACCATGACTTGGTGCACAAGACGTTCTCGCTCTTTCCTTTCTTTATCATCAGGTGCTACTATATACCTCTGCGAATCTAAGCCTATAGGACGTAAAACACTGCGACAGAGTTGGCCGCATTCCGTGCAGCTGAACCAGTGAGTGTCGTGGTCATATTTCCAGACTCGCGTGCGTGCCGTCATGCCCCGAAGTCGCCACGCGCTGATTACCAGCTTGTCGACGACATCAACTAATTGCACACCAAGACCCTTGCGTTGCTGCACATTATACTGCAGTGGCTATCCTCCCACTGCGGAGCAGTGCTCAATGTACTCGCTTAATGCGCTGCTTGTTCAGCGCAAACTATTCAGAACAGACCCTACAATACATTTCTCCGGGAGAGTGGTGTGTGAAACGACCTGAGGAGCAGTACTAAAATAATTGCGTTTACAAGCTAATACCTCATTCGCGAATTTCGCATGCTGAGGGGCCTTCACAAGCGTGATTGTGCATGTCAGCACCGTATTCGTCTGAACGTTAACGTTGCCTATACAAGATGCTTCTTGCAAAAAATTACGGCGACAGGATCGCCTCTGTTCCCCGCGTGCAATCTACAAGAGGACACTTAATCTGCGGTTTCAGACTTCTCCAAAGTGCCGTCATAATAAAAGTATCTGGGCCATGAAATGCTTCCTGCCGTTCGTGGAGTGTGACAACAGGCCCTTCTAACCTTTCTGCCGAGACACTTGTCTTAGCCACATACATTGATTCTGAGCGGCAGGCGCTGTCAACGTAAATAGTAAACAGTTCTCTGAAAGGCAGGCAAAAGGACACACTTCATCAACGGTGGAAACAAGTCTGGTTGGGAGTCTCTTTGATCATAACATTATCTCAGTTGTGAAATAATCTTAATTAAATATGACTGCGAAGATACAATTGATTCTGCACTCAGATCTAACATGCTAGTTTTCCATAAATTGTGCGACTCCATAAGTCATAAGATATCATATCTTATGAGGATTTGCACCAAGATTTAAAAAGAAAATTTTGTAGAACGTTCTAAAACAAGATGGCGTTCTCCCAGTAAAAAAAACCGTGTTCTATAGTTTTCGGTGCATTACATAGACGACATTTAATAGAAGATGCAGTAATGCCTTTCCTACTTAACCAGGTTTTAACAGGTAGCGTTCGTTCCTGCACTTTGTAGAAGAATGTTTTGGAGTGTGAAGAAATAGGCATTTTACAGACTAGTGCAAGCACGTCATGTCCAAGTAAGCCGGTGTACAGTCATCGGTACAAGGGAGGTTGAAAAGGCAGATCAATTAGATCTTTGTACAGATTTTTTCGTTACATACATAATAAATATTCCTTTGAGAACCTCACTGCCAGAAAGTGCACTGACAGGTGCACTTCATCCATGAATGCCTGCAAATATGGACGTGAAGCAAAATTTGCCAAAATAACTAAATTTTGTAAAACGTTCACAAGAATAAATTGCAAGAACAGCCGAAGTAATGTGTGAGAACAGTCACAAAAAAAAAAGAAGAAACAAGACACTAATAGTCTAACATAAAGGTGAACCGCAACAAGTCCGCCTGCAGTAACTGGTCTGAAAATATTGTAGTG
Organism: Dermacentor andersoni; assembly: GCF_023375885.2. Lineage (NCBI taxonomy): Eukaryota > Metazoa > Arthropoda > Arachnida > Ixodida > Ixodidae > Dermacentor > Dermacentor andersoni. Next base: position 355,642,805 of record NC_092814.1, read on the forward strand.
ACTCATTGGCTGCTAAGCTGATGACCAAATAAAGGTTGCAAGGATTCGGTGAAATCGCTGAATGTAAACGCTAGAACAATGAACTGTTTGTAGCACACAGAAAAGTTTTGTTGCCAAAAATAAATCGCGCACTTTAGCTGTGACAAAGATTGAGAGATTATGCGGAACAAATGCTTGGGCATAACGCCTTCAGTACACGTTCTCTCCAGTAAGGTGCACTTGACTTATGTGCATCCAATGGAACGCCCAGATATTTTGGTGGCTCACAAGACTATTTAATACCAGCAAACTGTGTCGGTTTCAAGGTCCGTGAGCCTAACCACAGCCTCCAACTTTTAGCACAGTTCATTCGTGCACCATAGATGGTGCCCAATCCCTCTAGCTTGGACACTACAGTTCTGATACTGGACTTGTCCGTACAAAAGAAAACGAGGTCGTCTGCATATGCCATCACTGTTACCTCTGTTCTAGAACACTGAAACCATGAATATTACTAGAGTGAATTACGTTTAAGCACAGTGGTTCTAAGAGCACAAAAAAAAAAGATACTGACGAAGATAATGACGACCTTGCTTCACAGAGGAACGAATGGACACAGGCTTGAGGAGGTGAGCAATAACAATCAAACGAGTTAAACAATCGTTATAGCACAGTTTAGCACCTTTAAATATGACAGAGCCGACGTTAGCATGCTCGAGAAGAGAAAACAGAAAAGAATGACGTATCCTGTCAAGCGTCTTGTCTACTTGGAGCATTGCTAGTTGGTCATGAGAACTGGAACAATGTTCCAGACGATGTGTATGATTGTATTGAGCGGTCTTGCAGACCGTAGTTCTGGTGATAACCAATAAGAATCGAAGTTGCAAATTGCAATCTGTTTCATAATACGTTCTGTAAAAATTTTATATTCTACATTAGACAGTCTAGGCTTCAGCAGATCGCAGTTTCTCTCTGTCGGTGTATTTCGGAATGAACACTGTGTGGCTTCTAGTTAATGATTGAGGAAGAGTATCCAGATCAAAACCAAGCCTGGAAATCTTGAGTCACACTGGAGGAAGTATGACCATGTAAAGCTAACAGACAATGAAGCCGAGGAAAACATCGGGGATATTAGTTGTGGTTGAAATTCAAACGTAGAAAATAATCAAGAAATGGAGATGAAAGTGAACGAATAGATAACGTGTCGTCGGTGGCAGTCGAACCCATAACCTCTGCATTACGCACGCGTTGCACTACCAATTGTGCTAGGTCAGCGGCTATCAAACAATCCAGTAACTTGGGTTTTCTTGTTTACTATAACTAGCCCTAGGAGTGTTAGCCAGCGCTACTCAGAGCCAAGGTGGGCTGATCATGTTGAACATCCTTTTTTGTCCGATGTCGTCATGCAACATGTGATCTTAGGGGAGCGGGCACGTGACTAATAAACCCTCGCATGCTACCCACCTTGGATTTGCATAATTTTCTGTTTCGATACAAAACGTGCCTTTGCCTCAGTAGCACTGCCGCCATACAATGGACGTTCACCAAGTCGCGCAGTTTTCTACACTTATGCAATGTGCAGGATATACTTACCGGAATATGTCCAAGACCACTCACTTTTCAGACAACTGTTGTGTTTGCCACCGACTTATAGCCCTGCGTGAACATGTGAAGCCTGTTTACTACAGAGTATTCGCATGTGATCAGTGCAGACGCCGGCGTCTCGACGCAAGATGGGACTGTCGCTTCAGTAGCTTGTTCGTTCTGCCCCGCTCGTGGGGACACGAAGCATGTTAGAATGCGCCGAATTCATGAAAGAGCGCAAGGCTCTCCAGGACGAACTGAAACAGAGTGGCTCTGTAATACCGTGGAGGACTGCCTTCCTGCGAGGACGCTGGTTTTTCAGGAGAGCGGTATTTTGCCTCCTCAAGTTTCTTGAAGACACTTATCTATTCAGGGAGTACTCCCGTTTAGCAAGTGATCAAAACCGTCATCAATCGCTTGATTTATACTCCATCTCACAAGTCGTTTGCAGTGCTGCTAAGGGTGCTACAACTGGCCACCTTAGCGTTGCCGAAGGTACACCGGCAATGCCCTTGCGCAGCGGAATATATTTATCGGCGTAACTGTCTGAATAGTGGCAGAATTAAACAGTTTTCTTTTTGTTTGGTTTGGTACAGCGATGCGTGACATGGTTAGAGCCTTCGTATATGTCCGCATGTACCGCGAGTTCAACAGCCGCTGAGCAGACGACGCGGCGCAGATGAACATTTCTCGAGGGGCCTTCGGCATTCATATTAGCTAAGAAGTCCTACAGCTTCCACAGTGCTGCAAACAGCTTGTGAGATTGAGTATAGTAGCTATGCTCATTTTGTACATTGGGCAAACTTGTTGCAGTGGTAACATTCGACATTCGACGTATGACCCGTATGATCTGCCTTAGTTGTGTTATACCTGCTCACGCTGTGTTTAATTCCGTGACATGTTGCTCCTTCCACATTAAATGAATATTCTCGGGCAGATCAGATCACGGTATTCCTTTGAAGGCATAAATTCATCCAGAGATATAACACCATCTTATTCACGATACATTTTCACCCGTTGAACCATTTCACCTCGCTTCCCTACACTTGGGAGAACTGGACGGCTCCGACGCAAGTGCTACGCCCGACATTATGGCCACTGCCGATGGCCCATAGAAAACACAGTAACGCATCCAGTTAACTAGTTCTAGCAGTTTTTTTACGTTACTAAAGACATTACTAGTCCCAGCAGCACGACCGGGGACCCAGCGGGGCTCGGACCGCTTCGATCGGGATAAATAATGAGTCGATGAGAAATAAAGTTCCCCTATCCTACATGACCTGCTCTATTTCACATGTGTTGTGCACTGGAGCAGAACATGCTTGCACTGAGTTCTCGTGTGGATATACTATACGTACAATAGGAAAATCTTTCTGAACAAGTGATGCTCTGGCCTCGTCATCTATGCTACAATATATATCCTGCCCAGATACATTTTTTTCGCCTTAATATTGGAATATCGTCTTAATATCTAGAATATCGGCTTCCCCGTTTGCTCTCTGATACACACCGGTCTCTTCCTATCTCTTAACTTTACACCGAGTATTTTTTGTTCTGTTGCTCTTTGCGCGATCCTTAACTTGTCCTCCAGCTCTTTTGTTAACCTCCAAGTTTCTGCCTGATATGTTAACGACGGGAGAGTGTTATGATTGTACATATCTTTGTTTGACGATAGGGGTAAGCTCTAGGTCATGATTCGGTAATGTATGCCGTATGCGCTCCAACCCGTTTTTATTCTTCTGTAAATTTCCTTCTCATCATCAGGGTCTCCTGAGAGTAATTGACCTACATAAACGTACTGCAGCACCGAATCCAGAGGCTCACTGCCAATGATGAATTCTTGGTCTCTTTTCTGGCTATGCAGCATTGCTTTTGCTTTGCCTGCAGCGTATTAATTCTCAACCTTACTCCGACACTTTCTTGGTCAAAGAAATACTAAGCATATAAGGATGAAGATGTGTGGTAATTCGTGCATTTTTAAAATGTGGCAGTGGAGTTTCAAAGTCGCGGGGTGACGAAGGCAGTTACGAGAAATTCGCAAATCACTACGGTAGCCGCGACCCGCGACCTTTTCGAGAATTCATGGCAATATTGAAATCGTCACACGGTTCAAAGAGGTTTCGGGTTGGACGTCTGTAGGTTTATCTACATGAACTGTAGGTTTATCTAAGAGACAGAGACACTAACAAACCTTTTCGCGAACACCGCCCGATTATCCACCGATCCTGCGGTGTGGGTATGTGCTACTGTTCCTGAGGGCATCCCCATCGCAATCATTTTTCGTCGCCGTACCTGGTAGCGCTCTCTAGCGGCACGCCGTGCCTCGTTCGCCGAATCCGTGCTGGCACGCTCACGAGACCTTCGTCGCCAGCCCACAAGGAGAGCTCGCTCCCCAGTGACCTCGAGAGAACCCTGAGCACCGGCTAGCATGTTTCGCAGCACCTCATCGGGCGCCGAGCTTCTGTGGCGGAGCCAGAGCGAGGCGTCCTTAGCTCATCAGCTGCGAAAACCCAAGGCGACCGTCGTGGTGGCCGCCGGCCTCATGCTACTGCTGCTCGTGTTCGTCGCCATCGGCGTGGCGCTCCGGCCGCGGCAGCAGAGCGAGCCGGAACTCGACATGGTCCACCCGGCAATAGCGCGCCTCTTCGCGGCGAACTTCAGCATCGACGACATCGGCGGCCCGGTCGCAGATGAAGATGACTCCGGCGTCGCCTCGGTCAACTCGGCTCGGCTGCCGTTCCCGCTGTTGGTCTTCGGTAAGCGGCACTCGAACAGCTCGGTGTTCAAGCGACCGGACAAGGACATCAAGGAGCTGGACAAGCTGTGAGTGGCTGATGGCATTGCGCTGCGAGACGAGAGAGAGGTGCAGAACTTTGCGACGTCCGCGAGATGAAGAGGACGTAGAACTTGGCTAGAAGAAACAAAAAAAAAAAAAAAAGGCACGCATGTGGTGCAGCGGACACTGTCATTTGGACACTGCGCTGTTCTGAAGAAAAACGCATTTTTTTTTCTTGATCAAATCCTTCGTTCTCTTTTGCAGCTGCCATAAAAATAAAAAAAAAAGATGCTTGTGCCAATTTTTCTCATTTTTTACAGTTGAACTACAGCCAGATTCATCCGCTGTGGTAGTTCGCTGGCCATGGCCTTGCGCTGCTGAGCACGAGGTCGCGGGTTCGGTCGCGGCCGCCGTGTCCGCATTTCGATGTGGACGAAATGCAAAAACCGCTCGAGCACTTATATTTAGGTGCGCATTAAAGAACCCGTGGTAGTCAAATTAATCCGGAGTCCTCCACTACGGCGCGCTTCTTCGTCAGATCGTGGTTTTTGCACGCAAAACCCCAGAAGCTAATTTTGAATCGGATAGATTGCTTTGCATTGAATCCCGGAACGTCGGATTGTGTTAAATGGCTGGAAACAGACAAAAACTAAGGAGAAATGCAATACTCTGGTTTCAAAGAAGGGCTACCTTTAAAACGTAATTTTCGATTTTGGCATGTATAGGGCCGTATTCACAAAACTTATCTTACACTATTTCTTAATTTACCGGCGTTCAGGTTCCTGGCGAAGCTATCGGCTTGACAATGAGGTCATCGTCGCGGCTATCGCCAATCATGAATGGCCGGTTCAACTGGCGGTTCCAACGTTCGAGAAGCTTTGTGGACAGGGACCATAATAATTCAAGCATGACACTCCTTCTGAGGCATTGTTTTCTCCTGGAACTTCGTTGTGTGGATTCCTGGTGGTATGTATTACGAAGTGCACCTGTGGGCTGTAGTATTATGTTTCCCTTGTGTCTCTTCCTTCTCGGGCTGGTGAGAAGAACTATGCAACTTGCAGATTCGGTAAACGACCGTCCTGATAATCACACTCAGGTGCCATCTGTCAGCCCCGTGCCAATTACTTTATAGCCGAGAGCCTCTACAGTGAACGCTTCGATAACAGAATGCCTGTATATCGAAGGAATAAGTCTTTCCCGGTTCTATTGTGAGCCGTGTGGTGCGCCACCTTTCAACGAAGTGACTTGTATAACTAAGGACTGCATAAACCTCAAGCACTTTGTTGTAAAAGCGTTCGATTGCATTTGCTGGGATGGGCGATTCACGGATTAAATTTTCGATTGAATAAATTAAGGCTCTATTTGCGAATAATTTTTGATCCAAGTAATCCATTGCAGCTTTGATCAAATTCAGCACTCAATTGCTTCACCGTGACATGGCCCGGATGTAATCTTCTGGAAGGAGTTGCTGTAAGACCGCAATTGCTGTAAGACCGCAATTGCTGTAAGACCGCATTTGTCACACCCAACGGCTCGTATGAATTTAATGTCATGCTGTTCAGCCTTTGTAATCCGCCGGCCACATTAGAACGGATAATGGCCATTCTTTTGTGGGGCTTGAAGCGGCAAATATCCCTCTTTTATTTAGACGACGTTGTGGTGTTTGCGCCCGACTTTCAGACATATCTTCAACGCATGGAACACGTTACGCAAGCTTGCCTGCAACTTAACTTAAGAAAGTGTTTTTTTTTTTTTCGCTGTACAACTATATTGGGCCATGTTGTTTCCAAGCATGGCACACTTCCTGATTGCGCTAATCTCCATGCCGTGGCCTAATTTCCTAAGACTTACGGCACTGTCTAGCTTCATAAGCCTGCTCATATTTTCGTCGTTTTGTGCAAGATTTCGATACCAACATTGCACCCTTGACACAGCTTCTTAGCGGCACCAATGGCCTTTCTACCTAGTCAGAAGAATGTGACGTCGCATTTACCACCTCACGTCGTCTACTTAATTCGCCAGCAAATTTACGCCACTTTGATCCGACTGCTTCTACGGAAATTCACACTGATGCCATCGGCGTCGGCCTGGGCGCAAAGCTAGCGCAATGGAAACCTGGATTTGGCAAGTGTCGTTGCCTACGACAGCCGAACTCTCATGAAAGCTGAAGCGAGCTACTCTGTGACTGAAAAGGAACGCTTAGGCATTGTGTGGGCTCTTGCAAAATTTCGGCCTTACCTTTACAGTCGACCTTTCGACGTCGTCACAGACCACCATGCGCTTTGCTGGTTGTCGTCCCTCGAATAGCCGTCTGGCCGCCTAGCGCGATTGGCCCTACGTCTACAGGAAAACGACATCATAGTTGTCTATCGCTCTGGGCTCAAACATTATGACGCCGATGCTTTATCACCTCCGCCAATTCCACCCGACGTCGACAGCGTTTCGCCCCTGTTGGCGCGCCCTGTTACCTTTGCCTGTCAACTACTTGGCTCAGAACAGCAAAATGACCCATGTATAGCCGCTCATCTGCACTTTCCAGAGAATTCTGTCGGACTACCAGTGTCTCGTGCGCTCCGCCGTCAAGCATCACACTTTACAATTCAATATGGACTTTTCTACCGCCGAAATTGCCAGTGCGATGGCCACAAGTGGCTTTTAGTGGTCCCGCGCCAGCTCCGTAGCGATATCTGCGCTTCATTTCGCGCCGACCCGCACTGTGGTCATGGCGGCGTCTCCATGACCTACACATGACTTCGACTTCGATTTTACGGGAGGGGCCTGCGTAATTACGTCCGCAAATACGTCCGCTCGTGCCCCGATTGCCAACGTCACAAATTGGCTCCTCATCCAGCCACTCCGTTGCAGCCTCTTCCATGCCCAGTCGTACTGCAAGGACGAGGGGCAGGGATCGCGAAGCAAATATCCAAAGGGGCCACCGACCTGCGGAATGTTTCAGAAGAAGTACAAACCGCAGTGCGCATGGTGCCAGAGGGTGAAAGGCAGCGGAATGCAATTGAAAGGGCAGTGCTTGCAGTAAACAGGGACATTTGGGCGCTAGCTGAGGCAATGAATTTTACGGTCGTTGACATCAACCGTGAAGTACACCGAGCAGGCCGCAAAGGCGCTTTTGTGCGTGGCGGGATACATTTTAGCGAAAGTGTAGCAATGCAAGTGTAGCCAGTGTAGAAAGGAGGCCCCAAGCAGGCTAGGTGACTATTTGTCACCGCCCCGTTTCAAAGGGGATGCCACTAAATCATCATCATCAGTAAGCCCCTTTGATTGTGTCGACATTCATTTATATGTCCTCTCCCATGTAAGGCTGCTGGCAACCGTCGGGTCATAGTCACAGTCGATCACCTGACGCGTTCATGCGGAAATCGCTGCCCTCCCAGCAGCCACAGCGCGCGACGTCGCTTCCTTCATCCTGCATCAGCTCGTTCTACGCCACGGCGCTCCTCGGGAACTCTTGATGTCCGAGGGCGCGTGTTTCTTTCTGAAGTAGTGAAGTCTGTCCTTCATCGATGCAACATTATCATCGCCGCAGCACCGCCTATCATCCCCAGACAACTGGTCTGACGGAACGGTTCAAGCGTACTCTCGGCAACATGTTGTCCGTGTAAGTCGCTTCGGATCGTTCCAACTGAGACCTTGTGGGGGCGAAATGAGAAAACACTCGTGTACTTGTGTACTCGTTCACGTCAAAGAACCCTAGATAGTCAATTTCCCCGGTGCCCCACTACGGCGTGCCTCATGATGATATCGGGTTTTGTCACGGAAAAACCCATAATTTAATTAACTGGGACCTTGTTCTGCCGTTGGTAATACACGCTGAAGAAGAAGACCTAGTTCGAAACGGCTTCGCTCACATCGGGCTCCAAATTCTTCCCTAACATTAATTCTCCCCTTGATTGTAGCCTCTTTTAACATGCACCTTTGAGTTAGTATGACTGCTCGCTCGTATACTAGTTTATTTATTGGAGCGTCTCGTTTAGTTTTAGTTTTTTTATTTCTTTTTGTGTTTATCGTTTTCAAATAATGATTTCCTGTAGTTACCTCCTGCCGCCCGATTCTTGGCCTATCCCCCTTAGTGGGTGCGAGCCATGACAGAGGTCCATCATCATCATCATCAACAACAACAACAACAACAACAACATCGGGCTCCACATGTTTGGCTTTTCGGGCGGACCACCTTCTGGGACTTGCCCAAAACGGTCACCACCATCTCCTGGAAGTGATCCGGCACCTGTGGAGACCAACTGCAGGTCAGTCGGACCATATATCGGCGTTTTACAGCCTATTTTCCACCTTCACAACGTGGCGGGATGCTAACCTTAACTTCGAGTAGGGGAGCGGCAGCGGCACCTATGCCGGCGTGCGGGCACTCAAGGATGGCGGCCGTAAGGGCTCCGGCTGCGACATCGATGGCAGGAACAACATTCCGGGAAGATTCTGCATCTAACCTGTGAACAGTTACAGCGTAGCGAATGGAAGAAGGGATGGACTTCGCTGCATCTCAGGTGGGTGATGCAACACACCATCGTGATTGCAATACGGCAGCTACGATCAACAACGGTATGCAAACCGCTACCGTGGTCGACAAAACAAAAGCAGAAGCCGGAAGGGAGCGCATTCTTTCGCTGAAGGAAGAAAAAAATCTCGCACAGGAGCGACACTCCGCGTAAGGAAACGCACTGCCATCAGGACCGATCAACTAATCCATACCCAAAAAAATCCGCGGAGGACCACGATGCAAGCGTCTACCGCCGCTACCGAACAATGACCTGAAGGTGGTAATCGGGCCACACCAAGGGCTACCACTCGAGAATGTGAACGGTCAGACCCTGGCAAGAGCCGTCATGTAAGCATGCAAGTAACGAACCACTGACCACAATTTCATTCTATGAATCAAGCCGGGTTCCAACATCGCAGTGGTCTCCACTCCGAATTAGGATACGGCCAAGGTCATGCAGGTCATCGAATCCTTGAATATGAGAGGACGACCGCATCCGGTCAATGCGTACGTTACGGCAGGAAAAGGCACGACGCGGGGAGTAATTCACGGGATAGAACCCCGTAATCCTTCTGACTTGCTGCGATCGAATCTACGTATTAGAACCCAGGGCCTAGAGTTGACTGACGCAAGAATGCTGGGCGACTCGCAAAGTGCTTTGCTAACCTTCTACGGCAGCCAAGTGCCAAGGTGTGTTTATTACTTCGAGGGGAGGGGGACTTGGCACCCTTACCGAAATGCGGTCTAATTCTGCCGTATCTGTGGCATCGTGGGACACCGCACCGACGTGTGTCCACAGCCCAACGTACAGATATGCCGATCGTGCGGGGTGCGGGAACCTGCCGATGAGCACGCGTGCGCCCCCAAATGTGCTATTTGTGGGGGTGATCTTCCAACGGATGACTGCACATGTCCCAAAAGACTAAAGCCGGGGACGCCACTATAAAACCACAGAGCCAGCTATGGTGTTTCGCCACCGAAGACGCGGACTCCGAGCTGGAGTTCCATCTGAGGACGGGTCGTCGCAGCCGCCCCTGGACCCGCTCGCTGTTGAGGAGCCGAGCTTGGTCCTTGAAGTCGGGCCAGGGAAGACGGTCGGCATCCCGATCCAATGTGCCCCGGCAGCAACAACAGTCAACAAGAAAGGAGGCCCCAAGAAGCAAGTCGCCAGAGGTCCCACTGCCATGGAGCACCTCTCAATATAACCAGGTGAGCTGAGTACAAGTCCCATCTCCCACTGCCAAATATAAGAGTACACAAAGAGCAATCGCAAAAATCCCCGAGTACAAGAGAATAGTCGAGGAAAATAAAATACCTTGTAACACTTTAACCGAGCTACGAGCGGAGTTTGAAGCTTTTAAGCACTTGGTAAATAACGGCACACCAGAGCAACCCAAACAAATTGAGCACCACATTCCCGAAGCACCACCGCAGACACCACTGCAACAATGTACCACCTCCATCGCTCAATAGGTTACGCTGGAACAGTGAGCACAAAACATGTAGCTAATATCTTCGCAGAGATACACAAACTCAAACGAACGATAGAGGATGCGTAAACAAAAGCCGCAGCCGCCCCCTGAGAGAAGGTCAGCCAGAGTCCGGGAGCTTCTATCCGAGCACCGAAAGCTATAGAGCATGCCCATAGTGACAGTACCATCCATGGATGGGATGGCAAATAACACAAAGACCGGACACTTTGAAATCTGGCAATGGAATCGCTGCGCGCTACGCAAGAAATTGGCTAATTTGACGCACTAAATTACCCTGCTTATCTTTCAGTGCATACATCTTGATTTGTCCTATGCCTAGTTTCCTTCTCATTGATTTCAGGCTGTGCCTCTTTTTTATGGCTTCTTCACTCTTTCTCACGTTATAATTTCGAATATCACCTATTTTCGCCTTGTTGATCAGTTTTGACAGTTCCGCGAATTCTATCTTATCTCTTGAGTTGGACACTTTCATTCTTTGTCGTTTCGTTATTAGGTCCTTTGTTACATGGGAGAGCTTGCCTACTGGTTGCCTTGGTGCCTTGGCTCCCACTTCAATTGTCGCCTCTGAAGCCAGCCTCGTTACGGCTGTTTTCACGATTTCTTGTTTGATTTTTTTTGTTCTGGATAGGTTGTAACTTTGTTTACATATTGTGCCATGTTAACTCAGTTTTAATTATTGTTGTGAGCTACGTGTTTTCATTTGAACATTAAGTGTTGTTTACTGGACATTTTTACCTGAAGAACCTGTGATACGTTTTTTTTATTTTTTTTTCGTTTGACATTTAGTTTGTCTGTAATAAGGTTACATAATGCGTTGCCCTGACTGCCAGGTTCCTGCCGTATACAAGCCCACAGAAGCTTCGACAGACCTCGCAAAATTATATGTACAAATCGATTATTTGTAATTATTATTATTATTATTATTATTAGCATCATCATCATCATCATCATCATCATCATCCCTGTTTTCTTTTTTCGTGGAATGACCATGACATGTTCCGAAGAGGTAGAGTCTTTGAGACCCTGGAAGTTGCTAAAACAATCGTAACTTGAGAACAATCTGGAGCCAGATAATATTACGTTTCCATTTCAGTTTCTATGCTTTTCGACCTTCGTTATTTGCTCGGACATGACTCGCGCGCTGCTGCACCACCGTTATCGCTGAGATCGGCCCCTCGCCGTGCCACCTGATAAGAAAAGAATGGTAAAATAATTGCAGCCTTACACAATAGCGGTCCAGATATCGAAAGCGACGTTTTTCGTGGAAGCGGATGCACGATAACACATGATCACGTTTTGAAGGCGAAAAAAAAAAAGAGTGCAAAGCCTCCCAAGCAAAACAAGTCCAATAGTTTTATTTGATATGAATGAATGAAAGTTTCATTCAACTTAAAGATATATACAGTATAAAGTTGAACATATTGTCTGAACCCTTAGCATTGCTGCTAGTCATGGGTACATGCGGTTGTTAACGCATATCTTTCCGTGAGCGCTAGAAAAAAAAGTATAACAAAATAAAACAGATAAGCTTCGTATCGGCTAGTGGTCAAACAGATAACGTAACGATGATAAGGTGACAGCTGCAATGCATAGAGCGGCGAATGTATTTATGCGATTGGCGTGCAGCTCCGAGCTCGACAGCATCGGTTCATTGAGAACTCTGGAAGCAGGTAAGTACTTGAAGCGTTCACGCGATCCGGCCGATGAGGCCACGAGTAACATTTTCGCTGGTTGGCCGTTACTTATTTGGTATCACTTGGCAAGCCACGGCACCACAGTGGACGCTCTCGTTGCAGTAATCACAGGTGTGGTTGACTATAACATGGTGGCAGCATATATAGTTAGCTGCTTCACTGAATGGTCTGCATTTTCTTTCTTTTCTTTTCCTGGGAGGGGGGCAGGAGGGTACAGGCTGTTTGGGGTAAGTTTTCAAAGCGGGGGTCTAGTAATAGAGCACGTGACATACATTCGTTAGAAGTTACCCACCGCGATAACTTACCCCCGTATTCACAAACCAAACTTAACTTATCGCGATAAGGTCACTTATGAAAGGACGAGAAAAGTATAAGGAAAGAACAATGTGCGTTTCGAAAACGCGCCTTGACGCACCAAGCGCGAAGTAGCGAATTTTATCCCCGGCCGCGGCAGCCGCATTTCCACGGGAGCAAAAAAGCTCGTGTACCGTGCATTATAGGTGCGCGTTAAAGAACCCCAGGTGGTCAAAATTAATTCGGAGTCCCCCACTGTACGGCCTGTCTCAATCAAGTGTGGTTTTGGCGCGCAAAACTACAGATTTTTTTTTTTCAGATTGGTTAGAATCTTTAGAACTGAGGTCGAACAGCACGAATAAAACAAGGACAGGAGGAAACAAATACAACAGACAAGCGCTTGTCTGTAGTATTTGTTTCCTCGTGCCCTTGTTTTATTCGCACTGTTCAACCTCAGTTCTAAATGTGAAACAACTATCCCTCATCGAGATCTTACTAATAAGTTAGAATTTTCGACGACATCGTTTCATAGTGACTGTGACTGACGTTATAAAATCGCATAAGCGTAACCAGGTGTGTAATGGTTAAGCGGAATCGCAGGCTTAGCTTCTAAACACAAATTTAGGCTCGTTACAACGATTTGAAACCTGTAGCCAATGAAGACTTTAGTGGCATTATGATTTATATTTTTCTAAAAGCAACGCCTCACATTCGTTCCGATGTTGTTTATTTTTCCATCATCAGCGTCCCATGCATCTTGCGTTCAGAAGCATGAAGGTGTGGAGCACCGTGTTGGGCATCATCTTATCAAGTAGGTCTCAATACACATTGCCTCTAAAAAGCACCAAGAAATGATGCGTCAACTCAGAAAAGTTGTAAAGTTCATTTCGTATTCCGAGTGAAAACATGTATAGTTAAGGCATCGTAGTGCTGGAAGAAAACAAAAGAAAGGCTACAGAAAAACACTGACTCGCCATCCCGGCACTGCAAAAGTGGATGTCCAGCGAAGCTGTTGAAAACCACCACTACAACTTCTGAGGGGGGTATGCAATGCTGTATCGCTTGAGAGTCATGGTAATTTAGAGTAGTGGTAGTAATTGGAGTAGTGGTAATTTTGACAGCATACCGCCGCCCATAGCAGTGCTGCAACAATATTCAAAGTAGTTGCTACGCTCGTGATTTTACATGCGAAAGGCTAGGGACGTCACTCCCCACGTCGCAAGCTGCCGTCGCCGTGGCAGCTTGCGCAACAGCAATCTTTACCGCGCAACGTATGCGAGGAGCGCTACGTGCTTCGAGCTGTTATCAGGAGCGCCTTATCATCAGTTATGTGCATCGGGTGCTTGCTTTGGGCTTGTTCTTTATTGAAACGTACGCTGTTGTATATGGGTACGCGTGATTCCAAAGAGTGTATGCACTGTTCGCCTCACTTTGCTGAGTGCTTGAAGCCTCAGCCTTACGGGGGTGCGAGCCACTGCTCCGGGCCTGCACTGCTGCTGGGATCTACCCACGTTTTTGTTAACGGACGCGGACAGGAAAAAAGCCGACCACCGGGAGGCTAACAGCTTCGCTATAATAATATATTTATAACACGTATAGCTTTTAAACTTCTTTCATTTCTTTTTATTCTCACAAATTATTCTTCTACTTTGATTCTAGATGGAGAGAGAGAGAGAGAAAGCGAGAGAGCGTGCTCTTTGTGTGAATCTCTCCATTGCTGCTCTTGGAGGTTGGGCTCCAAGCCATAGAATGTTACCACTAAGATACCGCTAACACGTGATCCCATGGAAGCCTTCCATGCCACGTCCTTGGTGTTGCGTTTTTTATCTATATATGCGACTGGTATTTATCGTAGACATTCCCGGTGTTCCGGGTGTTTTTAAGCTTACGCATAATATTTCCAGGACACGTCTACTTTTTTCTATTGTACCCTTAATTTCTCAAATGTATTTTAGGCACGTGATATGGACAACGCATTAAACAATAATAAGCGGTGTCAGAAGCTCTTTGTCACCACTGAGTAATCGTAATTCAGCGAAGATTTTTTATCGACAGATGAATGCGCAAGGGCACGCGAGCACGGAGCGATGTGACGCAGCTGCGTCGCTTCGCAAGCAGCAGTCATGTCTCGTGCACGATGCCTGGTAGGGCAGTGAGTGAAGCAGTGAGACTCGGGGTGCCTATATGGGTCATGATCCTAGTAGGCACCCCGAGTCTCATTGTTGCTCTCTAAAGAACGCTTCTGCATACTTTTCTACTCTCGCATTACCGTCGTTCTGATGGAAGAGGCGGTCTTAAGGTACATATCCACGCGCACATTAATCACTAACATGATCGCGCACTTCGGAGCTCTTGCTCAATTCGTTCAATGGAGGGAAGCGCATCGCCTTTTTTTAATACTGTGCACTCCAATAACGGTGCTCGGAGCGACTCCTAAGCAATAATTTCGTTATCAGACAGACACTTCCACCGTCTACTCGATGAAATCTGAGTGAAGATGTGTTTTTTGAGCAACAGGCTAGAGCTGGAATCGCCGGCGAGCAGCGACTACATCAGTGATGCGTGTTGCTTCTACTCCGCTACGGCGGTGGAGGTGGGGACGGTGAAAAACGAGAAAGGCTTTGAAGCATGTGAGCTTAGAACGAGAGTGTGAGCTAACTTTTTATTAGGCGGACGTGTGTCCAGCAAGACAAAAAACACTGAAATGACGACGAGCGCGGCGAGCACTCGGCACAAGAGCTATACTGCACACGACATTTATTTAACGTTGCCAATGCTATACTGCACAAGAGAGAGAAAAAAAATGACGGGATTAAAAGCGGGGAGGTTAAACAAGGACGTGCCTGGTTGGCTACCCTACACTGGGGGAGGGGAAAAGTGGAATAATAGATAAGAAGAAAAGAAAAGGAAATAATAAAGAGTCAGTCATTGTGAACACATTCACAGAGGAATGTCCGCCATCACAAGTCACAAGCGTTCGTACACAGTCCAGTAGCTTTCAAGGACTGTAGAAGGGCTTTTGTGGTATTTTGCATGCAAGAATTCAGAGCCCATATGGCCCCAGGATCTTTCCCTCTGAGAGCGCTATGTTATCTAACAGGCTTAGTCTAACTTGTAGGGCACATCATTGGGCACCCGCACAAATTGCACGCCGCACTGTTGGCAATTCCTATTGGCAATTACTGCACAAGATACATGACAACAGTATTGGTATCGTGGGCGTAATTTTTACCGCACAAGGGACGTCTCTAATCAAATTATTCCCACGGTGCCACTACTGTTGCCTGGAACCGAGCGATGTCTTGACAACAGCGACAAGCCACTGGAACCGATCACCGACAAAATGTTTTATAAATGGACGCGGTGTCATACTAAGAGACCATTGGGAGAGTTGGCGTAAAGCAAGGAGAACACGCAAGGAAGCGAACTTTCCATTTCGATAATTTAGCTCGGAGCAAAAAAGTACTTAATGAATAAGATACAGCAATGTTATGGTCGCAGCCTTGTCGCATGTGGTAAGGCCACATTTCAATGGGCATGCTCACGTCGTCGTCGTAGTCATTATCATGATCGTCGTCGAGGAGGGTCTTTGATTATACCGGCGTCCGTTAACGAGAGAGCGTATGATGACCATTTCGGCCACTAGGAATGACAATCTTTGTCTCATTGGAGTACAAAAATTTTATACTTACCTTCCTGTCTCCAAATTTTACAAGTTTACTAAACTGCGCCATTCGGCTTCGTTCAATCGGACTCCTAACATCGTAGTTAGCTATAGGCTGCTGCCCTGAATTTTGCTCCACCGACGTTGCCTCTACATAGAATGAAAAATTAATCAAAGCATAAAACCCGCAAAGCTATTACCATTATTTACTGTAACGACACGGATGTGAAGCGTACTGCTGCGCCTTCCTACTAGTAACCACTAGAAGAGTGTACAAATCTAGGATCATTTAGAGCACCGCGCAGGGGTAGAAGGATTGGCGGGGGGGTGGCAAATTGGCTGACCATTGACGCCATCGTCGTAATTTTACGCCTACGTTCCGCGACACTAAAGTCTTGTAGATGTTTGCGTCACAATTGAGCCGAGAAATCTATGAAGCTTACTGTATAAAAATGCAATCTGGCAGCTGCGTAAGCAGCTCTTCAGTGTCACTGAGTGATAAAGAGTTCAAATATTTTCATGCAAATTTATGCCACTCACGCCCGCATGCCAACGTCGAGTGATGGTTGTCTGATGATTAGCAAGTGTGATTATGATACATGTATAGATGTGGTATTTCCCGGAGTAAAACACAGTTGAAGTTCCGCGGCTGTCCTGTGTGTTTCCTTCTTTGTCCTTTGTTGTTTGCGCGGTTACATGATGCATTCCAAGATCATTTAGCTTTGAGCTTCTGGCAACATTATTATATAGCTATAGGATGTTTGCACTGCGTTTGGTGAGGGGGCGTCGAACCTCATACTTTCATGTGACACACTTCTTGTGGATCTGAACAAATAGCAAGAATTTCCGCAAAGTAAAATGCCGTGTTGCCCTGTCTTTTTTTTTTATTTATCTCTCATTCGAAACAATACCATATCGGAGTGTAACTGTCGGGGCTTCACTAAGAAGCAACCACTGCTGCAACAATACGTCCGACACGCGCAACCCAAACCCGACATCATAATGATACAAGAAACAGTAGGTACCGTACCAAAGCTTCCAGGTTACACTGCGAATGCCTCGCCGATTCCCGTTGATCGCGGACTTGCAATTTTAATTCAGAAAGGGATAGTAGTGCAAGAACACAGCGTAAGCGGCACACATGCGGAAAACATGCTTGTAGAGCTCCTTCCCAATAGAACACGCAATCACAGTGTATATCTCCTCAACGTATATAGTAATCCGGCTCACTCACGGGTTCGTTTCCTCTCTCTGTTCCGAGGGGCGCTTGCCTTGGCGGGCGCAAACCCGTTTCTGGTGCGGGGAGATTTTAACGCCCCGAACGAGGCCTGGGGCTATGGCTACACTACCGCCAAAGGTCGACGCCTGTGGCAGGACCTGCATGATACCGAATTAACTCTTATTACCGATCCCACGGCGCCGACCCGCACGGGCACCTCTACGGCTCGGGACACGACACCAGACCTGACGGCGGTCCGTAACATCCCTCAAGCAATGTGGCGCAATACCTTTGAAGATCTCGGTAGTGACCACATGATCATAGAAACACGAATTCCTCAGGCGGGTATACCCCCTTTTCCCAAGTTATTCAAATGGACGGACTGGGACAAATTCCGAAAGCAGCGAGTGGAACAGAGAGGTGAGGAGAACATCGATGACATCGAGGCATGGATGGAGACGCTCAACGACGACATGAACAAGGCGACGCAGACGCTCGCACCCGAAGTCCAGGTTGACAAGATCGACAGCCGACTAGCCCACCTGTGGGAAGCCAAGACATCACTAAACGCAAGATGGAAGAAGCAAAGGCACAACCGAAAGCTTCGTAAGAAGATAGCACATATCAATCGCCAGCTGGAAGAACATTGCCGGACCTTAAGCCGCCAACAGTGGTATGACATCTGCAACGCAGTCGATGGGTAGCTCCACAATGGAAGCACGTGGCGTCTCCTTCGTCACCTCTTGGGGGAAACTCAGAGCAAGTCTGCTCAGCGAGCAAACCTGCAACGCCTTTTGCACAAGGAACAGGCTACCACGAGTGATCACCAGCTTGTGACACGCCTGCTAGCCAAGTACTTCCCTCAACGGCCCGATGTTCAACACGGAGAATACACTGGAGAGACAAATGTGACACTCGATGAAGAATTTCACGAGTCAGAGATCCGCGCAGCTCTCCACGACCTTAATGGCAAATCAGCACCTGGTCCCGACAAGGTTACGAACAAGACTCTAAGAAACCTCGATGATGCCTCGATAACCGCTCTTACGGCATACATCAACAAATGCTGGCGAGCAGGTCGCATCCCAGAGGCGTGGAAACGCTCTAAAGCAGTCCTGTTACCGAAGCCAGGCAAGCCGTCCAGCCTCGATCACTTGCGGCCCATTTCCCTCACATTCTGCGTTGGCAAGGTGATGGAGCACGCGTTCCTCTCCCGCATCAACCACCACCTCGAGGACACTGGAGCCTACCCACCCACTATGGTGGGCTTCCGGTCGCACCTCTCCACTCAAGACGTCATGCTCCAGCTCTACCACCAGATTATCAATGACCCAACTAGTGGCAACCGGGCCATCCTCGGCCTAGATCTGGAAAAGGCATTTGACAATGTAGCACATGCAGCAATCATGTGCATAAATGGCCGCATAAACAATCATGGCCGCATAAACAAGCTCAACTTGGGTGAGCGAAGCTACAACTACGTCAGAGACTTCCTGTCGCGCCGCACAGTCACTCTCGCGGTCGGCAGCATGACATCCGACGAACACACACTAGGAAGCACCGGCACTCCTCGAGGATCGGTCATATCCCCGCTCCTTTTCAACCTCGTGATGCTGGGTCTCCCGGCCTACCTCGACAAGATCGATGGCCTCCATCACCCCTTGTATGCAGATGATATCACCCTGTGGGTCAACAAGGGCAGTGACGGTCAGATAGAATGCACCTTACAAGCAGCGGTCTCTGCAGTCGAAACCTACCTCCAAGACACAGGTCTCCGACTATCTCCACTGAAATCGGAGCTGCTCGTCTACCGCCCGCGCCGCCGGCCCAAGCCTACAGCCGAATCGCGCCAATGTGACGACATAATCCTCTATACACAAGACGGCTCCTGCATTCCCCGAGTCCCGAAGATACGCATCCTAGGCATGCATATAACAGCCAACGGGTCAAACATAGAAGCTATTCGCAAAATCGAAGGCAAGGTTAGAGCGGCTACCCGCCTGATCAAACGCATTACAAACAAGCACAGGGGCATGAAGGAGGACAGTGTCATGCGCGTCATACACTCTTTCGCAATCAGTCACATCACTTATGTGGCTGCCTTCCACAACTGGAATGTCACTGAAAGGGAGAAAATCAACACCCTTATACGCAAGACTTACAAGATTGCCCTTGGCCTACCGGAGTCCACAAGCACTGCTCGTCTGCTACAGCTGGGGGTATACAACACGTTTGAGGAAATCGTGGAAGCGCAAAGAACCTCTCAACTCGAACGCATGTCTCTGACAGCCACGGGCCGGTACATCCTGCAGAAACTCGGCTTCAACTACCACGTTGTGATAGGAGTTTGGACTATTTGAATGTCGCTGCCGAATGCGCGTGACTGCTGTGCGGCGGCGACGGACGAAGAGGAAGAGGAGGACCGGTGTCTGGGCGGAGACGGCAGCCATGCGATCTGCCTGAGCTGCCTGGGCTGGCCTTCCGAACGAGCCGAGCAGTTCGTCTACCCAAGGCCGGTGTTCCTGGGTGTGCTGGCAGAACAGCCCGAGCTGTCCTTGGGCTTCAACCGGCCTGCTCCACTGCTGGGCGAGCATCCGACGCCGGCATGTTCCGGTGCAGCTAAGCCTTCCGAACGGTCTACCCTGTGGCGGGCAGACGTCCCGACCCAGCTGTCGCGCGAGTGGCTCGTCGTGTGCCGGGTATCCGCCCCGGCCTCCAGCCCCTGCGCCAC
Source organism: Dermacentor andersoni (assembly GCF_023375885.2). Taxonomy (NCBI): domain Eukaryota; kingdom Metazoa; phylum Arthropoda; class Arachnida; order Ixodida; family Ixodidae; genus Dermacentor; species Dermacentor andersoni. The sequence continues at coordinate 355,662,749 of NC_092814.1, forward strand.
TCGCTGCTCCAGACTCATCTTTGCGCCTCTTCGTGCCGTGAGTGTGTGATACCGAAGCGCTATCGGACGCCTTCCTATATTGACGCTTAGCTTGACCATACCTAAGCGACAGACACTCATGAAGGGAACTGTGTGTGTGTTATCGTGTACGTTATCCTAGTCCCGTCCACGTGTTATTAAAGCTTCTCTGTGTTCATTGTGCCATCCCCGTGTGTTTGAGGCCTGGGCCCACATCTTCCTATCACAAATTTTGGCGAGCCTGCCAGGATTTTCAAACGCACAGGAGGAGCGATGGAGATCGAGAGGTTGTATGTCATAGGGAAGGAGCTAGGAATGACAGGAGCGGAGTTAAAGCGTTGGATTGATACAGAAATCGTGAGGGAACGCGAGCAGCGCGCCCAACATCGGGAAGACGCGAAAGCGCAGGCAGAACTAGAGCGTCTACGATTAGAAGCGGAAGAACGAGTGCTAAAGCTCAAGATCGAGCTCCAGGAAAAGACTGCTGGCGCACAAAGCGCACAGAGTGACAGAACTACGGAACAGTCGGTCACCGGGGCGGTTCCTGAGCTATTCAGTCCCCATAAGTTGATCCCCCCGTTTAACGAAGCCCGAGATGATTTAGACGCCTATTTGCAACGTTTTGAGCGAGTGGCAACGAGTCAGGAATGGCCCCGCGCAATATGGGCACTCTCCCTCAGCCTTTACCTGACAGGAGAAGCATTGACGGTCATAGGACGGCTTGATTCTAATGCAGCCCTAGACTACGACCAGCTGAAGGCTACTCTCCTTCAGCGCTTTCGGTGCACTGCTGAGGGATACCGAGAAAAGTTTCGAAACGCAAGGCCCGAAGACAATGAGACTGGCCTACAATATGCAGGTAGAATATCGGGCTACTTTGACCACTGGCTTGAAATGTCCCATATTGAGAGGACCTTCAGGGACACCATGATCGCTGAACAGTTTTTGAGAAGATGCTCTGCGTCGCTGCGAGTGTTCCTGAAAGAAAGCAACTGTGAGACCCTCGCTACATTGTCAAACAATGCCGATTGTTTTATAGAGGCGCAAAACCTGACCAATCTAGGTAGAGAAAAGTTATCCAAGGAGGTCGTGTTGGACTCTGCTCGCAAGACTGAACCTCCAACAGCGATGCCGCGTGCAACTAATCGGTGCTTCCTTTGTGATAAAGCGGGACATCGAGCTTCGGAGTGCTGGTCCCGGACTAAAGAGAACTCTTCAGGTCGCGGATGGTCCAGCAGAAAGGGACAAGGAGGTGAAGCCTCAAGAAGGGAAAATCAAGGACAAGCTCCGTGTATTCTGGCTCCGTCGCAAGCCGAAAAGCCGACAGAAGAGGGTGACGGATACGTAGTGCTTCGAGGTGGCGAAACGGTCCCAATAGTCAACATGACGTTAATGCGACAAGGCCCCAGATGTGACAGCGGAAATCTGCCAGTGGGAAGAGGCGTTCTCGAATCACAACCGGTGTCTGTCTTACGAGACACTGGCTGCAATACCGTGGTCGTGCGACTCTCTTTGGTACCTGAGGACAAAATGACAGGAACAAAAAGTCCCGTGTTCTTGCTGGACCGCACAATCCACTACTTACCGGAAGCGATAGTATACTTAGAGAGTCCATTCTTTACCGGCGTCGCACGAGTTAAATGTATGCGAGATCCCCTGTATGATGTGGTATTGGGAAACATTGAAGGTGCTCGTGCACCTGATGACCCGGCCAATTTATGGTCTCCGCTGAAACATAACAGCGACAAGACGAGTGACCCTGCCAACCGCATGTCATCCACCGCTCAAGCAGAGCTACCAGACGTAGAGGGCCAAACGTTGTCCACAGCTAAAAACGCAGCCGCCTCCTCGAGACATACAGAAGACTACGAATCTGGTACCGAGCTCGTTGCTGCGACAAAGGAAACGAAGATACGGTCCCTGCCTACACTGCCTGTCCCGCAACCCGCAGTCACTGGAATAGAGCAAGGCAAATTAAAAGCTTTACAGAGGGACGATGGGTCTCTGAGGAGATGTTTCGAAAAGGTCGGCAAGATTATGGTCGCGGATGGCCGCGCAAGCGACTATTACTTTAAGGATGACATTTTATGCAGAAAGCACACAGTGTCAGGTGGGAAAATACTAGATCAGCTAGTGGTGCCAAAAGATCTCAGGGAGAAGGTGATGAAGTTCGCTCATGAAGGGATCGTCGCCGGTCACCAGGGTGTGACGAGAACGGTAGATCGGATTGTTGCTGAATTTTACTGGCCAGGGGTTCAGTCGGAGACGAAACGGTTTGTTAAATCGTGCGACGTCTGTCAACGAACGGTGCCGCGCCATTTAGTCGGACGCGCCCCACTGGGTACTGATGACGCGACAGGTCTAGAGCTTGGAGAGACAACGCCGCTTTACCCATCACTCGTCGGAACGCAGGCATCAAAAGACATCGCCATTTCGAACCAACTGACTATGGATCAGCGACTCCAAATTGAAGTCGAGAAGTCTCGGAGCAGTTCCTTTGCAAGAACACGACGGGCATTTGCGTCCCGTGTCCTACGCTAGCCGGAAGCTTTTGCCACGTGGAGCTGCCTACTATACAATTGAAAGGGAGTGCCTCGCCATAGTGTGGGCTGTACAGAAATTTCATGCGTACCTTTACGGTAAACCGTTCATCCTGCAGTCCGACCACCAATCACTGCGATACCTCAATTCGGCGAAGCACGTGAAAAGTCGCGTGCTACGTTGGAGTTTACTCCTTATGGATTATGACTTTCATGGGGAGTATATTCGTGGATGTGATAACGTTGGTGTAGACTATCTAAGTAGAATAGCTACGGACACGGACTAATGTGTCATGAGAGTAATAATTTGAACTGTGTGACTTGTGATACTCCGTAGTGCTACCCTCCTCGACTTCTTGAACTTGGGGGGAAATGTGATAGGAGTTTGGACTATTTGAATGTCGCTGCCGAATGCGCGTGACTGCTGTGCGGTGGCGACGGACGAAGAGGAAGAGGAGGACCGGTGTCTGGGCGGAGACGGCAGCCATGCGATCTGCCTGAGCTGCCTGGGCTGGCCTTCCGAACGAGCCGAGCAGTTCGTCTACCCAAGGCCGGTGTTCCTGGGTGTGCTGGCAGAACAGGCCGAGCTGTCCTTGGGCTTCAACCGGCCTGCTCCACTGCTGGGCGAGCATCCGACGCCGGCATGTTCCGGTGCAGCTAAGCCTTCCGAACGGTCTACCCTGTGGCGGGCAGACGTCCCGACCCAGCTGTCGCGCGAGTGGCTCGTCGTGTGCCGGGTATCCGCCCCGGCCTCCAGCCCCTGCGCCACTCGCTGCTCCAGACTCATCTTTGCGCCTCTTCGTGCCGTGAGTGTGTGATACCGACGCGCTATCGGACGCCTTCCTATATTGACGCTTAGCTTGACCATACCTAAGCGACAGACACTCATGAAGGGAACTGTGTGTGTGTTATCGTGTACGTTATCCTAGTCCCGTCCACGTGTTATTAAAGCTTCTCTGTGTTCATTGTGCCATCCCCGTGTGTTTGAGGCCTGGGCCCACATCTTCCTATCACACACGTCCAACACGGTCAGAAACAGGTCATTCCACCCGACCTCAGCGACACGCTGCTTGTCGCCCCTATACCTCGAAACATGCACCCTGAATTTAATCGGGGCCGACGCCAGGCCCGTGCGAAGACACTGCTGCGCTCGTTGGGTGGAAAGAGGACTACGCGCTTTGTAGACGCCGCAGAATACACACGAGAACACCGGTTCACGGAGGTAGTCGTAGACGTTAGCTCCCGGCTTACGCACGCGTGTAGTGTCGCAACGGAATACCCCGAAACAGCGGAAGAGGTAGCGATTGCGCTTGCGCTTACCGACCCCCTCTGCGAGGTAGTTTTTAGCGACTCACAATCCGCAGTTCGCAACTACGCGCGGGGGCGCATTTCCTCCGAAGCTCTCCAGATTCTAAGGAAAGCTGGTCGACAGCACTTCGATAACACCGCGATCATATGGTTTCCAGCGCACGTCGCCACCCCCACCGATGAAGGCCTCATTAACTTGAACGAGGTAGCACACCGCTCTGCGCGAGAACTGACCCGCCGCGCAGAATCTGAGACCACCTCTTCGAGTTCAGAACTCCTGGTTCAAAACCCGCGAGAACGCCTGGTCAGGTACAATGACATCACCAAGCACTACCAGCTAGGCAGGCGGTTGCTGCCCCCACCTCACCCTATGCTGAAACGTCGCCAGGCAGTCATCTCGCGACAATTGCAAACACAAACATTTCCCAGTCCGGTGCGATTGCAGCACATTTTCCCCGCTCAATACCCGACTGCTCTTTGCAAATTATGTCAGGAAAATAGAGCGACGCTGTCACACATGTTGTGGGAGTGTCGGGTTACATCAGCTACAATGGCAGTGGCTCCGGAGGCTCTTGCGTCGAAGTGGGCCGCCGCTCTGCGCAGCTCCAACCTCAAGACACAAGAGTGGGCTGTCCAGCAAGCCCGAGAGGCGGCGACGAGGCAAGGCCTCGAAGTCTCCTCATGGGAGACCTGAGCCCGGGTCGTCAAATTTGCCGGATTCAAAATAAAGTTTTTTCCATCCATATCGGAGAGATTCGCACTGTTTTATATACACGCCCACTAGCAACATAACGGAGGAAACGGAATACTTCATCACTTTTTAGCAGAAAATTAAATTCGGACTGCTGAGTTCTAACATGGATATTTTCTCGTTTTCGAGAATGCATGCCTGCCATATTGTCACGCTGTCGTGAAGGTGAAGAATAAGGTACTTTCAAATACGAAGTAAAGTTGTATACGTGTCAATATGTACACTCGCGAGCAAAAGTTTAGAGACCACGGAATCAGAAAAAAGAACGTTTTATTTCTTCGTGCGAC